>NC_042621.1:105960554-106276804 GCF_901001135.1 Rhinatrema bivittatum
GCTATCTTGTTGCTTGCCTTTGAACTATCAAAGTACCAAAGTTTTCTCTGCAAACATGTTTTAATAAAATTCAGTCTGCCCTTCAGAAGTAGATGGAAGGAAGATCCTGGCTCTAAGGTACACCCTGAAGATTTTTCCCATAGACAAAGAATGCACATGTTATGCTGGCCAATGTGCACTTAGCCCTCCTCTTATTTGTAGATTTATCACAGTCTTCCTTGTAGTAAACAGGCCACCAGCAGTTCCTGCTGTGCTGCTTTTGGTTATTAATGCTGGGTGGATACAGTAAAGACCTTGCTTTGGTACTGGGCTCTCAAATTATCTTAATATCTTTATAACCTCTCATGCCTCCCTTATTTCTAATTTATAAAGGCAGCACTGACTCTCTTTAAATGTGAGTGGGGAATCTGTGCAGATTTGTAGCATTTGTGCCTTCAGAGAACATTTAGTGTCAGCATTTACTGCTTACTACTGATAAACTAGACAAAGGCAGGAAAAACTGAGAGCTGAACTTTGCAAAGCTACAAGCTTGAAGGAGGATATCTGCCATTAATTTTAATGGTTGCAGCACTATTAAAACATGACTTTGTCCGTGGGGGTGTTTGTAGCTGACTTTTTTTTAGCAGTTAAGTGATCAACAGTTAAATTTGCTACCAAAAAAAAAAATACAATAGGTAGAGATGTAATTACAGTTATCTGTTAAAATTATGCTTTTATTTTTGCATTATTGCATAAAAGTTATAGTGCAAGATACATGGAATGTATCATCCTGCTACACCAGTCCAGTTGAGACAAGTGGGTAATGTTCACCTACCAGCAGATGGAGGCAGAGAACACAGTTTTCTGGATAACATCATTTCCAGTACTTAGAGGTGGTGTAGTACAGGGACAACTCAGTGGTCTCTGCCTCCAGCAGATAGTAGGAATTGGTGGTGCAATGGTATCGTTTCTTTAGGCACTGATGGAGTCATAGGGTCAGGACCCTGATATGCTCAGGAGAGCAAGCCTGCTGAGAGGGTTTCCACTCCCACAGAGAACTTGGTAGATCCTTGGAGGTAATCCCATCCCCACCCCAAAAAACCCCCCAAGAACTGAATTTAAATGTCTGCTACAAAATTCTGATGACTGCCTCTCACCTCCTCCACGCTCTCTTCCTACCTCTCACCTCCTCCCCTCTCTCTTCCTACCTCTCACCTCCTCCCCTCTCTCTTCCCACGTCTCACCTCCTCCCCTCTCTTCCTACCTCTCACCTCCTCCCCTCTCTCTTCCCCCCTTCCCTCTGCTCTGGAGCCAACAGTTGGTTTGATATTTTTTTTTACAATCTTCCAGCGTTGAGTTTATCTTAGGCTAGAGGGGGAGGTAAAAAGCTGTTTGGCTCTTCTGCTTCAGGGATAAGTGCATTTGAACGGTGCATTTTCAGATGTTTCAGAGGCTCCATTGCCGTGCGGCCCTGGGGGGAGATGTTGGGCCTGCTCATGGATAACATTGAGCATGGCTGCAGGCACTCGGCTTCTGTTTTGGTGCCACTCTGTACAACTTGCGTCCTGGCAGGAGAAGTTCCTGGTGAGACGTCTAAGACCTTGGAAAGATTGGCCGTGGTTTCTCTTGCTGTGGGGGAGGGATCTTTCCCTGTCTTGCAGTGAGATCACACTTCAGGGGAAGTGACCATTTGGTGGTTTTGGTGGGAGCTGCCACCCTGTTGGATTCCTCCCCTACGAATGCTTCATCTCTGCAGCCACTTTTTGATACCACAGGGGGACTTCAGGGTTTAGGCCTGGAGATATATTTAGAAAGTCTCCTGGTTAGGGGTAGAAGATTTTTCTACTGAGTTCTTCAGATTCCTACACCGGGCCTTTTGTGCAAATCAAAAGCCTGAAAGCAGGCATAAGTTGTCAGAGGGCTTATGTTGCACTTCCAAGTCACAGCCTAGTGACTAGATCCCCAATAAAAGGTCCAGGGAGGGCAGCAGGGTTGCATTTGTCTGTTCCGTAGGTGGTGCAGGAAGATCTAGAAGATCTGCCAGTCTCTGCTAGTTGTGCCTCAGTGGAAGATGACAGAGAAGATGTCACCATAATTTGCTTATTTCATTGGGATAAAATTGCAGCACTTATTGATCAGATGGCTTCTTCACTACACATAGATGGCTCTAAGGTTGAGGAGGCTCCAGTCTAGGACCCAATTAATAAAGATGTTTGCAAGTACACTAAACCTTTTCCTCTTCATTCAGAGGTGGAGGACATGGTGTTGTAGAACAACTTTAGGAGAGTGAAGAATTATAATATGCTGTATCCCCTTCCTCTGGAAGCGGTTTAACATCATTTCTGATGCCTCAGGTGGATACTTTTGTCATGGCCGTTACTAGGCAGACCACTATCCCAGTGGAAGGTATTATTTCTCTAAAAGATCCTCAGGATAGGAAGATTGAGCTGCCATTTAAAAATGGTTTTATTTCAGCAGCTCTTGCCATCCAAATTTTTGTTTGTGGTGGTTTAGTTTGCACTGGTGTCAGCAGCTCCAGAAAAGTGAAGAGACAGCCAGGAAGGAATCGGCTGTCGCATTCTTGGTTGGTGCTCTGTATGATCTGCTCCAGATCCACAACTGAGTGTTGGATTCGTGGTCTAAGTCATAGTTAGGGAAGTTTTCTTTTAAAGGAAAACTTCTTTTTGGCTCAGAGCTGGAACAGTTGGTTAAGAATCTTGGCAATTCGAAGCTGTAAAGCAGAGCTTTCCAAAGTGTGTGTCGCGACACTTTGGTGTGTCGCCTGAGGTGTGCCGGTGTGTCGCGCAAGCCCGGTGCACGTGACACACCGGCAAGTGGGAGCCAATGCGGCCGCCGGTGGAGCTCATCCCACTGGCGGCTGAGCAGCGAAGAATCGTGCACAGCCGGAAGATCGGTAAGGCCGTGGTGACTTCACGTCACCACAGCCCGAAGAAAAAGGGCACGTCTAAACGTGCAGGTGCTCCGCCTCCTTCTTGCCCACGCGGCCCCGGAAGAAAAATGTTGCCGGAGCCGCACGGGCAGGAAGGAGATGAAGCAGCCGCGTGCAGAAGAGGAGCCGCGTTGTTGCAGCGGGCGAGAAGAGGCCCGGTAGCAGGGCCCCCACCGCGGATCGGATCGGCCCGAGAAGATCAGGGCCGCTGCAGAGCCGATCCTGCAGCGACCCGTGAAGAGGAGGCCCAGAGGTAAGAGAGAGGCTGAGGGCCCGTAGAGTGCGTGTATTAGCTGAGTTGAGAGATTGGGTGCCTGTATGAGCTGAGCTGAGTTGAGAGATTGGGTGCCTGTATGAGCTGAATTGAGAGATTGTGTGCGTGTATGAGATGAGTTGAGAGATTGGGTGCCTGTGTGAGTTGAGAGATTGGGTGTGGGAGTGAGGATCTCAATGTTTGCAGAGACAGCATGTGAGAGCCTGTGTGTGTGTGAGAGAGAGACAGCATGTGACAGTGAGAGCCTGTGTGTGTGTGAGAGAGAGACAGCATGTGACAGTGAGAGCCTGTGCATGAGCAAGACAGCATGTGGGAGTGAGAGAGAGCCTGGGTGTGTGAGAGTCAGACAGCATGTGCAAGAGAGAGTCTGTGTATGAATGATTGTATGAGAGAGAGAGCATGTGAGAGTGAGAGCCTGTGTGTGTGTGAGAGAGAGAGAGAAAGCATGTGAGAATGAGAACCTGACTGTATGTTTGAGGGAAGAAGATAGATGGAGAGAAAAGAAATAGAAAAAAAGACAATATGAAATGAATTGGCAAAAAAATAAGAAAGGGGAGGTGGAACAAAAAAGCCTGGGACCAACCAATTAGAAAACTACGATCAGACAGCAAAGGTAAAAAAAAAAGAAATAAATTACTTTTTACTGATTGGCACATGTAATCTTTGTTAATGTCAAGAGTAGCACTTTCTCTATGCGGATCTCACAATGTACGAGATCAACATGGAGGAACTGGAAACCCACAGGGCCTGCACAGAGGAGGCAGCAGAATGGGCTTCAGTGCCAATAGCAGCAATCAGCGCCTCCCCAATAGCCATGCGGCATCAGTGGCAGCAGAGGAATGAGAGAGGCTCCGAGGTTGCTGGCAAAAGAAAGAGAGGGGGTCTGCCTTTAGTGTGTGCATGTGTATGAATGGGTGCCTGCCTGGGGGTGTATGTGTGTGAATGGATGGGTACCTGCCTGGGGGATGGTGAGGGAGTGGTGTGAAAATGAATGGGAGCCTGCCTGGGGGTCAGTTTTAGTGTGTGAGAATGACTGGGAGCTTGCCTGGGTGTGTGTGTTTGTGTGTATGTGAGGGAGCCAGAGAGAGTGTGTATGAGAAAATCCAGGGGAGTAAGAGTTTGTGTGGGGTGTGTGTGGAGGGGGAGAGAGTGTCTTAGAGCCTGAGAGTGTGTCAGTGTCTGTGAGAGCGAGAGGTTATGGTGGGTATAAGAGCATGAATGTGTATGTATGTGACAGTGTATGTGTGAGAGAGAATGGACATGTGAGTCTGTGTGAGAGAGGATAACCTCTGGGAAATTGTAAAAAATGTATATGATTTTAATTAATAGAAATTCTATTTATCAGTAGTTTTAAAATATTCTTTTATTAGTATGGTTTTACTATTATAACTGATGCTTTATGTTTCTTGATTTTGTTTGTTTTATGAGGAATGGTGGTTCTGTTTTTCCATTGTTAATACACAGAGTCTGGCTTCTTGGAGTTTCCATTTCAGTTTTTGTCTAATTTGTGCTCCTTTATTTTGTATTCTGTATTTGGTGAGGGTCTGTCTCTGCTCTGTGTGTGTGACCATGATGAGAGATTCTGCTAGCATAGGGATCTATAGCAATCGGGTTTGTTTTGTTTCCTCAATAGGTGGTGTATTGGTATTCTAGGACCCAGTGTAATATTTACCCATGCTTTTTCACAGGTAGGGTTATTGTTGTTTGAGTCCTTGGTGTTATTACTGTTACGTTATGATGGGATTGCAGTATAGATTTTGAATGTCTTTTTTGCGGGGTTTTGTGTTAGTTCACAATGTGCCTGGCAGTGGAAAGTGTTTGTGCTGCTGTTACTGTGAGGTGACACCAGCATTTGAAAATATCTTTTAGTATGATGAGCTGTAAGGGAAACATCCAAGCTCCATTGTTTGGGGGAATTTCAGTGGATGCACAGTTACAGAACTGGAGGTGCAGGATTTATATTGACATTCTGTCCCTTCCTATAAATTCCAGATTTCACTCTCATAGCCATATAGAATTAGTTGAATGAGGCTATCAAATAATTATATAGTGTGAAACTGGCCAGCTTTTTAAAATTATGCAGAAGACCCTTTGGACTTTTTTATTAACACCAAATATTCAAAAGCTGTGTTCATCCCATCAAGCTCATATATCTCATTAAAGAGGTAAATTGAATAACACAATAACTTCGTTTTATTATTGTTACTCATAAATTATAACAATAACATTAATCTTGGAATATTATATATTTTTAATATAAACGAAAGGTTTTCACAAGATAGGTTGTGTCGTGAAACATTTTATTATGTATATATTTAAGGAAACATACATAAATTGTCGAAATACATTTTGTTCATTTAACCTTTAACCTCCGGTTTGCTTGTAGACTAATTACTGTGTCCCGAAATTATGTTTGTCTAAAAAGTGTGTCACCAACATGAAAAGTTTGGAAAGCTCTGCTGTAAAGACTTCCTGATGATAGAAGTTGCTCTCTTTACCGATCTGGCAGTTTCAAAACTCAAGAGGTCTGGCAAACAATCATCCCATAATTCCTTCAAGACTAAAGGAAAGAACTGAGTCCTTTTAAGGGTCCAGAAAACCAAGGCCTGAAGAGTCCAGCTCTTCAGGATCTGATGGCACCCCATAATGAAGTGCAGCTGGTTCACTTTCTGGTGCTGGCAGTAGGTGTCGTTTATAGTAGTTTTACCAGAATTGGACCCTGATAAACTTGGATGAGTGGGTGTTAAATGTTATCTACATTAGCTATATCCTAGACCTCTTTTTTTGTATTCCTGATGCCTTCTTTGTGTCTCCTTGTGCTTCAGTCTTCAAAAGATTGGTGGTTCAAGATACCTTTTCAAAACTACAACTGCCAGTTCTTCTGTCTGAGCAAGATCAAGGCCTGTATTCGATTTATTTTGTGGTTCTCAAAAAGAGCGGGTTTTACAGACCTATCCTCAACCTAAAAAGAGTGAATTCCAACCTGTGCATCTCTCACTTCACAATGGAAACTCTTCATTCTGTACTATTGGCAGTATGGAAGTGTGAGTTTCTATCATCACTGGACCCATTGGAAACATATTTTCATATCTCCATCAGACTGGGAAACCAAAGGTACCTTTGTTTCTGTATTCTTCAACAATGTTTTCAGTTCAGAGCACTGCCTTTTGGATTAGCCCCCATTCCACAAATGTTTCCCATAGTTATGGTGGTATTGGCTGCCTTTTTGAGGAAAGAAAGTATTATGGTCCATCCCTAACTGGACACTTGGCTAATCAGGGCCAAGTCTTACCAAAAAGATATTCAAGCGACTGACTGGGTGGTCCAAGTCTTAGAAGACTTGGGTTGGGTCATCAATTTTGCAAGGAACAAACTTCATCCAACTCAGTCCTTGGAATATCTGGGAACCCTTTTTGACACAAAGGTAGGTCGAGCATATCTGACAGGAGAGAGAGTGACCAAGATTATGCTTAAGGTGCAGAGGTTCATTGCTCTGAAGCCACCAAGGGCCTGGGATTACCTTCAACTGCTCAGCTGGATGGCAGCCACCTTGGATCTGGTTCCTTGCGCCTGGGCTCACATGAGACATTTTCAGTCTTCTCTCCTGTCTCCTTGGGCACCCAGGATGCAGGATTATGAAACCATTTTCCTCTGCCCACATCTGTGAAGTGCAGTCTTTTTTTTTTTTTTTTTTTTTTTTTAAATGGTCAGACCTTAAAATATGTTGGGGGTGTGAATTTGTTACCTCTCTCTCACGGATACTAATCACAAAAGATATGAGCCTGTCAGGATTGGGGGTGGGGGGGGGGGGTGGGAGTGCACTGTCTGGATTAGGTAGCCCAGGGCCTGTGGACTCCAAAAGAAGCTGCTTGTTCTATCAACAGCCTATAGACCAGTGCAATAAGACTGGTTCTTTGACATTTTCTCCCACTAATCAAGGGAAGGGCAGTCAGTTCTCTCTGACAGTGCCACCATTGGTGACATATGTGACCAGGCAGGAAGGGACCAGAAGTCTAGGAGTGTCAGAAGAGACACATCTTCTGTTCCCTTGGGCAAAAGAGAACTTTCTGCTTTTGACAACGACATATTTCAGACCACGAAAACGTGCAGGCCAACTTCCTGAGCAGGAACCATCCTGACCCAGGTAATTGGATTTCATCTACAATGCATTTCAGTAAATAGTGTACTGTTGGAACCTATCTCACATGGTCCTGATGGCAACTTGCAAGAATGCCAAAGTTCAGCAATTTTTCAATTATTGCATGAAAAGCAGAGTCGAAGAGAGAGATGCCCTGGTTCGGCCTTGACCAAAATGGGATCTACTTTATATAGTCCCACCTTGGTTTCTAATAGGGCAAACTCTGCACAGGTTAGAAAAAGAGAACATTTCTTTGATTCTGGTGACTTCAGACTGGCCAAAGAGACCACAATATGTGGATCTGATAAGGCTCCAGATCATCTATCCTCTGTCTTCCAGATTCTCGTAGGCTGTTGGTGCAAGGTCCAGTCTTTATGCAGAATCCTGCTCCTTTTTATCTTATGGCCAGCCTCTTGAAAGATCATGCTTGAGATAAAAGGTTATTCTTCAGTGATTTCTACGTTATTGAAGGTCCATAAGACTTCCATTTTCCTGGCTTATATTTGAGTTTGGCTCCTGTTTGAAGCATCTTGCAGAGCTCAGTCGCTCTTTCCTTGGTTTTCGGATATCCTTTGTATTTTATCTTTTCTCCAGTTAGGCTTGAATTCTTTGAAGGTTTAGGTAATGGCTTTCTCTTTTTTCAGTGCCAGAATTCAAGGGTTTTCTGTAGCTTCCCATCCAGATGTGTTGAGGTAAAAACATTGTGGCCTCCTTTTAGGTCAACAGTCCCTCAGTGGGATCTCCATCTGTTCTCTTATGATCCTTTAAAACATGCTTTGCTTAAGGATATTTCCTTGAAGGTGATTTTCTTAATGGTAATCTGTTCAGTCCGATGTATTTTGAAACTTCAGGCTCTTTCCTGAAGTGATGTGTTTTTGAATTTTACAGTTGATTTGCTGTCCCTTTGTACTGTGCCTTCATGTTGTCCCAAGGTAGTGTCAGCATTCCACCTCAATCAGTCTCTTTCTTTGCTAGCTTTCTCTAAAGAGTAGTGTCAAATTAACAGTAATTCTTTGAGATTTTTGGATATTCATCAAGTGCTCATTCGGCATTTGGAGGTTACTAATCCTTTTTGTAAAATAGGCTGTTTGTCCTGTTTGGAAGTCCACTTAAGGGTGAGGCAGCCTCCAAAACATCTCTGGCTAGGTGGATCAAGGAAATATCTTTGGTATATATGCTCAAAGGCCGTTAAGCGCCCAAGATTATTTGTGTTCATTCTACTAGAGCGCAGTCTTCTTTCTGGATGGAGCAGTTTCTATAGCGCTGGTGGATAGCTGTAAGGCAGCTACTTGGTTGTCCTTGCATTCCTTTGCTAAGCATTACAGATTGGATGTGTTTGCAAAGAGCGCAACTTTTAGAGCTGGTGCTCTCAAAGTGGCCTACACTTCCTTCCTCCTGGTCTAAATGGACTTTGGTATTTCCCACTTGTCTCGACTGGACTGGTGTAGCAGAATGAAATGGAAGGAGAAATTTTTACTTGTTAATTTTCTTTCCATGAATCCTGTTACACCAGTCCGGAATGCTTCAGGGAAATTGGTCCGTATAAAAAGAGAGGAAGTCTGGGTGTCCAGCATTTGTACTATACAAGTGTGTCATAGCAGAGTTAATTCTCCTGTTTTGCCTTCATTTATCTTTGTCCCTTAAAGGCACAGACAGGCAGTGACTGGTAAGAGATTCTCTTTTCCAATATCATATGTTTTAAAGTTTGAAGTTTTTTCTCCAATTGGCTATTTAGTGCTTTGTTTAGTGTTTTGTTATATAAATACTAAGTTGTTTCTGTGCTGCACCACCTCTAAGTAGTGGCAGTGATATCACGAAGGAAACTGTGTCCTGTACCTCCTGCTGATAGGGGGATATAACCCACTGGACTGGTGTAGCAGGATTCATAGAAAATTAACAGGTATACATTTCTCCATATATATATATATATATATATATATATATATATATATATATATATATATATATATATATATATATATATATATATACAGAGAGAGAGAGATATGGATGAACTTATTGCATGTTTTAAGATTATTGTTATACAGGATACACCTAGATCAGACCATAGTACTGATAACAGACTTGTTATGGCAGGGTATAAACTTTAAACTATTTTGTGACATAATCTTAGGGACCTTAGAAAATTGTGGAACACAGATTATCCGAAGGGGAGGACAGATTTTTCAAAACTATTTATGCAGGTAAAATGGATTGGCTAAAAAATAGCCACCTCTCACTCGGCTAAAATGGTATATGGGCTTCCGTTGCACTTGTGCTTTATGCTGGGCTACATGGAGTTGTGTTTAGGTTGAGGGAGGAAGTTAGTATACACATAATATTTCTCACAAATGTGCATGCTATTCTACCCCTCTCAGCTGCTCATATCAAAGATTAGCTGTGAGGCACAGGGTAGCTTTTAAATCTCCTACTTTACACTGATTTTCAAAGCAAAACCGGCTGAAGTTCTCTTTGAAAATTAGCAAAAATGCCTGTGCACTTTATAACTATGCAGGCTATTTTGAAATTGTACCCCCATAATGTATCTTGTGCATAATTTAAAACTCATCCTCCTCCTTCACTATCCAGGTGTGGTCGCTGGCTGCAGTAGCCACAGACATCTGTCTTAGTCCAAAATGGGACCCAGATTTGGAGACTCCCTGGGCTCAACATCCATTCGGGCGACAGCTGCTGGAATCACTGTAGGTTTGCAGAACTGGGTGGAAGGAGCAATGTACTTGGAGTCATATACAGTTGTGATCATGAGTTTACATACTCCTGGCAGAGTTTGTAAGATGTGTAGTATTTTAAGAAGACATGAGTGATCAGACAAAACATGTCTGTTATTTTTAATGTTTCAAATTTGTGCTATTCTGTGATGTATAATTGTTTCTATGGTTTGTTTAATGATAAACTAAGGAAATAATAAAATTGTCCAGTTCAAAAGTTTGCATATCCTTGAATGTTTGGGCTGATAATACACACTCAAGTTGACATACATTGGTTGATATGGCAATGAAGGGTAGGTATCCATACCTATGCCTTGTTTGATTGTAATTGGTGTCTGTTTATAAATAGTCAATGAGTTTCTTAGCGCTTGAGAAAACTTTGTGCATTTCATTCAGGACTGCACTGACTTTGGTTACTGAAGCATGAGGAAGGCAAAAGAACTGTCAAAGAATCTACGAGCAAAAATAGTTCAACTTTATAAATCAGGAAAAAGATATCCAAAGATTTGAAAATGCCAGTTAGTACTGTTCAAACTCTGATCAAGACATGGAAAATTATGAATTCTGTTAATTCCAAGCCACGGTCAGGTAGACCAAGAAAGATTTCAGACTTTACTACCAGCCAAGAAAATTTGTTGGGATGCAAAGAAAAACCCACAAGCAACTTCTACTGAAATACAGGCTTCTCCTAAACAAAGTGGTGTGGGTGTTTCAGCATGCAAAATAAGGAGATACTTGAACAAATATGGACTGCATGGTAGAGTTGCCAGAAAAAAAGCCATTGCTGCACCAGTGTCACAAAATAGCCCGCTTACAATATGTAGAGAAGCTTTAAAACTTCTGGAACAAAATAATTTGGCGTGATGAGACCAAAATTGAACTTTATGGTTGCAACCATAAATGCTGTGTTTGAAGAGGATACTAGATGCTGAAAAACATCATATAAATAGAAACTTTCAATATCTGAATTTATATAGTGAGTAGAGACCTCATATGTATTTTTTTAGTGCGTAGAGACCTCATATATATTTAGTGGAGGTAACTTATTTACGAATGTCGGTAAATAAAAAGTTAATAAATAAATAAATAAACTTGTTGTTTACTCACACTAATAAACGATAGTTCTTACTTAGTGTATCCTGTAATTTACAGGTACATTAATTCACCATCTTTGAATTATATATAATCATGGGTCTCACTCAAAGTAGGTCTCACTCACAGATTTTTTTTCTTTTTTTTTTTCAGAAAATGAGCAAGTGTTTCTTTTTAACGTTCTTATACTTTAGGAGTTTTAAGCACTTTAGCACTACTTTTTTAGAGTTCTTTCAAAAACATATGCGGTTCCGATTTTGTCAGCAATTGCTATAAATTAAATTTTAAAGTGCTTTCCCGCTGACAGCTTATATGCGCTTTAACGTTGGAGCACTTTAACGCTAGCAACTTATCTTGTCCTTTATTGTGCTGATCGCTGCACGCTGAGAGTTGAGCGAAAACGAACAAATGTTGAGATCGAGTAGAATCTCCTGCCTGACACGGCTCGTGTTTAGTCGGCTGCTTAATCACGAATCGTGCTGCTCATTTCAATCTCAGTTCAGCGTTTGGAATCTGTATATGAGGTCTCTACGCACTATATAAATTCAGATATTAAAAGGTTCCATTTGTATGATGTTTTTCAGCATATAGTGTCGACTGGTTACATCATATTAAGCAGTTCTGTTAGTAGTGTAAGTGTTTGAAGAGGAATCAACAAGACCTATGAAGAGAAGCACATCCCTACCGTGAAGCATATAAGTGATCTTTGCTGTTTTGGGGGTGTGTGAGCTACAGCGGCACAGGAAATTTAGTCAAAATTAATAGCAGGATGAATGCAGCATCTTGTCAGAAAATATTGAAGAAGAATTTGCATTCATCAGCCGAGAAGCTGCAAATGAGGCACACTTGGACTTTCCAACATGACAATGATCTGAAACATAAGGCCAAACTGATCCTTCAGTGGCTGCAGCAGAAGAAAGTGAAGGTTCTGGAGTGGCCATCAGTCTCCTGACCTCAACATCATTGAGCCACTTTGGGGAGATCTCAAATATGCAGTTCATGCTCGACAACCAAAGAATTTACAGGATCTGGAGGGTTTTTGCCAAGAGGAATGGGCAGCTTTACCACACGAGAAAATAAAGGGCCTCATTCACAACTATCACAAAAGAATGCAAGCCGTCATTGATGCAACTGGGGGCAATACATGATATTAATAACTAAGATTATGCAAACTTTTGACAAGATCATTGTATTATTTCCCTTATTAATATGGTTTGTTTAATAATTGTGCTATTCTGAGATGCATAATAGTTTAACATGAAACACATTAAAAATAACTGATGTGTTTTGTTTGATCCCTCATGTTTTCTTAAAATGCTGCACATCTTACAAATTCTGCCAGGGATATGTAAACTTATGAGCAGAACTGTAACTGTAGTTCACTAAATCTAACTTGAATAGTATTTATTAACCAAAATTAACTTCATCTGTTTGAAAATAAATTTTAGTTTCAAACTGTATAAATCCAGTCAGCATGTTGGCAACTAAAATACTTGCTTGTAGAAGTATCTCATGATTGTATGCTGGCTTTGAGAGAGATGCTTGTAGTTGTGCTGTATGGTTACATTTGATTGAGGAGAAAAGTGTGCATCGGGGCTTCCCAAACCTGTCCTGGGGACTCAAGCCAGTCGGGTTTTCAGGAAAGCAAAATGAATATGCATGAGATAAATGTACATATGCAGACTCAATATATGCAAATTTATCTCATGCATATTCATTGTGGATATGCTGGAAACCCAACTAGCTGTGGGTATCTCCAGGACAGCTGTGGGAAGCCCTTGTGTGTGTGTATATGTATGTATATATATGTGTGTATGTATGTATATATACATAGCCAATGGGAAGTGGAGATGATGAGCGGTATAAACCACAATAACAACTGTTATAGCGCTAAAAGGTTTGCGAAACCTTGTACTGGATTACTCAAAGGATGAAGCATAAAAAGAAGTTAGATTCAGCATTTCCATCTTTATTCATGAGTGGTTGAAGGAAAGGTTTGGTCCCCCGACACAGACCGTGTTTTGCCACATGGGCTGCATCGGGAGGTACAGAAGCCCAAGAAATCAACTTATAGTGAATGTCTAATACACAAAACGGAAATAAAATCCATGTGCAGTCAGAGAAGTTGTCTTGGTGTTGTGTGACGCACCCTACGGAGGGTAATCCAAAATGGAGTTAAGCTTGCAGGTGCGAAAGTGAAACCAAAACGGCAATTTTTAGCTTATGTTAAGCCAATTCAGATGTTCAGAGCACGGAAAGGCAAGGGAAGCTTCAGAATAGACCTTGATATCATTGAACTGAAAGCATACATTTCGTGGCGTCGTCACCATTCGCTATAAGTTTATTTCTTGGGCTTTTGTCCCTCTCGATGCATTCCATGTGGTGAAACACGGTCTGTATGGGGGGACCGAAACTTTCCTTCAACTACTCATGAATAAAGATGGAAATGCTGAATCTAACTTCTTTTTAAGCTTCATCCTTTGGGTAATCCAGTAAAAGGTTCCGCAAACTTTTTAGCGCCATACCAGTTGTTATTGTGCTGTGTATATACCGTATTTTTCGCTCCATAAGACGCGCTTTTTTCCCCCCATAAGTGGGCAAAAAATGTCAGTGCGTCTTATGGAGCGAATGTAAAAAAAAAACAACAAAAAACTAACTACAACCCGCCAACCCTCCTGACCCCCCCGTAGCCCCTGTGACATAATAAGGGCAAAGACTATCGGCACCATTTTGAATACTGGCAGCCGATGGCCGAAGTGCAGGAGATCGCTCCTGGACCCCCGCTGGACCACCAGGGATTTTTGGCAAGTCTTGGGGGGCTCAGGAGGATGGGGGATTATAGCTAATTCAATTTAAAGGGTTGGTATGGGTTGTTTGTTAGTTTGTTTTTTCTCACCAAAGAGAACCCTAAATTTTTCTGATCTGGGGAGTGGGCAGAAATGGCCCTCCCCAGACCTGAAAACGAAAAGGGGACAAAAAAAAGTTATGCCCTCCCCTAATTTGCTCCATAAGACGCACAGACGTCCAGGGACAGAGCCGGTTTAGTACACCATTTTTTTTTTCCAGCTATGAATCCTAGGTGCGTCTTATGGAGCGAAAAATACAGTGTGTGTGTATATATATATATATATATATGTGTGTGTGTGTGTGTGCATCTCACAATTAGGTATTGGTTAGATGATAGAGATTCTTTGGGAATCCTTTTAAAAGTGTCTGAATTATCATGATATCCTGTGGCTATAAGAATGGCATTTGTTTTGAAGCCAAATCAGTCATATTTTATGAAGTATGTGTTATAGCAGTGCACAGCTGTCTCCTTATGAATGGACATTACCTATGACTGTGTATTCCTGTCTTACCTGTGCTCTTTTGTTTTGTAGAGAAGGTTACCAGTCTTTAGAGATTTCTTAGTGTACAGACAGGTGAATCCAAAACCAGTGGATTATGCACTTCTACTAGTAGATGTAGATGGAGCAAATCTGACATTGCAGTATATATACCCCTGCAGTGACATTAGCCCACCAATACTGTCCTTCTCCAGCATATGGTAGATGTGCATCTCCCTATTGGTAATTGCTTTAAGTTTTAGAAGGAGAAAAGAAGAAGGAAATTAATTTGCCCCGCTGTCCTGTGGTGATACCTTATGATCCCTCCCTCAGTTGAGAATTCCTGAGGTGATTTCTTTGGATCCTTCCCTCAGATGAGTGCCTGGTTTTTCAAACTGGTGTGGACTTAGCTGTAAAAAAAAAAAAAAAAACCAGCTGAAAGTCAAGTGGGTATAGGAAGCCAAGCATGTGGTGAAGGTTTATGCCCTCTTCCCTTGCAGCCGGAGACCGACCTTGTACTCAACCAGGACTGGCTAAGCTCAGGTAAAGGGTATTTAAAAAAAAAAAAAAAAGTGAAGAGGAGGGGAATTGAGTAGAGATTCTCATCCCCCTTTACGGTATCCATGGTCAGTGTGTGATCTGATGGTCGTTCCCTGTCTCCGGTGTTCAGGGGATGGGGGCAGCCTGGCAGGTTGAGCAGCCCTTGCGGCTAGACCCCACTCCAAGGCTCATCGGGTTTGCTGTGTGGTAGGCTGCGGCAGCAGTTTTGCACGTTTTGTGTGCTGCAGACTGTTCTTTTTAGTTCCAGCGGATCATCATGCACCTGACTGTTCGGCCCGTTGTGTATATGGTTGTGCACCTAGTTGGGCTCCTAGGTAGGCACATAGGAGCGTCTACCAGAGCACCCATTTGTGCATGCATGTACATGCCTTTTTTACACACATGCCTTTTCGCGTACATTATCTGAGTGTCCTGGGGGAGCTCAGTTTGGGCACTTATATAGGTACAGTTTTGTGCGCCTAAATTTTTGGGTACATTGCTGTCAGGCACCTTTTAGGACTTATTGACATACTGATGGCGCCCATAGCGAAGAAACCTAAGCACCTTGCCCTATGTGTTGTTTGTCATATTCGGGTATCTCAACCTGGTGTTCCCTCGAATTTGTGTTAGCACTGGTTTGAAGGCTCAGAGAGAATTACCTCCTCCTGATTTTACTAAGCCTGGTTCTTTCCAGCCTGGTACAGGAATGGAAAAAAAGCATCATGAAGGGTCTCCTGATTTAGGAGCTCCCCTAAGTGGTTCGTCAGTGGGGGAAGGTATTCAGTGGGCACAGAACAGTTGCCCCCTGGTTCTGGCATGGATCCTTCTGCTTTTTCTTGGGAAGACTTTTTTTTAAGGGCAGCACTCTTTCCTTCAGGCGCAGTCCCCGGCCCCAGCCAATCTTAACAGATTTGGGTCGCCAGCAATGAAATCCGGAATTTGCAGGTAAGCATCAGGGTACTCCTGTAGCTGATTTCCTCGATAGGGACCCAGATGTCAAGGATGATGAGGACAATCCTTACTTCCTAGAGGATAGGGAAATTCCTCCAGGATTGGAGCCCTGCAGAACTATGTTGAGGTTCTTTCATAGAGATGAGTTACCTGCTTTGATTTCCCAGATATTGAAAATGCTGGGTGTCTCTGGGACTGAATCCATCTCAGAGTCAAGGAAAGATCCCATTTGATTTCCTTGAATAAAGCCTCATGCTTCTTCCCTGTTATGGAGGCCATTCAAGAATTAATTGATCTTGAATGGGGCGCCCCAGAAGCTAATTTTAAAGGGGGTCGAGTCTTGGAAGGACTGTACCCCCTGGATCTAGTTGCGAGAGAGCAATTACGTTTTCTGAAGGTGGATGCACTTGTGTTTGCTGTTACCAAGCGAACGACTATTCCCATAGAAGGGGGTGTGGCCTTGAAGGATGCACAGGATAGCAGAATTGAGGGCTATCCTTAAGCAGGCCTTTGAAGCAATGGCAATGAATTTGCAGATAGCTTCCTGTTGTTTCCTGGTGGCTTGCTCTCTCAGGAGATTGATGAATCTGGTGTAAATTCCAGGGCAGTGATGGAACCAGCAGCTTTCTTTTTGGTAATTGCGGGCTGCGATGTGGTCCGCACTTTGGCCAGAGGGTGGCTTCGGTAATAGTGGCTAGGCATCAGCTATGCCTGAGAAATTGGTTGGCTGATACAACCTCGAAGTCTAACCTTACGAAGTTGCCCTTTAAAGGCTCGCTCTTATTTGGGAGTAGGCTGGAGAAAATAAGAACATAAGAACATGGTCAATAAGTGGTGCTAATCCCTCGATTACCAGAGGATAAGAAACAGGCACAGGGATCTTTCAGCATGAGAGGTCATGCTAGGAGGTTCAGATGTTTTCGACCTTACAGAGGAGTGAATTTTCAAAGGACTGAACCTTTGAGTAGATCTCGGTCCTTTCATCTCAGGCAACCCAGAAGGGGCGCAGGCTCAGGCAGTGGAGCAGCCCAAGTCTCCCAATGAAGGTGTGCCAACCCACCTCTGGGATCAGGAGATAGGTTGCCTCTCTCTTTTTTTTTTTTTTTTTTTATCTGAGGTAGGTCGAGATCACAACAGACCAGTGGGTGCTGGAGGTGATAAGGGATGGCTAGGCGCTGGAGTTTCACAATGTGCCTTGGGTCGTGTTCATGGTGTCTCCCTGCAACTCTCCGCAGAAGAGACAGGTAGTGGAGGTTATGTTGTCAAGACTCCTCAGCCTGTGAGCTGTGATTCCAATGCCCATGTCTCAAGAAAATATGGGCTGATATTCCATTTATTTTGTGGTACCCAAGAAAGAAGGCTCTTTTCGTCCCATCCTGGATCTCAAAGGAGTTGACTGTCATTTGTGTGTCTCATTTTCGCATGGAAACCTTGCGCTCAGTGATAATGACAGTACAGTTGGGGGAGTTCCTGATGTCTCTGGATCTGTCCAAGGCATACCTGCATATTCTCATCCAGCAAGAGCATCAATGATTTCTGCGTTTCGCGATTTTGGGGCATCATCAGCTTTTTTTGGCCACTGCACCCAGAACCTTTTCCAAGGTTATGGTGGTGGCAGCGGCGGAGTTAAGAAAAGATAGAATACTGGTACACCTATGTTTGGACCACTGGCTGATTCAGGCCAAGAGTCTGGAAAAGAGCCTCCAGGTATCATACAAGGTGATCTCCTTATTGCAGGAGCTAGGTTGGATCATGAACCTGGCCAAGAGTAATCTTCAGCCATCACAGTCACTGGAGTATCTCGGTGTTCAGTTTGACACAAAATAGGGCAGGGTGTTCCTGCCCGTGGGCTGTATTCAGAAGCTGATGGCGCAGGTGCGTCTATTGATGAACACAATACGCCCAACAGTCTGTTCCTATCTTCAGATGCTTGGATTGATGGTAGCGACCCTGGAGATGGTGCCGTGGGCGAGGGCGCATATGCATCTTATTCAGTGCACTCTGCTGTCTCATTGGAGCCCATAGTCTCAAGATAATTCAATTCGGCTCCACCTGCCGATGTAGATCTGCTCTCAAGTACAGTGGTGGTTAAAAGCGGATCATCTAATAAAGGGGATTTCCCTAAGATTACTGGACTGGCTAGTACTCACGAAGAAGCGAGCCTCCAGGGTTGGGGAGCTCACTATCAGGAATTGACAGCGCAAGGGCACTGGAATGCAGAAGAGTCTCTCTGGAACATCAATTGGCTGGAAGTCCATGTGGTCCGATTGGCATGCTTGCGATTCGGTGACAGATGGCAGAGTCGAGCGGTCCAGATAATGTCAGACAATGCAAGGCAGTGGCATACATCAATCGTCAGGGAGGAACCAAGAGCCAGCAAATATTGCAGGAAATAGCCCAACTTATGAAATGGGCGGAAGTGCATCTTCAGGAGATCTTAGCCTCACACATTGTAGGAAAAGACAATGTGAGAGCAGACTTTCTCAACAGAGTCTGGATCCAGGAGAATGGGAATTGTCAAGTGAGGCGTTTCAGCTAATAGTAGATCGCTGGGGCCTTCCTTTTCTAGACCTATTGGCAACTTCTCGCAATGTGAATGTTCCTTGATTCTTCAGTCTAAAGAGAAATCCAAAGTCCTTGGGCATGAAGGCTCTCGTGCAGGAGTGGCTGGAGGGCAAGCTGCTGTATGCTTGTCCCTCATGGCCCATGTTGGACAGAATTATTTGGAGGATTGAGAGTCACAGGGGGATGGTGCTTCTGGTGGCACCAGATTGGCCCAGGAGACCATATACAGATCTGCGAAGGCTCCTGGTGGAAACTCTCCTCCTGCTTCCGGCGCACAGGGATATGATATGGCAGGGGCCTGTTCTTCATGAAAATCCAAATTGATTTTGTCTTATGGTATGGCCTTTGAGAGGGCCCAGTTGCTGAAGCATGGATATTCTGCTGCAGTGATAGCCACCTTGCTACGAGCGAGAAAGTTCTCCACTTCCTTAGCATATGTGCTGGTTTGGCAAGTGTTTGAGGCTTGGTGTGAAAATCGAGGGGTTCTTCCTCGTTTGGTTAAGATCCTGCTCATTTTGGAATTTTTGATTGATGGATTGAGCAAAAAGTTGGCCCTTAAACCCTAAAAGGTACAGGTGTTTGCTCTTGCCTGTTTCTGAGGTCAGGTGAATGGTGGGCCCTTGTCGGCTCATCTAGATATGGCCCGTTTCTTGAAAGGAGTGAGGAATCTGTTCTCCTGTGTGTTTACTGGTGCTCTTTTGGAGTCTTAATCTGGTTTTGGATTTTTTAGTGGGCCCCAATTTCTGACCAATGCGTAACCTTTCTTTGAGGTTACTGACCTTAAAAACAGTGCTTATTGTGGCAATTTGTTCTGCTCATCGAGTATCTGAACTACAGGCATTGTCTTGCCGTGAGCCGTTTCTATGAGTGACTTCAGGGGCGATACAGCTGCGTACTGTTCCTTCTTTTTGCCAAAAGTGGTCTCAGATTTTCACTTGAATCAGTCAATTTCCCTGCTGACTCTGGACAGGGAAAGAGATGTGGAGGAATATCGCCTGTTATGGCTCTTGTATTTCAAGAGGCATATCTTGAGGTATTTAGAGGTTTCTGAACTTCTCAGGAAGATGGACTGGCTGTTTATGCTCCATGGTGGGAGCAAGCAGGGTGAGCCTGCATCACAGGCTACAAAAGCCCGCTGGATTAAGGAGGTAGTCTCGGCCACGTGTGTGGATGCTGAGCAGCCATTGCCTAATCAGGTTAGGGCTCAGGCAGTGTCATGGGCGGAGGTTAGATTGTTTCCCATTGACATTTGCCGGGTTACAACAAAGTCCTCTTTACACACCTCTTCCAGGCATTATTGCCTGGATGTGCAGGCCCAGGAGGACGCAGCCTGCACATGTGCGGTTTTGACTGGACCGCGGGCACCCTCCCGCTCTATTTGGGAGTTACTTTGGTACATCCCACTGATCCTGAGTCCATCTGTCTGCACTCTAGGAAAGGAGAAATTACTACTTACCTGATAATTTCCTTTTCCTTAGTACAGACAGGTGAATCCAACTTAGCCCCCTTGGCTGCTGAATGGTTGTGCTGAGGTCTTCCTGCGTGGTTGTGTGTTCCAGGGGTTACTGGTAAATGTCAATCCAGTCCCTAGATTAGTGTTACTACACTCTCTGTCTGAGCTCAGTGCTTTCCTGTTGGCTGAGTGCTGGAATGGTTATCTGTTAATAATCAAGTTTTGTTAGTTTGTCCACAGTTGGCTTTTGCAGAGAATACTGACAAGCTGATGTCACCAGGGGTCTATATAAATATATATATACTGTGATGTCAGCTTCGCTCCGTCTCCATCTGCTGATAGAGGTGCATAACCCATTGGTTTTGGATTCAAAAAGTAATTTCTGTTTTTGCACAGCTGCTTTTAGCCAGATATTAAGGTGTGCCTGACATACACATTCAGGTTTGCTGGTTGTGTCACTACTGTGTTGGCGGTAGTACAAAGCTAGGAATTTTGCTGAACCAGAATCCATAGGTAATAAGTTGTTATAATGCTGTATTTCCTAAAGACCTCAAGGTTTCTCTTATCTGGTCCCATTTAGCCTTTCCTGACCTGTGCTTTCCTTTTTTTTTATTTATTTATTTATTTATTTATTTTTTAATTACCTGTGTTATTTACTTTACATTTTTTTTCTGGTCTCACAGGCTGGTCCATTACTGTCAGCTGCATGACGTGCAGACGCTGGCTATGCTATGTAGCGTGTTCGAAGCACAGCCCCAACCACAGGGATACCTGCATTCCTATGTACCCTTCCCTCAACGCTCCTCCAACTGCATCTCCCACAGCCGATATGTAAGAGAGGAGTAGTTTTTTGGTTTGTTTATGTTGCACTTCTTGCCAAGCCTTTGAGCCCCATTCTGGCCAGCGGTGACGGGTTCCATTCACTGGATATGTGACTGGAACAGATATGTACTATGGAGTAGATATTTCTACAAGGTCAATGCAGCATCTAGTTTTCAGGGTTGTCATATCCCTGGGATCAGGCTGAGAACGTTTGTATTTATTTACAGCCACTAGATTTGTACAGCTTGTACTAAAATTTATCCAGGATGCTGATTTCAACATCCTTGCTCTGGTAAACTGTGTCTGACCCCCTGCTGTAATGCTGGTTAAGTGCTGGGTCACAGGGAAGCATGCCTCCCCCATGCTGAGATATTGCTTCCGTGGAAGTCCTCTGGTTGGTTCATCCAGCACCACGATAAGAGTGTGTAAAGTCCCAGCTTCCACAGAGTGCAGCAGATTTCAGTGAGAATGGCTAAGCACTCGCACAGTGTCGCAGTAAAACACAACCCTACATAATCCCTATTTATTTATTCATTTCAACAATTTATATTCCGCTGAGCCACCATTCTCAGCGGATTACAAAACAACTTACATAATATCAAAACCCATTTCGCTGACAACGTAAAACTACTTACTAGTGAACGCATGAGAACTGCACAGTACAAGAATAGAAAAGACATGGAACCAAGCACACTGCATAGAACGTGTGCTATTTATTGTGTCAAATACAAAGATTTTTCAGCAGTGATTGCCTTTGTCAGCTGTATCAATGTAGTGCTTGGATTCATGAGTGGATGTGGGAATGCTTGGGTAACATGCCATCCATGATGTCTTGCACAATATATATTGCACCCCGATTGTGCTGGGCTGTAGGGGAGCGTGCCTGGCACTGTGCATTCCACCATAGATCCTGCACCTGCAGTGCTTGATATCTCCCTGGCACCTCTCATCCAGTTACTTATAATGGTGCTTAATTTCGGAGATCTCCAGGATAAATGAATAGCTTGAAGGATGAAACTGAAGGATATTACTAGTTGCACTGTCCTAATTGCCAAGGCTTGACAGGCTGCTGACCTAAACTGTGCTTTCGCCTGGGTTTTCTCTGCTTAAGTATTTTTAACAAGTAAAAAAAAAAGCATTCTGTTAAACTGATTTTGTCACCTTTGTCCACAGCCCAGCTTTACCTCTTCTGGTTCCTTGTCCAGTATGTCAGACCCAGGGCTTAGTAACACTGGCTGGAACATAGGTATGAAGATCCTACGATGGTTAAGAGAGGAGGGGTTATACCAATGAGCAGTGTCCTGTATGCATTTATTTTGTAAAGTTTTAAGCATTGTTGCTCCCAAAGATACAAAAAGTGCTAACATGTGGAAAGTAAAGTCCTCGTGTCCAGTTCTACAGGAATTCCCTCCCCCAGCCCCAACCCATTACTTACATAGGAGACCCATTCAACTGGTTAATGATCTAACCTTTATTGTACTTAGGGTAGAAAGGCAGCAGAGGGTCCACCTTGGCTGTCTTATACAGGCTGATCCAATAAATTAGCGGCTTTCCTAACGCATGCCCAGCCACCTCTCCTGGATGTGCGACCGAATATTTAAATGAGGAGTTGTGCTGCCAAGGAGGCGCTAGGGACAAATTGTGCGCCCTTAGCACCTCCTTGGCAGTGGGTGGCCAGGAGAGAGGTGGCTGTCAGCGGGCTAAGAAAATGGACATTCAATTTTACAAGCATCCCTTTTCCTAACATGGGCACACTTTTTTTTTTTTAATATTTTTTTTACAATCTCATTCTTTTTTTCCTCTAACTCAATATCGCCAGTTTTTGGACTGCTCAGAAATTAAAACCTGCTCTGGACAGGCGTTAATTTCTGAGGGTAAAAATGTGCACATCGAGTGCACATTTTTTTTTATTTTTTTTTTTTAATCGGGGGAGAATAGCTAATAGCCTCATCAACATGCATTTGCATGTGATGATGCTATTAGTTTTGTGGGGGGTTGGACGCGCATTTTGGATGCGCTAATCCCTTCATAGAATAAGGGGTTGTGGACGTGTATCCAAAACCCACGTCTAATTATGGGTTAAACGGTGCACTCGGCTGAGCACATACTGTATTGCATCGGCTTGATAGACTTTACATTACAAACATCTCAGCACAGCTGGGACACATGTAGGGAGCCTAACATTTACACACTAAACTAGATTTTATTCTTTATGCTGTGATTGCACTAATTTCATGGTAGCACAGCTTTTCTTAAAATATGTCCATTTATTCCTGTGGGCAGATGTAGAGTAATTAGGGAGCAGGCATGTTCACCAGTGATATATTTAGTTTCTCAGATAATGGGGCCAGCATTTCATCCCAGAAGAAGCTCACTCTGACCCCAGGTCTAGAGTTTTAGGTAGAATGGCCACATTACACCCTACAGCTTTAAGAAGAAGACAAAAGGTTTACATATAGAGAGATAAGAATTGTAAATGTTTATTTTTGTGTAGCATATGCCAGAAACTCTTTTGTCCTTCAGTTAATTTTTATCTCTGAAGGGTCCTGCCGTTAGGGAGTGCAGGTTTCTCGATTTGCATTTTTGGGGCTTGGGTGCTGAGTAGAGAACTGGAATAAAGTTAGTAATACTGAAGTTAAAAAAAAGCGCTACAAAAATAAAATAAAAAAAAATAGTTGCTGTTGTATTACTTCTTGCACTAAAGTGTGTATAATGCTGTGTAATGTGCACTGTGGGGGCAATAATCAAAGTGCCTATGTCGGTGCAGGCCCTAAGGGTAATTTTTACCCACTGGTTTTGCGCTAGAAATCGAAGCAAAACTATGTGGGTTAATTTTGCTTTGATTATTGTCCCCTCGGAAATTACTCGCATAGATTTGCATCTCTTTTCTCTATGGGTAATATGTATGTCTAAAACAATGGGCTGGATTTTAAATCATTTACGCATGTAAAACCCGGGCCTTATGCGCACCGGGCCAATTTTCAAGGGGCCCGGCCACGCACGTAAACCCCCAGGACACGTGTAAGTTCCGGGGTTAGCGAAAGGGGCAGTCCAGGGGGGCAGGGCAGGGCTAGAGGCACCCGGCCCAGCACCATTTGCCACTATGCCGGGGGATCGTGCGCCGGCAACGTGCTCCTCAGAAGCAGGAGCAAAAGGTAGGATAAAGAAGGATAGGGGGAGAGCAGGATAGGGGAAGGGGAAGGGAGGTTAGGCTAGGGGGTTGGGAAGTTCCCTCCCAGTCCGCTCCTTAATTGGAGCGGACTGGGAGGGAACTGGGGAAGGCCCCAATGTGTCACCGCGCGAATTTGCTAAATTATTCCCCCCCCCCTTGCGCGCGCTGACCTGGTATTTTATAACATGCGCGTGCCAGCACGCGCATGTTATAAAATCGCACATCCATATTATTACAGTATAGTATACACACATATATATATATATATATATATATATATATGTATAAACTCTACCCAGTATAATTCTCTTCTCACTCCTAAGATTTATTTCTAACTGAAGTGTCATTTTTTACCTTTTTTTCATTCTATCACTAGTCTTTCTTTGAATGCTAGCCCTCTATCCTTAATTCTGCATCTGATCTTTTCTTTTGCTGTGAGTTCTGACATCCTTTCTTCCCCCGCTGCCTGTCTTTTTGTCTTCCTGTTCTTCCTTTGCCTCTGTTATTTGTGTTGTCTCTTCCTTTGTAAATTCTCTATCATGGAGAGGAAGTGACGTCACCCAAGAAAATGGCCACTTAAACAAAAAGCTCCTCACATGCTCGAATAAATAATTTATTCCCTGTGATTATGGGGGTTTAGACAGCTGTGGAGTGTTTGACCTTAGGTGGCAAAAGCATGGTTACGCATCCAAAACCAATAGACTTGAGTACGTTTTCATTTACCAGTTTTCCCTCTGGTGAGATTGAGGGCCGGGCAGCACAGTCAGCATTGGCTGACGAGGTGGAGAATGAAATTGAGGAGAGGCGAAGCTAGAGGAAAACTAATCAGAGGACTCACAGAATGGAATTTTTGACCCAGTTCCATGAAATCAAAGTAAATATTGCTGCAGTGAAGTCCGAAGTAGTAAATTCTGTAAGCAACCTTCGGCAGGAAATATCGGAGGTGGAGCAGAGTCACTGATATTGAACAATACATATAGGAACAAACTGATGATGTGACGCAGCTACAAATAAAGATGAAAAGTATGGCACGGGAGAACCGTGAATTGATGGATAGGCTTGAAGATGTGGAGAATTAGGCTCAGAGGACTAACATTAGGATTAGAGATGTTCCAGAGATAGAAGAGTTTGTGGATTGTACTGCAGTGGTTAAAGAAATATGTGAGGCAGTGTTAACTGCTGTTGAACCAGTGGACCTACAGATTGATCAGGTGCATCAGTCTCTGGGCACCCCAATACTGAATAGACCAAGGGATATTATATCATACCTCCATTATTTCACAGTGAAAAATACTGTGATGCAAAGTGCAAGGTCTCTGGGCACTGTCACCTGGAAAGGTCATAAAATAGCAATTTTCAATTATTTATTACCCTTAAAATTAAGCAAGCGGCAAAGTCTTAAACCCTTAAGAACAGGAAACCCAATATAGATGATTATTTCCCTTTGGACTGGCATTTACAATCATTAGGAAAATATCAAAAAAAATTTACGTTGCTCCTGCTTCCTGTTGCTTGTTTTGTTCCCCCCCTTCGCTTTTACACTCTGTTTAGTTATTAATTTTGTTGAATTTGTAACTCCTTTCATTAAGTACTTGAGATGTATTTTCCTTTTTCCTATGCTTGTTTAATGTTTAGTTTACTACCTGTTTCATGTAAACCGATGTGATGTGCAAACGAATGTCGGTATAAAAAAGCTTTAAATAAACAAATAAATAAATAAATAAAAGATTCACATGCAGGAAGAGGAAATTCCAATTTTAAAAGAGGTGGATATAAATATCCAGCACGAGTCTGGAGCTAAACCATGGCCAAGGCATGAGCCTACTAGATGGTAAAGGATTAATAATGGTAGCAGGCGACATAAAGAAATCCCAGCGGTGAGCAACCACTACAAAAGGCAGCTATCTGAAAGGCTGAGATGTTGGAGGTTATTATTTTTCTCCTAGGACAAGCAGGATGCTAGTCCTCACAAGTGGGTGACATCATCAGATGGAGCCTGGCATGGAAAACTTCTGTCAAACTTTCCATAAACTTTGACTGGCACACTGAGCATGCTCAGCATGCCACTATCCATGCATTCAAGCGGGATCTCTCTTCAGTCTCTTCTTTTCCATGGAGCTGTCGTCTCATGGTGGTGAAGCTCATGCTCTTTTTTGCAGGAAACGTTCCACAAAGTGGTTTTTTCGCTTCCTTTTTCCTGTGCTGGGTCTTTCTCTGGTTTCCCGGTTATATTCTCATTGGTTGATGAATTTTTTCCTCTCCTTTGGTGTCAGACGGTCTTCGAGCCTTTGTGGACTTTTATACGCCGCATGGCGGCATCGGGCTTCCTTCGCTGCTCCCGGTGCCCTTGGACTATGTCCTTAATAGATCCACATGAAGTGTGCATCCTGTGCCTAGGGGCATCGCATGATGTTCAAGGCTGCGACCTGTGTGCTCAGATGACACCAAAAGGCCATCGCACCAGGCTGGACACGATAGAGAAGGTCTTTGGATCGGGTAAGTTCGATCCTTCCACTCCATCATCGATGCCATCGACATCCAAGGACAGTGGGGAACCGTTCGTCCTCGATCCCTCAGTGGCCACTTCTCCCCCGAGGCCTTCAGGTGAGAGAGGCTCCAGGGATCAGCCTGTGTCGGTCTCCTCCAAGTCGCTGACTTCTGGGTCATAGGCCTCAGCACAGGGGGAAAACCGGGCCGATCACTGTGGGAAGTTTCGGAAGCACAGTTGCTGGACTTCGTCCTCGCATGGTGCTGGGCTTGGGCTGGCCACAGTGTTTGCCACCTTGCCCCCGAAGCGATCCTGGTGAGAGGAGGCCCCATCCTCCCTCGAGTTTAGTGGAGCGAGGCCATCCACACAGATTCCAGTGTCGAGCGCAGACCCTTCTCGGCATGCCGAGGAAGAACTGGCCTTGCCTCTGCCTTCTCAGCTTGCCCTTTCATCGGAGGCTGTTGAGGCAGAGCTTGAGCGTCGAGTGTGCTTGGCGGTGGAACATGCTATGCACAACCGGGAGCGGGTGCTGCTGCACTCTGTGCCAATGCCTATGCCAGCGCCAGTAGTGCCCAAGTTAGAACCATTGTTGGACTGACTTGATGTCCTCCTCTGTGTACTCCCAACGCAGCTGTTGCCGGTGCCCTGCGATCTGCTCTGTGACTTGTTGGACACCAAAGCATGGGGTGTTCAAGCTAGTCCTCATTGGGGACTCTTTCAGGGACGAGGGCCCATTGGTGCCTTCTAGACCACTGGCCCCCCCCCCCCTGTGCCCTGGTCCATGCCGCCTGGGCCAGTGCCTGGATCCTCAAGTTCCCCTCTGCCTCTAGCCAGGGATGCGCCCAGCGCTCCTCGGTCTTCCTCCCTGGATGGTCTCGGCGAGCCTGAGGCCCCTTATGACCCTTGGAGAAGTGATAACTCCAATAACTTGTCAGTGGATTCCAATGGTCTTCCTTTGGATCCATCTCCCTCGGAGGAGCGTCGTCGATCTTCACCAGAGGACTTAACCTTTGCAGGGTTCGTCTGGACTATGGCTAAGGCCATACCTTTTCAGCTTATGACGAAAGAAGATGCCCGGCATAAGATGCTGGAGATCCTCCAGTTTGTGGACGCCCCAAACGAGGTAGTGGTGGTTCAAGTTCATGAGATCTTCTGACAGCTGCTTCTCCGGCTCTGGGAATACCCCTCTCTGTTGTCCTGGTGAACTGGAAGGCTGATGGGATGTATCTGGTGCAGCAGGCCAAGGGCTTTGAAAAGTGTCAGCTTTCCCACCAGTTGGTGGTGGTGGAGCCTGTGCTGAAGAAGGTGAAGAGGTCGAAGAGTCATGCCTCTGCTCCCCCTGGCAAGGAGCACAGGGCGTGGGATGCTATGGGTAAGAGAATGTTTCAGGCTTCATGTTGGTAGCCCTTATTGCCTCCTACCTTTTGTACATGACTCAATACACCCGTAACATCTGGAAGCAAGTCCAGGATGTTGCAGATGGCCTGGCCCAGCAGCACCAGGAGGCCCTTATATCCATTGTCCATCAGGGCATTGAGTGTGGGAAGCACAAGGTGCATGCTACCTTTGATGTCTTTGAGATGGCAGGCCGGGATGCAGCTGCCTGTAATTCTGCGAGGCGTTTTGCTTGGCTCAGTGCCTTGGACCTTTATCCTGAAGTTCAGGAGCAGCTAGCTGATTTACCCTGCACTGCGGATAACCTTTTTGATGCAGTCGGATAACCTTTTGTGCAGTCGCACAGCTGAAGGATCACACTGAGACTCTCCAACATCTGTCGGACAGCACCTCTGTCTCCCCATCCTCCTTTAAGAGGTCCTCCTGACCAGGGCCAAGGAGTCCTTTCTACAGGCCGATGAAGTACCCTCCTGCCCTCTCTCACACCCACAGCAGGCAAGCTCCAGGGGCAGGTCCCAACAGCAGCAGGGCCCCAAGCCTCAGCCAGCATCCAAGGCTTGCTCGGCTATGGGGTTTTGACAGGTTGCGAGGGAGCATAAGCCAGCCTGGATGTTCAGGGATGATCTCGTGGCTTCTTGACCTCTCAGAGGAGGTACCTCAGGTCCTGGTGGCTTCAAGAAAGCTTTCCACTTGGAAGTCTTATAATTTGAAATGGAGGTGGTTTACCATCTGGTGTAAGCAGAAGGGTCTCAATCCCTTCTCCTGCCCTACCCGGCAACTCCTGCGTTACATGTTGCACCTCTCAGAGCCTGGGCTTAAAACCAACTCCGTTTGGGTACATCTGAGTATTAGGCGCTTACCACCAGGAAGTGAATGGTTTGCCCATCTCGGTGCAGCCCATAATAGGGCGATTCATGCATGGGTTGCTTTAGCTGAGGCCCCCTGCGGTTTCCTTAACATGGGGGACCTTAACATGGTGTTGGCCAGCCGATGAAGCCACCATTCGAACCACTGTGCTCCTCTACTCTCAAGTATTTGACCTGGAAGGTCATATTCTTGGTAGCGATCATGTCAGCACATGGAGTCAGTGAACTGCATGCCTTGGTGACTTATCCGCCCTACTCAAGGTTTTCCATGACAGGTTGGTTCTGCGCACGCACTTTAAGTTCCTGCCGAAAGTGGTAACATTTCAATCTTAACCAATCCATCATCCTGCCTGCTTTCTTCCCTAGACCTCATTCCAACCAAGGGAAAAGGGAGCTGCACACACTCAAGTGTAAGAGGGCCTTAGCCTTCTACCTGAACCAGATGGCAGGCCACAGACTGTCCACCCAGCTCTGTCTCTTTTGACTCTAATAGGCTGGGAGTGACTATTGCTAAGCAGATTCTCTCCACCTGGCTAGCGGACTACATTTCCTTCTGTTATGTCCAGGTGGGACTGCACCTGGCGGGCCACATCACAGCTCATTCTGTTAGAGCCATGGCAACCTCTGTGGCTCACCTGCATGCAGTTCCAATAGGGGAGATCTGCAAGGCTGTGACATGGAGTTCTTTCCACACCTTCACAGCTCATTTTTGTCTGGACAGGGACAGCCACCAGGATAGCAGATTCAGCCAGTCCTCAGAAATCTTTTTCAGCTGTGAACCCAACTCGTCCTACCTAAGACCCCTGGTTTGAGTTTAGACTGTCCCTGCTGTTACCACCAGCACCTCTGATGTGCCTGTTAGCACCTGATTTGGTGTCTGTTGGTCCTGTTGTTTTTCAGTCCAGTCTGTAGCTAGGGATTCACCCATATGTGAGGACTACCATCCTGCTTGTCCTAGGAGAAAGCAAAGTTGCTTACCTGTAACAGGTGTTCTCCTAGGACTGCAGGATGTTAGTCCTCAGGAAATCCACCCACCATCCCGCGGAGTTTGGGTTCTCCTGGTTTGTTGTGTTATTTTTTCATAAGCTACTTACAAGACTGAAGAGAGACCCTGTGTGGACGCGTGGATAGTGGCATGCTGGGCATGCTCAGTGTGAAGTTTTCTGTGCCGGGCTTCATCTGAAGATGTCTAGGAGAACACCGGTAAGCAACTTTGCTATTTCTGCTGAACAGTGCTCGAGTAGCAGAGAACATCCCTGAAGACAGTTGAATATTTTTTTCTCAGGTTTAAATGTTAAATTACAAATTTTCTCTTTGCTGAATAATTCCAGAGGAATATTCTAGAGGATTTACTCTGTTCACTGAATAAGAATCCTTGTCTTGCTGGGAAGATCTTTCAGCCAGACAGATGAGGATAATGAGACTTTAAATGGAACTGTTTTCTTTTGCTAGTTTGGGTAGTTCACTCTGCTTTTTATTAAGCAGCAGAAAGAGGTTCACTGATGTGGTTTGGAGAGCCATGAGAGGAAGCGTCATTCTTCTTGAGATTTGTGTGCAAGGAGAGCACACACAGTTAATGGGTGAAAAAGGGAGGTGGAGGTGTAGAGGATAAGGGTGAGGTTGGACTGGTTAGGGGGATATGGGGTTATAGTTCCAATGGTAACATTACAGTACCTGGCAATGAGGCTTGTCTATCTGGGTTTTTTTCTTGTTCTTGTGGCCACTATTAAGGTGGTCTCTTTAAACGTAAAAGGATTCAGTTCTCCTATGAAGAGAAAATTTCTATATAAAAAAGCTCGAGCATCTAAAGCTGTAATATGGATGATACAAGAAACACATCTGAAGAAACAAGATGAAAATTTATTGAGGCATAAAATATTTACTCTTTTGCTTCTAATCTGATACATGGGGCTGAAGCTATACTGATCTCTACCTCCTTGCGAGTTGATATTTTGGATGTGCGAGTGGATATTTTGCAAAAGGAAATCAGCATTTCTTTTTCAAGAGGTAAAGGGGGGAGATTTTTGGCTATTAAAGTGAAATATGGGCTACAGGTACTGACCTTAGTAAATGTGTATGTTCCAAATACAGACCAAGGGGCTTTATATAGAGGATTAGGTGAACAATTGAGTGATTTTCTTAAGGGGACTATTATAATGTGTGGGGAATTTATCTTAATCTTGTAACCATATAAGGATAATGCCAAAAGATCTAGTATGAATCTAGATTCTCATCAGAAAAAATTAACATTTTTACTATTGTCTTGGAGTCTTATAGGTATTTGGAGACTGCACCATCCAACTAGTAGAGAATATATGTTTACTGTAAAGTGCATGATCCTTATTCTAGAACTGATTATGTCTTTTCGAGTAAAATCAAGTTTGGTGTGTGCTACCTCAGATATCAGGGCGATCATGCTCCTATTAGTTGCTCCTTTTTATTATTTCGAGAACAGTCAGGACATTTTTGGAGACTGAATGACTCTTTATTGAAAAAATAGATTGTGACAACAAGGTCGTGCAGCTATTATTGAATATCTCTAATTTAATGATAGAGATAAAGTCTCCATATAAATGTTGTGGGATTGTCTTAAGGCAGTGATACAAAGAAAATTAATGTCTTGGGTATCTGGGAAAAAAAAGAAGAGACAACAGGAAAAATTACATCTCTTGGCAAACATTGAAAGCTTAACTTTTGAACATAATTTCCACATTGTATGTTTGTTTATCGAGAAAACTGTAAGGTGCGCAGAATACGACATCTATTGGTAAAAGAGGTGCAGTATGTTCTTGATTTAAATAAACAGTCTATTTTGAAATGAGTAATAAACCCGGTTAATTATTGGCCTGGAAGTTAAAAAAAAACAAACAAAAAAAACAAACTTCAGGTGCAAAATCAGATTATAGAAGTAAAAGATGAGCAGGTGACATTTCTTTATGCTAATAATCAGATTAGGGATAAGTTTATTCAGTTTTATATAGATTGAAGGCCTCTACTATGGATTCAGAGATTGATGAATATTTGTCTCAGGTGAGGTTACTGATATTGCTTCCTGATACAGTGGACAAACTAGGAAAAAAAAAGATTACGTGGCAGGAGGTCATAGAGGCAATCTCTACTCTCAAATAAATCTCCAGGTTTGGTTGGATTTTTGGCAAGGTTTTACAAATTATTTCAGGACCTTCTGTCACACATTTTGCTAAAACTGTTTAATGAACTCCTAAGGTGTCCCCATTTGCAGGAATCAATGAATCTAGTGGGAATTACAGTGCTACCTAAGGCTGGCAGTGATGCAATCTTATGTAGCTCCTATAGTCCAATTTATTTGTTAAATTTAGATTTGTAAATATTGGCCAGACAATTGAGCAGAGAATTCCCTGTTTAATTAATTCAGATCAAAAAGGTTTTATGCAAGGGATAGGGGCAGTGGATAATATCTAGAAAATCCTTAATTTGATTTGATGGATGCGGAAGGAACAAATCCCTAAAGTAATATTATCCATTGACGCTGAAAAAGTGTTCTATAGAGTCCATTGGGCCTTCATGTTTAAATTTCTAGGAAAAAAATGGGATTTGGCTTGAATTTATCACTTGGCTAAGCAGTTTATGCTGCCCACAAGCTCGTATTAAAGTAAATAGAGGTTACTCGGGTCTGTTTAAATTGCAAAGAGGAACCAGATAGGGTTGCACTTTGTCCCCCCTATTATTTGCCTTGGTCATGGAGCTGTTAGCAGAAAGAGTAAGGCAGATGATAGTTATTGGTGGGATCGAAGTGGGACGTGATTCTTATAAAATTTCATTATTCATGGCCGATATTTTATTCATTCGCATCAAGCCATTATATACTCTAATTTGATGAAGGAGCTAGGCTCCTTTGGTAAGGTGTCTGGTTTTAAGGTTAATACAGGAAAATCTAAGATTTTAAATGTTAGCCCGTCTTCAGGTCAGCTGGAGCAGTTGAAATCAGCATTTCCTTTTCAATGGGCCCGAAATGCTATAAAATATTTGTGGGTCAAAATAGGGACTGATTGGAAAAGTGTGTTTAAGGTCAGTTATTTCTCACAGGACAAGCAGGATGGTTGTCCTCACAAATGGGTGACATCAAGGATGGAGCCCACCACGGAAAACTTCTGTCAAAGTTTAACAGAACTTTGACTGGCCCCTACTGGGCATGCCCAGCAAGGCACTGACCCTGCAGCCAGCAGGGGTCTCCCTTCAGTCTTCTTTTTTCCGCGCAGCAGTTGCCACGCGGTGAAAGGAGCTCTTCTTACCACGTTCCTGACAGGAATTCGGTTTTTTCTTTCCGAAGAAAATTTGCCCCTCAGGGGTCTCCCTTCGACAAATTTTTGTCACCTTGGCGGAATCCGGTAAGTTTTTTGCCGTTTTTCATCGACTGCCGTCGATTTTGGCCCTCGAGGCCTGTTGGCACTTACCGATCCCGCGGCTAAATTTGGCCCTAGGCCATGGCGACGGGGTTCCGTCGTTGTCCGGATTGCACCCGGACTATGTCAATCACAGACCCCCATAGGGTTTGTGTTTTGTGTTTGGGTAGTGAGCATGATGTCCTGACTTGCACCAAATGTGCCTTAATGACACCTAAGGGTCGCAAAGCCAGGATGGAGAAGATGGGGCTCCTCTTCCATGCACCCACCCCAACGCCATCGATAGCATCGACGTCATCGGAACCGGCACCGTCGAAGTTGCACCACCACCGTCAACCCTCCGGTGACCGTCCACCATCGATGACTCCTCGGCCATCGACTCCTGTCCCCTCCCCGGATGGGCGAGGAGATTGAAAGGACAAGCATCGCCATCGACGGCACAAGTCTCGGCCCGTCGAGGATCCACAGCCATCGACCTCTGACAGGCCGAGCCACCGACTAAAAAGCCTCGGTCAGACCTGGCACCGTCCACGTCTCGTTCGCAGGCACCGAGGAAACCCTCACCCTCTCGGGGTGTGGGAGCCGTGATCCCACCGGTTACGGTGGTCCCTCCGGCTCTGCCTCAGCCTCCCTCTCCCGTCGAGCCGGGTATCGTTACCCCTGGTCTCCGGGCAGAACTGGACCGCTTGGTCCAGGAGGCCATCGAGAAAGCGATGCGAAGGTTCCAACCTCCATTGGCACCGCCTCCGGCACCGATTCCAGCACCGACCCCGGCACCGACTCCGCCACCGAGGAGGGAACCGACCACCGAGCCTTTGCTAGACGCTCTAGCACCGCTACTACACCGCATGGATGCACTTATGACGGCCCTTCCATCGGTGATTTTGGTAGCACAGACAACACCATCGTCTCCGACAGGATTCTCATCGGCAGGAGAAACACCGTTTCTGATTCCCCCGTCCGGGGTGGTCCCATCGGTGCCTTCGCATGTCTCTCCACCGATCTATCCTTCGGCTCCATCGATTCCAAGACCGGCACCGATTCCATCGACAGCCCCGAAGCCCTCGATGCCATTCCCAGTTCCGCCTGTAGCACCGATTCCATCAAGGTTTCACTCGATGCCTTCGGATCCTCAACCAGGTCCTTCAGGGCTTCAAGCCCCACATGATCCTTACGATACCTGGGGTGATGATACATCTTCTGACACAGATTTACCTTCACCACCATCTCCTACGGAGAGTAGAAAACGATCTCCTCCTGAGGATCTCTCCTTTATTAATTTTGTAAAGGAGATGTCAGAAATTGTACCTTTTCAGCTGCAATCTGAGACCGATGACAGACACCAGATGATGGAACTGCTCCAATTTCTGGATGCTCCAAAAATCATCGCTTCCATCCCCATTCACCAGGTGTTTCTGGATCTTTTAAAGAAAAACTGGGAATCTCCTTCATCTGTGTCACCAGTTAACAAGAAAGCTGACTCCACATACCTCGTCCAGTCAGCACCAGGATTTCAGAAGCCTCAACTGGATCATCGCTCTGTTGTGGTTGAGTCCGCGCAAAAGAAGGCCAAGCGTCTAAAGCCACACTTCCACTCCACCTGTCAAGGATAATAAATTCCTGGATAGTGTGGGACGAAAAGTGTATCATGGGGCTATGTTGATTTCACGCATAGCTTCATATCAACTTTACATGACTCAATATAACAGAGCCATCCTTAAACAGATGCAAGACTACACTGACACATTGCCGGACCAATACCAGCCACAGCTTCAAGCCCTTCTTAACAAAGGGTTTGAGGCAGGGAAGCACGAGATCAGAACGGCCTACGACATCTTCGATGCTTCCACAAAAGTTTCAGCTACTGCCATCTCAGCCAGACGTTGGGCTTGGTTAAAGTCATCCAACCTTTGCCCAGAGGTCCAGGATCGTCTAGCTGATTTACCCTGCTTAGGGGACAATTTGTTTGGAGAACAAATTCAGCAGATTGTGGCAGAATTAAAAGATCACCACGAGACGTTGAAACAACTTTCATCTGTTCCATCTGAGGTGTCCTCCAAACAACCACCTAAGAAGGACTCTAAAAAGTCGTTCTTTCGGCCACGTCGTTACTATCCTCCATCGGCCAGGCCTCGTCCTGCTCGATCCTCCAACAGACCTCAGCCACGGCAGCCTAGGAAACAAAGACCTGCTGTAGCCCCACCTCCTGGGCCTGCGGCGGGCCTTTGACTTCCCTGTACGGAGCACATGCCACATCCCGCTTCCAGACATCCCTGTGGGGGGTCGACTGTACCACTTTTTACAACGCTGGATACAGATCACCTCAGATCAGTGGGTGCTAGCAATTATCGCACAGGGTTACCACCTCAACTTCATAACTCTTCCGGCGGACTCCCCGCCTCTTCAAGCATGGAGTCTAACCAACCATTTGACTCAATTACAACAGGAAGTATCCCTTCTTCTGCAATCAAATGCTATAGAACCCGTCCCTCCCTCTCAACGAGGGAAGGGATTCTATTCCAGATACTTCCTAATACCAAAGAAATCTGGGGGGCTACGTCCCATCTTGGACCTTCGGGCCCTCAACAAATACCTTCAAAAAGAAAAGTTCAAGATGGTAACCCTGGGCGCGCTGCTCCCTCTGCTACAAAAGGGGGATTGGCTGTGCTCTCTCGACCTCAAGGACGCTTATACCCACATTGCGATAACACAATCCCATCGCAAGTATCTGCGGTTTCTGGTAGGCCGCGACCATTATCAATACCGGGTACTACCGTTCGGTCTGGCATCTGCTCCACGAGTCTTTACCAAATGTCTCGTAGTGGTAGCAGCATTCCTCAGGAAGGAAGGTGTCCACGTTTACCCCTACCTAGACGATTGGCTAATCAGGGCATCCACCCCTCAAATTGCTCAATCCTCCCTAAAATTGACAATTCACACACTCCTTTCCTTAGGGTTTCTTGTCAATTACGAGAAATCTTGCTTAGTCCCTTCTCAAACCTTATCCTTCATTGGAGCAGACTTGGACACCTTACAGGCAAAGGCCTACCTTCCGCTTCAACGGGTCCAAACTCTCATGTCCCTAGCTCGCCAGCTCCAGTCTCAAAACACTGCCACGGCTCGCCAATTCCTCATTCTCCTAGGACACATGGCATCCTCGGTTCAAGTCACTCCCATGACCCGACTAGCCATGAGAGTAACACAATGGAGTCTACGACACCAATGGATTCAAGCTTTTCAGCCTCTGTCCTCCATAGTCACAGTTACACAAGCGCTACGCCTGTCTTTAACCTGGTGGACGACTCAGGTCAACCTCCTTCAGGGCTTACCTTTTCTCCTACCAGATCCACAAGTAATCCTAACCACCGACGCTTCCCACATCGGTTGGGGAGCCCATGTGGACGATTTCCAAACCCAAGGGTTATGGTCACCAGAGGAAGCCGAACACCAGATAAATTTCTTGGAACTTCGAGCAATCCGCTACGCGCTCAGAACTTTCAAAGATCATCTATTGAATCAGATAATCTTAATCCAGACAGACAATCAAGTGGCCATGTGGTACATAAACAAGCAGGGAGGCACAGGCTCCTTCCTTCTGTGTCAGGAAGCTGCGCAGATTTGGGCAGAAGCCCTCTCCCACTCCATGTACCTCAGGGCCACTTACCTGCCGGGAGTAGACAATGTATTGGCAGACCAGCTGAGCCGTGTCTTCCAACCGCACGAGTGGTCACTCGACCCTCTGGTAGCGACCTCTCTGTTTCGCAAGTGGGGTTCTCCCCGCATAGACCTCTTTGCGTCCCCTCACAACCACAAAGTGGACGATTACTGCTCTCTCATTCGAAGCCAGTACTCTCGGCCGAGGGATGCCTTCTCCCTCAAGTGGACGACAGGTCTACTCAATGCATTCCCTCCACTTCCTCTTCTGTCAAGGACTCTCGTGAAGCTTCGCCAGGACGGAGGAACCATGATCCTGATAGCACCCTACTGGCCACGCCAGGTCTGGTTTCCCATACTCCAGGATCTCTCCATCCGCAGGCACATCCCTCTGGGAATGGATCCGCATCTGCTCACTCAAAACGACGGATGCCTCCTCCATCCCAACCTCCAGGCCTTGTCCCTGACGGCATGGATGTTGAAAGGTTAGTCCTTCAGCCTTTTAACCTTTCGGATTCGGTTTCTCGTGTCCTGATAGCTTCACGAAAGCCCTCCACCAGAAGATCCTATTCATATAAATGGAAAAGGTACACATCATGGTGCACTTCTCAGTCCCTTGATCCCCTTTCCTGTCCAGTCTCTAAATTCTTGGACTATTTATGGCATCTATCGGAATCAGGTCTTAAAACCTCTTCCATTAGGATGCATGTCAGTGCGGTAGCCGCTTTCCATAAAGGTATAGAGGGTGTCCCTATTTCAGTACAACCCCTGGTAACACGCTTTCTTAAAGGCTTGCTCCATCTGAAGCCACCCTTACGTCCTCCGGCCCCATCTTGGGACCTCAATCTGGTTCTTGGTCGTCTAATGAAACCACCCTTCGAACCTCTGCACTCCTGTGACTTAAGGTATCTCACATGGAAAGTGTTGTTCCTTTTGGCTATCACTTCAGCTCGCAGGGTTAGTGAGTTACAGGCCCTAGTTACCTATCCGCCTTACACTAAGCTCCTGCAAGACAGGGCGGTACTCCGAACTCACCCTAAATTTTTACCTAAGGTAGTTTCTGAGTTTCATATCAATCAATCCATCATACTACCTATCTTTTTTCCCAGGCCCCACTCCAACTCCGGGGAACAGACTCTGCATACCCTAGACTGCAAACGAGCTCTAGCTTTTTATCTAGACCGTACAGTTGCACACAGGAAGAGCACTCAATTGTTTGTCTCTTTCCATCCTAACAAATTAGGACAACCTGTGGGTAAGCAGGCTCTTTCCTCCTGGTTGGCGGACTGCATTTCTTTTTGCTATCAGCAAGCTGGCATTCCTTTTCAAGACCGTGTAAAAGCACACTCTGTGAGGGCCATGGTGACTTCGGTAGCACACCTTCGATCGGTGCCGCTTCCTGACATCTGTAAAGCTGCAACCTGGAGTTCTCTCCATACCTTTGCAGCCCACTATTGTTTGGACAAAGCTGGAAGACAGGACTCCATCTTCGGCCAATCTGTCTTGCGTAACCTTTTTCCAACATGATGTACCAACACCCTTCCACCTTCCCGGTAGGGTGCGGATGCCCTTTACCAAATTCCACCCCAGTTGTTGTGCCTGTTGCACGTCGTTGGGTGCATTTGGTGCAAGTCAGGACATCCTCAGCTCGGTACTCACCCATTTGTGAGGACAACCATCCTGCTTGTCCTGTGAGAAAGCAAATGTTGCTTACCTGATGTAACAGGTGTTCTCACAGGACAGCAGGATGTTAGTCCTCACGAAACCCGCCCGCCACCCCGCGGTGTTGGGTTCGTTTTAGTTTTTACTTTTTTAGGCACTGCCTGTAGCTTTGAAAATCAGACTGAAGGGAGACCCCTGCTGGCTGCAGGGTCAGTGCCTTGCTGGGCATGCCCAGTAGGGGCCAGTCAAAGTTCTGTTAAACTTTGACAGAAGTTTTCCGTGGTGGGCTCCATCCTCGATGTCACCCATTTGTGAGGACTAACATCCTGCTGTCCTGTGAGAACACCTGTTACATCAGGTAAGCAACATTTGCTATCCCACTGATGGAAAGAGTGGTGAGAAATTTGGCAATGTGGCACAATCATTCCTTTTTGTGGTTTGGTAGAATGGCGGCAATTGAAGTGAAGCTATATCTATTTCACTTGTTACCTATTGCGCTTTCAGATAGGTGCCTTAAGCTGCTGCAAAGGAAGATATTAGGATTTATTTGGAAGAGGCATTCTCCTAAATTAGCAAGAGAGATCTTATACAGATGAAAGAAACAGGGGGACCTTGAGTTCCTAATTGTAAGTGCTATTATGCAGCGGCTCAGTTGAAGGGGATTTGGGGATGGCATGGTAGAGGAAAACCGAAAAAATGATTATTTATGAACAAACTACAATGGGTTCTTTTCCTATGAGCTATCTCTTATGGTATCCCAGATGTGGAGGATGGTGAAAAAAAAATCTCACCCCTACATAGCGCATTTCTATCATATGTGGGGGAAAAAATAAACAGCTACATATTGGATGAGGGAATTCTCTCCCTTAATAATATTAGGAGGGAATCACTGTGACAGGGTGAAGAGGGCCCATCTATCTCATATAGAGAACTGGGGTTAAATCAGGGTTGGGAAAGCTAGAGCCAGTTGTATTGTCAGGAGACTATTAGGTCTTTTGAGGATCTTAGGTATTGAGGCAATGAAGACACATCAGGCAGGATTCATGGCAGGCAGGAAAAGGGAAAGACCACTCCCGTGAGTCCCCTTTTTATTGTACATACATTCAATAGCATACAATGTGTCATCACATCATTGGCTCCTCTCCCCATAGCATACAGACGTGTCACCACACTATTGGCTTGGCTCGGCTCAGGGGGTGTGTACGGATAATTTCATTGGCTGCTGAATCCTATACCATTATGTGTCTGTCTTTATCCTGCATCTGACTACGTGGCAACTAGCTATCCTTTCAGGCAGTCAGGGTTAATTATAAGCTAGAGAAATACGTGACAGTCAGGTATCCTTTCCTTAGGCAGAGAGGTTTAATTACAAGCTAGAGATTTAGATGCACTAGTGTTGCTTCATTCAGTGCAAAGGTCAGGGAGAAGGGAAGTTAGTGTTAAACCCTGACATGGCCTGCTGGCAAGCTCAATAATTCCCCACACTTAGGGATACATTACACTTGAGGAAGAAAGATAGTTAAGCCTTTTTGCAACTTAAACACTTCCTATTAGATAAACTAGTTATGGCAGGGGTAACAAGATCTTTGACACTTTTGAGAGTTTATGCTCTCAGAAGGGGGTCTGAAAAAGTTCTGATAAATTTTATTAAAAAAAAAAATACTGGGTACTGGTTTAAGTACTGGGTCTTTGGATCCAGTACTTAAACCAAAACATATAAGGGAATTGGAAGAGTTTCCATGGGATGTATGCTATGATTATACTGCAAAAATCTAAAGTTCAGTGTTGATTATGGAAAATGGCTAGAAATTTCTTTACAGATGGTATTTAACACTCAGTAAATTACATCAAGTATATCCAATGGCATCCGAATATTGCTGGTGCCTCTGTGGCCAAATTGGTTCGTTTTGGCATATTTGGTGGGACTGTGCGAAAATTATTATTATTTTTTTTTTTAATTTGGTACAGAGTATGCTGCACGAAGTATTAGCTATTGAGGTTCCCCTTGATCCAAAAATAATTTTATTGTCCATAATTAAGAACATAAGAAAATGCCATACTGGGTCAGACCAAGGGTCCATCAAGCCCAGCATCCTGTTTCCAACAGTGGCCAATCCAGGCCATAAGAACCTGGCAAGTACCCAAAAACTAAGTCTATTCCATGTAACCATTGCTAATGGCAGTGGCTATTCTCTAAGTGAACTTAATAGCAGGTAATGGACTTCTCCTCCAAGAACTTATCCAATCCTTTTTTAAACACAGCTATACTAACTGCACGAACCACATTCTCTGGCAACAAATTCCAGAGTTTAATTGTGCGTTGAGTAAAAAAGAACTTTCTCCGATTAGTTTTAAATGTGCCCCATGCTAACTTCATGGAGTGTCCCCTAGTCCTTCTACTATCCGAAAGAGTAAATAACCGATTCACATCTACCCGTTCTAGACCTCTCATGATTTTAAACACCTCTATCATATCCCCCCTCAGTCGTCTCTTCTCCAAGCTGAAAAGTCCTAACCTCTTTAGTCTTTCCTCATAGGGGAGTTGTTCCATTCCCCTTATCATTTTGGTAGCCCTTCTCTGTACCTTCTCCATCGCAATTATATCTTTTTTGAGATGCGGCGACCAGAATTGTACACAGTATTCAAGGTGCGGTCTCACCATGGAGCGATACAGAGGCATTATGACATTTTCCGTTTTATTCATCATTCCTTTTCTAATAATTCCCAACATTCTGTTTGCTTTTTTGACTGCCGCAGCACACTGAACCGACGATTTCAATGTGTTATCCACTATGACACCTAGATCTCTTTCTTGGGTTGTAGCACCTAATATGGAACCCAACATCGTGTAATTATAGCATGGGTTATTTTTCCCTATATGCAAATGATATGCAAATGATTGGCCAAAAAAGAAAGTGAAATTAATGATGAAAATAATTTGAGGCCTGATGTGAAATAACTTACTGGTGGAAAAGAACTGAGGCACCATCAGATATAGCCCTTTGAAGGCGGATATCTGTTGTACATTAAAAGGGTAAATTAATGGCCTTGTGTTACTAATGCGCTTAATGCATTCCATTCCATCTGGGTGACCTATGAAGTGTGGGTGGTTGATAAGGGCGATTGAGTTGACTTGACTTGCATTTTTGGGAGGCACGGTTCAGTTTGAACTGCGTGAGGTGCGGATATGTTTTTGTTTTTTACTGTATTATAGAATTGGGGAAGGAAGGGACTGGGGGTGATATTGATAAAACTATGTATTAAACCTGGTGATAAGCTGTACATTATGGGGTAGATTTTTATAATTTTGTGCGAGCGCGTACTTTTGTTCGCGCACCAGGCGCGAACAAGAGTACGCAGGATTTCACTAGATACGCGCATATCCATTAAAATCCGGGATCAGCGCGCGCAAGGCTGTCGATTTTGGGCAGCCTGCGCACGCCGAGCCGCGCAGCCTGCCTCCATTCCCTCGGAGGGAACTTTCTTTCGCCCTCCCCTCACCTTCCCCTCCCTTCCCCTACCTATCTCACGCCCCCCCCCCGGCCCTATCTAAACCCCCCCCTACCTTTATCGCCGGATTTACGCCTGCCAGAGGCAGACGTAAATCTGCGCGCGCCAGCGGGCTGCTGGCACGCCATCACTCGACCCAGGGGCTGTTCCAGAGGGCGCGGCCATGCCCCCAGAACGCCCCTGGGCCGAAACCACGCCCGCGGCGCCGCCCCCAAAACGTCGCGTCACCCGCGCCACGCTCCCGAAACGCCGCGTCACGACTGCCACACTCCCCGATACGCCCCCCAGCACGCCTCTCCATGCAAGCCCCGAGACTTACGCGCATCCCGGGGCTTGTGCGCGCTGCCGAGCCTATGCAAAATAGGCTCGGCGCGCGCAGGGGGGGTTTGGGGTAGGTTTTCGGGGGGTACGCGCGTATCCCTTTGAAAATCTACCCCTATATTTGTACCATCAATGTATATTGTTTGAGCTTTGGTTCTTTCAAACTTCAAATTAAAAAAAAATTATGTCTATCATGTATTAAGCCTGTCCTCTTGATTCTCTTGCAGTAGGTAGAGATGCAGAACATCTGTCTCCCTGGTGCGAATCTTCCCCTGATGAATATCGCTTTGGGAACCCAACATACATTGATCCTCGTGAGCGAGAAAGAGATCTACACGACAAAAACAAAAGGTGAAACTGAATTGACATCCCTTTCTCTTACCTGAAGCATCAGCTGCTTCAAGAACTCTTTCTTGACCCCCCTCATTATCTCTAATTACTACCCATTTCCTTCTAAAGTGCTTGCGTGCGCTGTTCATTTTCAACTACAGAAATCTCTTTTACCCACTACCAGTTATGTGCCACCCTCTAGGCCCCTCCTATCATTCTACTATTCCTTGTTTTGTTAATCTATATCTTCCATGCTGTCCTTGGTTACCCCCCTCCCAGTTCATCTTCCCTTGTTAACATGTACTTTCAAACCTTTTTGTTTGAATGTAAACCGGTATGATGTCCCCACTAATACCAGTATATAAAAGTTTCTAAATAAATAAATAAATTCTGGTACTTTGGGCTTCCAGCTCAATTTGAACCAGCATCTGCTGGGTTATAGTGCCATGAGATCATTTACAGCTACCCAAAAATATTTTCTCTCATTTTATATGCCCTCCTAACTCTGCTCAGTCATCACAGCAACAGTCCTTGGACAGGGGCTACAGATCGCAGCCCCTCTGGACACTACAACTGGTTGCTAGGTGTTGCTATTGAGTGATGGCTGTGACTCCCTCCCCCATGAGTGGTGAATGCTGCTTCCTCAGCATTCCTCATGTCAGCCAGCCCAGGGAGTAGAGTCCTGACCTAGGAATTGAACCCAGGACCTCCACATGACATGGAGCAACCAGGCTGGCCATATCCACCTCCAGCATTGATATCTTTCAGTCCATATTTAGCTATTCCTCTTCCACTGAAATTGTCGTCCTCAGTCTAATCAACCAGTTCCATTTTGACAATAAACTGGCCTCTCTTCTTTTTTTATTCCTGTAAACATATCTGCTGCCTTTGACATGGATAACTTCCACTGTCCTCTTTGACATTTTCTCCTCTGTTAGCATTTATTTCCCCACTTAGTGCAGGTTTAACGTCTATCTTTTTGGATGGAGCTTCTGAGATCTACTTCTGTCCCTTTCATCTTTTTCTGTTGGTTTTCCCTTCCTCTTTACTATTGATACTCTTGCTCTTGGAACTATAATTTCTTTGTTTTTACCACAGTTTCACAGACAAATATTTCACTCCTCATATTTTTTATGGCCATAAGCAACGTAACATGTAACAGAGACTAACTTTTTAAAAAATACACCAAGAAACTCTGCCTGATCATGCCAGAACTTGCTCAGGCAAGCCCCAGCTCGGCTGCAAGATTCCAACTTGTTTCCATGACGACGCAGCCTTATATAAGCAGCGGCAATGAGTAGTCTCCTGTGCAACGTCTGTGTGAATGAGCGTATTGCTAAAACTGTTGAGTTTAAAGCTGTGCAGTCGGGGGAATTTCTGACCTCCCTGGATCTGTCAGAGGCCTATCTCCAAATTCCAATCTGATTGGAGCACCAGCGTTTTCTGCATTTTGAGGTGTTGGGATGTCATTATTAGTTTTGGGCGCTGCTTTTTGGTCTAGCCACCACTCCCAGAACCTTTGCCAAGGTTATGGTAATGGTGGCACCAGAGTTGAGAGAGGATGGAATCCTAGTACACCCATATTTAGTTGACTGACTGATTTGAGCCAAGTCTCTGGAGGAGAGCTGCTGGTGACCTGCAAGTTGATCTCCCTGTTGCAGGAACTTGGTTGAGTGGTGAACCTGGCCAAGAGCGGTCTTCAGCCATCTCAATCATTGGAGTATCTCGGTGTTTGGTTTGACACGAGGCAGGACAACGTTTTTCTGCCAGAAGTTTGAATTCTGAAGTTGATGTCGTAGGTGTGTCTTTTGGTGAGCACTGTACGCCCGACAGTGTAGTGCTATCTACAGGTACTTGGTTTGATTGCGGCAACCCTGGAAGTGGTGCCGTGGATGAGAGTGCATATGCCTCCTCTTTAGTGCTCCTTGCTGTCTCGGTGGAACCCACAGTCTCAGGACTATTCAGTTTGGCTTCACTTGCCGATGGAAATTTGCTCTCACCTCCAGTGAGCAGTTGTTGCAGGCAGATCATCTGAGAGAGGGAGTTTCCCTGACATCACCAGACTGGTTGATACTCACAACAGGTGCAGGTCTCCAGGGTTGGGGAGCTTACTGTAAGGAACTAATGGCACAAGGACACTGGAATACAGAAGAGTCTTTCTGAAGTATCAATCGCTTGGAAGCCTTGCAGTTCAGTGGCAGACTGCAGGATCGAGTGGTCCGAGTAATGTTGGACAACGCTACAACAGTGGCTTACATCAATTGGCAGGGAGGAACCAAGCGTCAGCAAGTGTCTCAGGAAATAGACCAACTTATGGAATGGGCAGAAGGGCATCTCCAGGTGATCTCGGCCTCTCACATTGCAGGAAAAGACAACGTAAGAGCAGACTTTCACATCAGAGAGAGTCTTGACCCAGGAGAGTGGATATTGTCAGACAAGGTGTTTCAGCTGATAGTGTATTGCTGGGGCCTTCCATTCCTAGACCTGCTGACAACTTCTCGCAATGTGAAGGTTCCTTGATTCTTCAGTTGCAGGAGAGATCTGAGGTCCTTGGGTATCAGTGCTCTTGTGCAGGATGGCCGGAAGACAAGCTGCTATATGCCTTTCCCCCATGGCCTATGTTGAGCAGAATAGTTCACAGGATCAAAGGCCACAGGGGTATGGTGCCCCTGGTGGCACCAGATTGGCCCAGAATACCATGGTAAGCAGATCTATGAAGACTCCTGGTAGAGACCACCCTTCATCTTCCACCACACAAGAATCTGTTGCAGCAGGAGCCTGTCATTCATGAAGATTTGACTCTGTTTTGTCTTGTGGTATGGCCCTTGAGAAGGCTCACTTCTTGAAGTGTGGATATTCTTCTGCAGTGATTACCACCTTGCTACAAGCTCAACATTTCTCCACTTCCTTAGCCTATGTACAGGTTTGCTGAATGTTTGAGGCTTGGTGTGAGGATCAAGGTGTTCATCCTTGTTCAGTTAAGATCCTGCTTATTTTGGAGTTTTTACAGGATGGGTTAAATAAAAGGTTGGCCCTTAATTCCTTGATGGTACAGATTGCGGCTCCTGCCTTTTTCAAGGGCCAGGTGAATGGTGAATCCTTATCGTCTCATCCTGATGTGGCCCATTTCTTGAAGGGAGTGAAACATCTTCATCCTCCCTTGCGGTTACTGGTTCCCTTGGTTAGTCTTAACCTGGTGTTGGATTTCTTGTCAGGCCCTATGTTTCGACCAATGCGTAGCCTTTCCTTGTGGTTATTGACCTTGAAAACAGTATTTTTGGTGGCAATATGTTATGCATGTTGAGTTTCCGAGCTGCAGGCATTGTCTTGCCGGGAGCCATTCCTTCGGGTGACTCTAGGAGCGATACAGCTGCATATTGTTCCTTCATTCTTGTCTAAAGTGGTCTCGGATTTTCACTTGAATCAATCCATTTCCTTGCCATCCTTGGATAAGGAAAGAAATGCAGAAGAATATTGCCTATTGCGTTCCTTGGATGTCAAGAGACATGTCTTGCGGTATCTGAAAGTTTTTAAACCTTTCTGAAAAATGGATCATCTGTTTGTCCTTCATGGTGGAGGAAAACAGGGCAAACCTGCTTCGCAGGCTACAATAGCTTGCTGGATTAAGGAAGTAGTCACGGCCATGTATGTGGATGCTGAAAAGCTGTTTCCTACTCAGGTTAGGGCTCATTCCACTAGGGCTCAGGTAGTGTCATGGGCATAGGTTAGTTTGTTGTCTCCTGTTACTATTTACAAAGCTGTGATGTGGTCCTCCTTACACACGTTTTCCAGGTATTATTGTCTGGATTTGCAGGCCCAGGAGGACACAGCCTTTGCATGTACGGTGTTGTCTGGACTACAGGAGTAGTCTGAATCCATCTATCCACATGATAGGAAAGAGGAAATTACTTCTTACCTGATAATTTCTTTTTCCTTAAGGTGGATAGATGGATTCAGCTTCCCGCCCTCGGCTGCCGAATGATTGTGTGATGGTCCCCCTGTATGGCTACATGTTCCAGGAGATTACTGGTTAGTGTTCATCCAGTCCCTAGATTAGTGTAAATGAGGGGTCCGCAGGGTGATTTATTGCACTTAATTCCCTCTATCTTGACATCCTCCTCAACTAAGAACTTTGTTTGGAGACCCCCGATTTGCTGCATAGTGCCTCTGGTCTCCATGAATCCTCCAATTCAGTTGACATAGTAACATAGTAATGATGGTAGATAAAAACTAAATGGTCCGTCTCGTCTGCCCAGCAATTTGCTTAAGGTTGTAACTGCTGCTCTGTGTAGGTTACACCCATGTATTTTGTTGTACTGTCGCTCCGTGCAGGTTACCCCTATGTTTCTGTTAAGGTTAGTAACTGCTTTTCCGTGTAAGTTACCTCCATCCTGAAGTCCATTAGTAGATTCTCACACAAATAATCCCATAATGATCTCAGAAGAGGTTGTCTCTTCCCCAACAGCTGGTCAGAGGTCACAGCAGCCCACAGACCAGGAAAACTTTCTTTGCTTCATTGGCAGCAAATGACAAGGATAACACCCTTCAGAGAGATTTGTTCCCTCAGGGGGAGTCCTTCTTGTCTTCATGCCTTGGAAGCTCCCATCAGAAATCCCAGTGCCTGGATATAGCCTCAAATATCTTTCTCTGCAGTGAAATCTAGCCAGTTTGAGGAAGAAGCATGTCTGGAGCATACCTTCTGAAATGACAGAGAACCCCTCCCTGATTGCCTTCATCCTCATTGGAGTCATGGGTTAGTGACCCTTCCCCTTTCAGTTCCACGGAAGGGTCTATTGGGATTTCCTCAGATCCCCCTACCTGATCCTTTGGAGCATTCTTCACCACCATGGCCAAAATCTTGATCAATCTGGGTAAGGCGATGGGAGTCAACATCTGTAAGGACAAGAAACCCCACCCAAGATCTTTGGCCTTCTCCAGATTCTTTAAACTGCATTGGAATCTGCAACAATCCCAGTTTACTTGATCCTATGGGATTTACAGACAAGAATGTGGGAGAATCAGATGTCCTGTTTCCCAGTAGCTTTTGTACTCCACTATCTTGGTTAGAAGAGATTACAAGGTCCCTACTTAGTTTCCCTTCCAGTGCCCAGTTTTCCCATGCTTAATCTCAAGGCTAAGAGGCCAACATTCAAAAGATCTAGGCACCTAACTTACAGGTCAATACAGTAAAGTGCGGCCGCGGTTACCCTGCTTCTAACCCGCTTTCTACTCACAATTTGGCCGCGTTAGTCCAACAGGCGATTCACTATCCCCTTTAACCCATTCTTACCGCCTCTTTAAATCAACGGGAAACCCCTTTCGCCCGCGGCATGTATATGAGATGTAAACGATCGGATTAGCTATTCCCTCCCATACAGTAACGCGCGCCCCGATTATCGCTTTTTAAACCTGCAGTTTTGCCGGGCGTTTAACCTGCTAACTTACCGCCTACCCTTACCCCTGCATTAGAGGCAGGGGTAAGGGTAGGCGGCAAACTTTCCCCCAGCCCTCGCTCACCTGCCCTGGCCGCATCCATGGGTGCCGGTCTCCGGGGCAGCCGAGTCCTCTCTACCCTCCTCCCGAAGCAACGAAAAGGGGAAAAGCGACTCGACATGTAAAGTGTAACTTACTTTTCTTGCAGCCCTCTTCCGGAGACGGACCGTGGCTCCCCTGCCTCCCGGGGGCAGCCGGCGGCGAAAGCGGCCCCCGCCGGCGAAGATGGATGCCTGCACGGGCCCTCTGCCACGTTCGCTCCCGGGTGAATTCTTTACTAAAGCGCGGCCTCTCCTTCGAAGCTTCTTCGCTCTTTCGCCGTGATGTCAATTTGGGCGTTCAAGCCAGCAAAGCGCACAAACGTACGCCGTGACGTCATGCACGCACGCCCGTTCATGCGCTTTACTGGCTTGAGCGCCCAAATTGACGTCACGGTGGAAGAGCGAAGAAGCTTCGGAGGAGAGGCCGCGCTTTAGTAAAGAATTCGCCCGGGAGCGATTGTGGCAGAGGGCCCGTGCCGGCATCCATCTTCGCCGGCGGGGGCCGCTTTCGCCGCCGGCTGCCCCTGGAAGGCAGGGGGCAGCCCCCGGGAGGCAGGGGAGCCGCGGTCCGTCGCCAGAGGAGGGCTGCAAGAAAAGTAAGCTACACTTTACATGTTGAGTCGCGAGGGCATTTCAAATATCATTTGAAATGACATTTGAAATGATAGGTACCAGCGCCCCCAGGATACTATATAGGCGCTGTATATAAGCGCCTATACAGTAAAATGGATTGCGCTTCATGGACGTGCGTTGGACGCGATTTGGACGTGGCTTGAATTTGCATGCGATTTTAATACAGTATCGAGCGGTAGGTGAGCCGGACTGTGCATGCGGCAAACGCGGGTGCACCCGGCACTAACGCAGCTCTTCCTACCACTCCTTACTGTATCGGCCTGTTAAGGAGTTAGGCACCTAGATGTGCCTACGTAAAACCTCCTCATCCCCTGCTGAGTGCTAAATTACCAGGCTCTTAAATTTATAGGAAATTTAAAAATAGGTGGAGCCAGGTTGCGGGATCAAAGTTAGGTATTCAGCAATGATTTACAGCAATGAGGTGCCTTTACTTAAGGAAAGCAATAGCATTTCTATATATAGGAGCCTCAGTTTTAGGTTTCAAAAGTTAGGTGCTTCAAGATCCATATTCAGCGCATTTATCCGGCTAATAAGGTCGTTCATCTATCATGTTACCACATGGCGCGAATGCAAATTTTTTGAAGGGGCGGGATTGGGGAGGGGTTTAGTTGGGATTAATTAAAATGAGGGCCAATATCGCACCGTGCAATAGCATAACGCATGCTATTGCACGTTTTTAACGTCATAAATAACTACACCTTTTTTCCTACGTTAACTTGTGATATATGCCCGAAACGGGCATAACGCAATTTGCATTAAATATTGCAAATTGGAAAATGGGGGGGGAAGAGAGAGACTCTAGGGAGGCCTTCACAGTATTCAACTATTTATAACACTATAGGAGGGCCAGCTAATTGCTCGAGGTGAGGTATTGGTGGTGGCTTAGGGGCCAGTTTTACATGCAGAGTGAGACGTACGAACAGCACAGTACACCTCGGTGAAGATTTGACATCATTTGGAGTGAGAAAAGTCTCACAATGATGATATTTCTACACTGTTCTCTCGCCCTAGCTTGATGGACCCTATAAACAGGGTACTATCAAGCTAGGGCGAGAGAATATAGTAGAAATCTCAACTTTGTGAGATTTTTCTGACTCCAAATGATGTCAAATGTTCACCGAGGTGTACTGTGCTGTTTGTACGTCTCACTCTGCATGTAAAACTGGCCCCTAAACCATCACACGTCACGGTGCAGTAATTCTAAAATTACCATAAACACACCCCTTTTTCTTACTGCGGGTTATCCATGTGTTATGGCATTTTGATGAATCCAGGGGTAAGTATGGTACTTAGCCAGACAAATGCCAGGATTTTAAAATCCTCCTGTTTTGACCTCTGCTGGATAACGTATCTGGCTAAAAGGTTAGCTGGCTTTTCCAGGGCAGAGTGCTGTTATCTGGCCAGAAAAGGTTATCTCCTGAAGAGCAGTTCTGAAGTTAGCTAGATAGCTTTCAGATAGCTGGATATATTCAGTAGGATGCCCATGCTACCCAATATCTCAGCTAAGTTAGCCAGATAAGTTATCTGGCTAACTTTCCTATCTGGCCAGCAGCTGAATATGGGCCTCTTTATTTTCAGCCAAACACTTAAGCATCTTTGATTGATTGAAAATAGGCACCTAACAGAAGTACTCGGCGACCTCTGAATATCAGGGGAGACGTAGAGGAATATCACCAGCCTGGGCAAGAATAAGTATGATCCTCAAGAAGGGGGGAAGGTAGGGGAAGAAGGTGGTGGGAATGGAAAAGAACTCCTGTATCCAGAACCCCCAAAATGTGCAACCACCCATGGTGTATTCTGGGGATTTATTTCTGCAGACTCCTAGATCCTGCCAACGTTCAGCAGTTTGATGACTTTAAGAAATGCTACGGAGAAATCCTGTATCGCTGGGGTCTGCGGGAGAAAAGGGCTGAAGTTTTAAAGTTTGTTTCCTGTCCTCCGGAACCTCACAGGGGAATCGGTGAGTGCGTATCTCTCCAGTATTACTAGTACCTCCATAATTTCATCCAATAATATTAGGGAAAGAGATTTGCTTGATTACTCTCTGATGAAGGAGAAAAACCACAGCATAATTAGGGACTTTTTGGTTTTAGTTTTAGTTTTAATTTTTCCTGGGACTTTCAATGTTATAATAATACCAAAAAAAAAGAAAAAGCAGTGAAAAAAATTTTTCCACTGATTTTTCTCCTGTGTGTTATGTCATTATTTTCACTGATTTTGTCCAGTTAATATTGGATAAACTGGTGCACTAATTGGAAAACTGGGTTGTCCCTAGCACGAGCATGTTTTAAAATCCACTGACACACGCATATACAAACACCGACAAAGTGCTATGGAAGACCCACGCACACTAACTGTGCTTGAGTAACCTCTTAAAATTAGAATTCTTGCACGTGGTTGGCGCATTTTATAACATACACGTGCATGATTAAAAATTCTAGCATATCCTCGCTTGCGCACCAGTACGTGCATGTATAGGCGCACGCGTGCTCATTTTAAAATTACCATCTTAGTTTATCATTGCTATTGAGCTCTATACACATCATCCACCTTTCTTTTTTTTTTTCTTTTCTCCTCTTATCAGAGTTTGGGGTGTACTGCACCCACTGTCGAAGCGAAGTCCGTGGTACTCAATGTGCTATCTGCAAAGGTTTCACCTTCCAATGTGCCATCTGCCATGTGGCAGTGAGGGGCTCCTCGAACTTCTGTCTGACCTGTGGGCACGGGGGCCACACCAGCCACATGATGGAGTGGTTCTGCACGCAGGAAGTTTGCCCCACAGGCTGTGGCTGCCACTGTCTGCTGGAGAGCACCTTCTAGAGTTTGCTAGCACCAGGAACGGGCGAGGGCAGCGGAGAATCCAGGTCTAAAAATCGCGTATTGCCAGCCTTGGCCTCCCTGTGTATGCAGCAAGAATTGCACCTGCTGGAATAGGAGGAGCAGGCTTTTCCTATAGGAGGTTTGCTAGGCTCGTTGCTTCCTGACACTTCAGGAGCTGCATTGGAGAAAAAGGAATTGCACAGGTCAGAGCCAGGCTGATGGATAATATAGAAAGTGACACTTGCCTTGGGTGCTGATGCTGCTTTCAGTGGCAAATGAGAGAAGACATTTTTTCCAGAAGAAACAGCTTAACCACCAGGAGAGGAAATGGAACTGTCTTGCTGGCTAACAAAAGGCAAAAGTATTAAACAAAAGCCACAGGAAATCTTTTTTTTTTTTTTTTTTTTAATAAAGGGAATTGCTGTAGCCATTAAGTTGCACCATGTACCTAAAGGAACAGACCATGTGCCTGCAAAGACATTTATGTTTGTTTTGATTTAAGGATTTGGCATTTTGTGACTTGATCAGTTACTGTTATTCAACAACAACAGGGTTCAGGTACTTTTTAAAGGATATGATATGAACAGGCTATGGTGAAAAAAATGGGAAGAAAACTGAGGCCCTTGCATGATAGCAGTGGCTGTGAACACTTTTGGAATCCCTCTGAGCTGCTGCAGTCCCATTGTCTGGCTTCAGTGAGTGTGATCCCATTCACTGTTTCTTCTAATATGATTGTACAACCTCCATGATGGATTGTCACGCGGGATTGGCAGATGGCAGCTGGATGCTCACCCCCACGCTTGCTTTGAGACTGTTCTCCCATGGTAGGACCTATGGCACACACCCAGGTCACCGAACCTCTCTTGCTCATGGGCTGTGCCTCCTACAGAGGACTCACCAGTGGGAAATCTATAGGAGAAAATTATGACTGGTTCTTTACCAAGGGAGCAAGCAAAATTCCACAAATTCAGTGACTGCAACCAAGTATGAGTTTCCTCTCTGGTGGGGACCCTAGCAGAGCAGGCCTGCGGTGATTTTATATAAGCAAGATGGCAGCCTCCAGTCTGCACCTGTTAGAGTCAAGGGCAGTGTTGTGATGAGATGAATACTTTCACTGTCTGGCCTTTGAACTTAAAAAGTACTAAGTGCGAAGGTTTTTTTCAACAGTGTTGCTTCTGTGAGTGCCCTTCCTCAGGAGTCTGCCATCAGTTCCCTGCCGTCCATAAGACTTCTGCACTGGGCTGAAGTTATCCAGCTGTGTCTTAAATACCTCATAAGTGTTAGATAAAGAACCCTAAAATGTTGTGATGAGCTATTTGATGTCTTCTTTTGGATTTAACTGTTTTTAATATATAATTTAACTAATAAATGTATTTTCTCATTTGCCCTTCTTCTCTGTTGCTCCATCTTCTTTTCTGTACTGTTTACCTTCCATCCCTTCTCTTTACTTATTCCTTATCGGTTCTTCTTCCCCATTTTCTTTGTTCCCTCATTCCCAAAAAAAAAACCTAAAGCAGAAAGCTGCTTTAGGTTTTTTTTTTGTTTTTTTTAAAGGATTAATGTGTATCTCCTCCACCAGAGCAGAAAGTTGTGGTTTCCTGGTACAAGCCAGAAAATCTTACATTCTGAGCCCAGCTCTGCCTTCTCTTTGTGATTCTTCCTGCTCCTTTGCCTCACTGCTGCATTGTAGACAATTTATTGTGTTGTGTATGCCTCACTATACTGAACTGTAACACAGTAATAAGAGTGTGGTTCTGTCTCTCCTCTTGCTCATTTGTGAGGTTACCATGTAGTGTGCAAGCACTCACCAGCAGCTGTGATGTCTGCGCCAGAGGTAGCTGTATGCACATTTTTTAGCTACTGTAATTGTAATGCAACAGATCTGTTTTTACTTTTGGGAAAATACGCAGACTTACTTTTATTATTTCAAAATTAAAACACTGCACCAAGCAACTTCCAACAGGCGTGGGAGCAAAAAGGTCACCAACACAACAGTACTTTGCTCTGAACAGTACTCTCTCAGCCTGAATTGCCACATGGGGGATCATATCCCACATTCTCCCCCTCTCCTAGGTCACCAGCATGTTGTCTGTAGTGGGCTGAAACACATAGGCAATTAAACGAGGTTTATCGTAAATTATGTTAAGATCCCTGGTTTTAGAGTCTACTGCCCAGTGCTAGACTAGTGGGATCAGTTGGGTTTGGGAAAAACTCTATCCTAGCTATTTCTAATAAGATGAGTTTATGAAGACAGCCGAATGAAAATTCCAAATGTGTGAAAGTGCTCAGGTACCCAAGTGCAGAATTAGAGTGGCCGCATTGTACTGTGAAAAACTGGGTTCGTTGCTGGTTCTGACACCTTTTATTAGACTTTCTAAGCATAACAAACAGGCCGATTCAGAAAAATGCGCGGGAGAGCTGGCGAGCGCCTGCTCTCCCGGTGCGTGCACAGGCCACGCTCCTGGGTGCACGATTCAGGATGGTGGCCTTTTTGACAGGAGCGGTGGCTGTCAGTAGGTTTGACAGCCGACACTCAATTTTGCGGGCGTCTGTTCTCAAACCTGCTGACAGCCACGGGTTCGGAAAATGGACACGGCATAATTGAGAGTCCGTCTTCTGACCCGCGGGCCGATTTTTACTTCTTTTTTTTTTTAATTTTTACTTTTTTTTTTTTTTAATTTTTACATTTTTTTTTTAATTTTTACTTTTTTTTTTTTTACTTTTGGGGCCTCCGACTTATTAGCGCCATGATATTAAGTCGGAGGGTGTACAGAAAAGCAGTTTTTACTGCTTTTCTGTACACTTTCCTGGTGCCGGCAGAAATTAACGCCTGCCTTTGGGCAGGCGTTAATTTCTGAAAGTAAAATGTGCGGCTTGGCTGCACATTTTACTTTCTGAATCGTGTGGGAATGACTAATAGGGCCATCAATATGCATTTGCATGTTGCGGGTGCTATTAATTTCGGGCGGGTTGGATGCACGTTTTCGACGCGCTATTACCCCTTTCTGAATAAGGGGTAAAGCTAGCGCGTCAAAAGCGCGCGTCCAAACCCGAGCGCACTGTGCTGTATCGGCCTGATAGTTGATTAAGTTGAAAGAAAAAAAACCAGAGATCCACCAAATCCAATTATTCTCCGATTGCCTAATAGCTTCCACGGCAAGTCTACACCAAAAGCCAGGGAACGTGGGGTTAAAAAAAAAAATCATTTTTAGGCTGTGCCGATTCTGCAGCAGCAATGTAAAAAAATTCTCTCTGAAGCTAATATAGCAATCTGCTCAAAAGTGCCAGCTTAGAATTTTTCTGTAGTGTGTAGCTATATTTGATGATAGCTTCCCATATCTTTATCCTCTATAAACTGGTTCAGTTTAGTTGGTTTTTTTTTGTTTGTTTTATTTATCAATTTTCAATTTACATAATCAAGAAGCCTTGATATAACAGATCTTATGGTTTCCAGAAATTCTTACAAATATAGACTTATAATAATCTCATTCAATTGTTAACCATAATTTTTCAAAGTCCTCAAAGAAGGAGTTCACCTTAAATATTTGAAGATTATAAAGAAAAAGCCAACAACCAAAATGCTTAAGAAAATTACCACGCAGTCTTAATGGGAGAGTTTACTTTATAATGGAGAACCAATCGCAACTCTTAAGGGGTTCCTAACACCAAGCTTTCATCCTTACTTCTGTCTGTTATAAATTGTGTCACAGTTTACTTTTAAATGGGTTTAGTATTGTAGCTATGATTATGTACTCTAGGAAAACCTGCCATAATTTCATCATGCTCTGCATAAAAAAGTTCCTTCCTCTGAAAAATGTACTACACAAGTTTTCAAGACCAAATCTACTGCCATGGTCTGGAAAGGACATGTACAAAGTATTTTTGGATAGGTTTTGTGTTAGTCCAATAAAAGGTTTCACAGCCTGTAAATTAGCTAGTACTGAAGGAGGGGGAAAGACTATAGGTGTAACCGGAGCCCTGTGTGCATCACCTCCTAGGAGCTCGACGCACGGCCAGCTAAGGCAGCTTTCATCGGTCATCTGTGGATGGCATGTCCCTTTGCACACGGGCGAGCTTCCTTCTCAGAACAGTTTACATCATGGATTTTGATCCTGAAAGCTACATGACATTAACATTTTGAGAGTCACAGATTTGGTGGTCCTTTCCCCTTTTCTATCAGCAGCCTTGGAGCATTTTTATGGACAATATAGTTCAACACTCATGATCAAATGTGGAAATTTTGCGTTTGGCTTTTGATTTGTTTGGTATGACTGTAGGTGCAACTGAATACACAGACTGCCATCTCATTGAGTGAAATTGATATTTTGTGGAATGTCACATACTGAACTTGATTGTCGTGGCAAGCAGTTACTCAGGTGAATTGAAAGGGCATTCATGAGATTGTGGGGGGGGGGGGTTGGAGGGTAAGGGAAGGCCAAGCACTGGGCTTCTGAATTTCTGACATCTAGGCATCAAAACATTTCTCTTTTCCGGATCCATTCTTAAATTGTGACAGTCCTTCCTACATTTTTAATTTTAGGTTTTTGTAGAATGTAATTTGTTTGTATCTAGGTTATCAGACCGCTCCTTAACTGTTGGGTAAAGATACTTCAGTGATGTCACAGCAGAACTTGTAACCTGACTAGATCAAGCAGTGAAGTTATTGAGAGAAAACACACTCCCAAATCATAACTCACCCACTGATACACTGTTGATCTGAGGTCGTCACTGTGACTATTTTATTTGTTACAGCACAATGGTAATAAATTCTGTTTAAAAATGACTTTGCAGACAAGACTTAAATTTGGCATAACCAAAATTTGGTCTATAAAATAGTTCTGGATCAGTAGGGACAGGCTGAACTAGTCTTGGATTTGCCCCACTGCTTGTCATCTACTTGTTCTGCTTTTCTTTGAGTAATTGTAATTACTCCAAGAATTATATTATAATTACTCAAAGAAAAGCCAAACAGATGCAGTGGGCCAAATCCAAGAGTAGCTCAGCCTCTTGCTGACGGCAACCCTAAATAAGAGAACATTTCTAGGACTACCAGCTGGCTCCAGGTCAGAAAGGGCACACTGAACCAGGCTGGGCTTTGTACCACTGCAAGCTGTAGAGTTCTAGTTCTTGTTTTTTGTAAAGAAATTGGAATTAGAAGTGCATAAGTGTAAGGAGGCAAAAATAGGACTAACTAATTTTGTCCCTGTTTCCATGGAGCTGTTAAGGGAGTCATTTTGAAACACTATGCATAAGTCACACCAGTTTTCAAAGCAGACTTGCACTCGCAAGTCCACTTTGAAATTGATCTACCCACATACAGTTACACCTGCTATAAAATAAGTTTCTGCATACTTTTTTAATGTATGTGCCTACCCTTGGAATCCAAAAGTTGCACAAGTGCAAACCCCTTTAATTCTACCCCTTCACTCTGGGTAAACTTATGAGTGAATAGGAGCTGCACGTATAAGTTTACCTGCATATCGGGTGGGCAATTTAAAGAAAAGCCCATTTTGCTGGTAAAACACTTAAGCCCTGCACAGAAGTGCTCTGGGCCTCTCCAAAGCGGTGGGCAGGGGGCAGGCTGGGAAAGTGGAGGTTACTTCAACTCTGAAGTCAAAGTAGGAAAACAAAACCAAAAACTAATGGGTAGGGGTCAGGGAGGAGAAGGGAAAAGGTAGGAAGGCTAGATAGAGAGGTATAGGGAAGTTCCCTCCCAGTCTGCTCCCAGACCAAGGAAGAATTAAAGGGGTTTACACTTGTACAACTTTTGGAGCGGACTGGGAGGGAACTCGGGAAGCCCTACTTGCTTTGCCATGTATCACTTTATAAAATCCCCCCGAGTCACAGGCCACCCGCACTTGCACACACAGATTTGAAAATCCAGCGGCCATCGGATTTTATAACATGCCCCTACGGGTTATAAAATCGGCACATCCTTGTGGGCGCAGGTCTTAAAATTGACCCCTTATTATTCCATGCCAGCTCAGTCCAGACAAATGGGTTGACAGAATAAAAAAGCGCAAAGCTGTCTTCCTTCCCCCTATAAAGGTGTGGTACCACCTTTAACATTTCTCTGTTTCCAGCAGGTGATGCAGATGTATGGGCTGAGCTAGGAGTTAGGGCCATTCCCCAAGAAGCTTTAGGCCCAGATTCCTGCTGGAGCATAGGCAGAGTCCTGAGGGTGCTCCAGGCAATGGTCCTCCCTCCCCTCTTGGGAACCGACTCAGGTGGGGTCTGAGTCCCTGCACCAATGTCACTGTTGACATTGTTGCCTTAGTAACAGGCACTACTGATAGGGCTCCTATGGGGATTGTTTTCCTATGGTACAGCAGGCTCCTAGGGCAAACGTCTTTGGACTAATTTCACTGCTGTAGCAGGATCTGAAAAAAAAAAAAATTGCAGCACAGACTCTTCCCCAGACTGCCTCCCAGCCTCCTGTTTATTTTATTATCTTTTTTTTAACTTTATTTTTGCAATTGCAGATAAACTACAAATAATCAATAAGAACTATAACATGTACATTTTTTGTTATAACCATGTAACCCACCCTCCCTCCCGAATCCAGGCATGAGGTTGAAGTCTCTATCCAGGTGTCTCTTTTCCAGGAAGTTCCAGTAAAAGATCATCCGTATCTTGATTAGCGTTCATCAGCTGTGTGGTCTGTGGATGACATGAGGCGTGGCGTGAAGTGCCAAGGGTCCCCCAACTGCCCCATGCGGGGGTTAGATAATCAGTAAACCCCACCCATATCTGGTAAGCATGTACAAGTTTCCCTGAGATAGATTGTATGGGAGTGGCTAGTTCCAAGGTGCATAATCGTAACATTTTTCAAAACCAATGGTCGTATTTAGGACCACAGATGTCCAACCATTGGGCCAGGATAGTTTGCCCACCATTCCCACTTTTTTTGATAAATAAGCTCCTTGGAGATGATAAAGCTAGTTGTGGTGAAGTCTGAACTCCAAATAGCCATAAGTTGGGGTCTAAAGGTAAAGACTTATGTAAAAATTTGGAACAGGCTTGTCTTATCTGCTTCCAAAATTTAGTAGCCTCCACACCATCCCAGAAGTAATATAAGAACATAAGAAAATGCCATACTGGGTCAGACCAAGAGTCCATCAAGCCCAGCATCCTGTTTCCAACAGTGGCCAATCCAGGCCATAAGAACCTGGCAAGTACCCAAAAACTAAGTCTATTCCATGTTACCATTGCTAATGGCAGTGGCTATTCTCTAAGTGAACTTAATAGCAGGTAATGGACTTCTCCTCCAAGAACTTATCCAATCCTTTTTTAAATACAGCTATACTAACTGCACTAACCACATCCTCTGGCAACAAATTCCAGAGTTTAATTGTGCGTTGATTAAAAATGAACTTTCTCCGATTAGTTTTAAATGTGCCCCATGCTAACTTCATGGAGTGCCCCCTAGTCTTTCTACTATCCGAAAGAGTAAATAACCGATTCACATCTACCTGTTCTAGACCTCTCATGATTTTAAACATCTCTATCATATCCCCCCCTCAGCCATCTCTTCTCCAAGCTGAAAAGTCCTAACCTCTTTAGTCTTTCCTCATAGGGGAGTTTTCCATTCCCCTTATTTTGGTAGCCCTTCTCTGTATCTTCTCCATCGCAATTATATCTTTTTTGAGATGCGGCGACCAGAATTGTACACAGTATTCAAGGTGCGGTCTCACGATGGAGCGATACAGAGGCATTATAATGATGATAATTAGCCTCAGTTTGTGCACATTTAAGACACGCTGCCGAGGGAGTGATTTTCATTTGCTTAGCTCTAAGTGGGGTAATATGGTACTGCCACAGAAACTTGTACTGAGCCTCCCTTAACACTACATTCTCTGTTATAACAGATATATCTGTAAAACATTGTTTAAATTCAGCAAAGGACAGTGAGAAGAGGTTCCAAGTCATCCACTTAGTATAAATAGGGGTTAGTAGTGAAAAAGTATCAAGATTCATTACCTCTTTATAATAATAAGAAAGAGTAGGTTTCTGCATACGTCCCACCTGAATAATATCCCGAATTAATCTCGTCTGCAGACTGTCTTGCAGGATAGGGCGCCTGGCAGTTATAAAGTGAGCTATCTGTAAATAGGAATAGTAATCAGTTTCTGGTAGAGCATAACTTTGCTTTAGGTTGCTGAAAGGTAATAGAGCTCCCATCTTTCCATCATACAAATCATATATGGAGGTGATCCCTATTGATTTCTATCGAAAAAATACCCCTTTCTCCTGTCCCAGGGGGAACAAATCATGTCCGGCAATATGTATTAAGGGGGTCAGACGGGACCGTAACTTCTCCATTTTGCATAGCATAAGCCAGGCCTTCCTACATATGTGTAAAAATTCATGGTCTTTTAAGTGATGGGGTAGTAATTGACTGTCAAGTTACAGAAGGGGATTAAGGGAACTCACTCCATACCATTCCAAAAGATGTGAGAATGGAGTGAAAGTTAAGGTGAAAAAAAGCCAGTCCCACAGATGGCAAATACTACAGGCTAAATTATAGAGTAGAAGATTCGGGCATCCCCGTCCACCGCTCTTCTTTGATCTAGTTAAGGTATCCATCTTTATCCGGGCCTTCTCCTCCCCCCCCCATAGAAATTTTTGTAAAGCTTGTCGGATAATATTGTGGTCCTTCTTTGTGAGCCAAATAGGCATCATCTGGAGGACATAAAGCCATTTAGGCAACAGCATCACCTTAAAGAGGTACACCCGGCCCAATAGAGATAAAGGAAGCAGCCTCCACCTCTTCAAGGATGCAAGTGTTTGAACGATGAGAGGTTGAACATTCATCTTGTATAAGTTATTGATTCGTAGGGAAAGGTGAATGCCCAAATATCTCAAGGAGTCTTTTACCCACTTCAGTGGGAAGTCTCCCCGCCAGTTGGTTTGTAAGTGTCCGGTGATGGCTATGGCTGCCGACTTGTAATTAATTTTAAGACCTGTAAAGGTACCAAAACAGCTCAGGCAATCAATGACTTCGGGGAGTGATTGAAGCGGTTGGGTGAGAAATAATAAGTCATCTGCGAAAGCAGCTATTTTGAAAATATACCGGGGCTCTCCAAACCCCTTCACAAGATGATCAGCATCAATTTTACGGAGTAAGGGGTCAAGAGATAGAATATACAGCAGTGGAGACAAAGGGCATCCCTGCCTGACTCCCCTCTGAATGTTGACTGTCCCAGAAAGGCAATTGTTAGCCAATATGCGTGAGGTTGGGCTATCATATAGTAGAGCAATATAATGTAAAAAGTCCCCTTGTATACCGAACCTTTGTAGGGGGGATAGGAGATATGGCCAGGTCACCCGATCAAAGGCCTTCTCTGAGTCTAGAGCTACCACTAACCCCGGTAGCTTCTGTTGTTGACATATGTGCATAGCGGTTAGAATTTTGATAATATTCGCCGTGGGTTTACACCCGCTAACAAAACCAGATTGATGTGGGGAAATCAGGCATGGGAGTAAAACATTGAGCTGGGTGGCTATGATTTTAGTAAGTATTTTGAAATCACAGTTAAGCAGTGATATAGGCCTATACGAGGCAGGGTACAAAGGGTCCTTTCCTGGTTTTAAAATTATGGTTATATGGGCTTCACTAAAGGAGGCCGAGAAAGAACTTTGTTTTAAGCCAGCTATGAAATAGTTGGTGAGCGGGCTAGTTATAGTCTGACACAGTAATCTATAAAAGTCATATGAGAACCCATCCAGTCCAGGGGATTTTCCTGCAGGAGCGGCCGTGATAATTTGGGAAACCTCGTAAGTCTGGATAGGGCAATTCAGAAAGTCCCATTGATTAGCTGTCAAGGTAGGGAGACATAGGTCCCTAAAAAAGTCCTCTTCAGCTGAAATGCTTCCATTAGACTCGCTCGAGTATAGAGAGGCATAAAATTTACGCAATATTTCACATATCTCAGGTGCCCCAGTCTCAATCCTCCCCGAATCCGACTTTAGGTTGGTAATGTACAAGTGTGGTTTGTGTGTTTTAGTAAGATTCGCTAACAGTCGACCAGGTTTATTGCCAAATTTAAAAAAGGTTTGCTGCCCCGTTTGTAAATAAGCCTGGGCCCTTGTATGTAGCAGAGTGTTTAAACGACCTAGAATACTATGGAACTCCTTTCGGTTGGTTTCAGAAGGCCGTTGAATTAATGCCACCTTCGCTTTTCATAATTCAGTCTCCAAATTTAAAATATTTTTGTTTAAATGTTTAGTGCGAAAGTGTACGTAAGCGATGATACGGGGATACGGGGAAAGCGGTCTCAGGACCGCTTTCCCCGTATCCCAAAACAAATGTGGGTTATCTTTGTGCTGCTGATTATTTTGGTCAAATTCTTCCATTTGTTCCGCAGAAAGGCCTGAAAGTGAGTGTCTTTACTTAGAAAGCTAGGAAATCGCCCTATGTGAGCAGGTGATTGAGATGTAAGTTGTATGGAGATCGGTGAGTGATCTGAGATCGCCTGAGATTCAATCGATGCTGAGGCTATATGGAACAAATTGTTCGTGGTAGTGAGTATGTAATCTATACGTGACATCGTTCCATGGGCTCTAGAAATATGAGAAAAATCTTGTTCAGTAGGATGTAAAGTGCACCACACATCTATAATTCCTAGATGGTGACAAAGATAACATATGCCTTTTAGTTTAGTACTGGGAGTCTGCCATTGTGATGGCTTTTTATCCAGTAAAGGATCGTGAACACAATTGAAATCCCCAGCAAGGTAAAGAGTACCCTGGGTGTGCTTTTGAAGTTCGTTGCTCAACTTTATCATAAAGGCATGAATATAAGCATTAAGAGCATATACATTACATATTGTAACAGGAATGGTATTCCATAGCCCTATAAGAATGAGATATCGCCCCTCCATGTCAACCACAGTATTTAAAACTTGAAAGTTAGCAGACTTGCTGATTAAAATTCCTACTCCCCCTTTTCGGCGAAGCGCGGCCAAGTACACACAAGTACCCCCCCACACACACTCCCAGCGAAGTTTCTGGCTCTCCATGGCTGTAAGGTGTGTTTCCTGAATACACGCCACCTCCGCCCGTAAGCGTTTAAGATGAGATGGTACTTTTTTCCTCTTAACCGGGGTTCCCAACCCATTTACATTCCATGATACTAGTTTCGTCATTTCTTTATAGACAATAGGAGAGCCATATGTGCCAGTCTGTACTTGCTGAAGGAGGGGGCCCCCAGCTCAGCCCCCCCCCCCTTCCCTTTTACACTTAGCTTTTTCTCCTGTACTAATATAAAGGCACCAGGAGGGTCAGCCGGAGGCCTGACCTCATCTTCGCAGGGCCATCACCGAGCTCATCCCCTTTGGCCCAAGAAGCGAGGCCCAACCATTGAAGCGCCATTGCAGAGCTCATCCTGCACGGCCAGAGCAGAGGCCTTGCCGCAAGGAGGCTCGGAAGAGAGGGAGAGGCCTACAGAGAGAGAGTGAGTGTGTGTGTGTATGAGAGAGAGCATGGGAGCAAGAAGCGTGTGTGTGTGTGTACACGAGAAAGAGAGCATAGGAGTGAGAAGCGTCTGTGTGTGGATGAGAGAGAGAGCATGGGAAGGAAATAAGACAAGAGCAGAAAGAAAAAACAAAGAAAGAGACCCTGAAAAAGGAATTAGGAAAAGATAGACAGGGGAATAAAGAAACTGGGACCAACCAATTAAAAAATATCAGATAAAGGTAAAAAAATATATATATATTTTGACTTTCAGTATTTGGGGAATGTGCATTTCTTAAATATTTGTATTTTGCTGTTTCTTCAGTATTCCAGTATTTACACAGGCTGAGGCTGGTTTCTCAGCCTTTCCATTTCAGTTTTGTTTGTATGTTTGTTTCTAATTTGTAGTCCCTTATTCTGTATTAGGTAAGGCTCTGTGTTGCACATGTGTGATAGAAATGCAGTATTTTGATTATTGTGTAGTTTCTCAGAGAGATGATAGGAGACTTAAATAACAGAGCTGTAGCCAGGCAATTTGGTGCCTATGGCCCGGTGAAAAACTGCCCCCTCACCCATTACACAAGACATGACATCATGAGTTGGGAGAGACTGTTCAATGTTTGTACAGCAATGCCCATGGCCAGTGCAAGGGTATTAGAGGCCCTAGGAAAACTTTACAGGCTTATACTCCCCACCCCTTCACACCCTCCTCATACACAATTAAAAGTTATGCATTTATAATACAGATTTTACATGAAAAAGAACATTTAAAGCACAGTCTTTTGAGGTAAAAATATCACAATATGTATATTAAATTTGCATGCACTGCTGTGGTACCAACCCGAAAATCCTGAAAAAAAAGAAAGAGATACTTGGAATCTCTATGGTATTAGTTCTACTGTAATGCACTTTGGGCATGGACGTGACTCCAGTCACTCAAACAGCAACAACCCTATCTATGAAAGTGAAAACTATGAATATTACACCAAGCCTAAAATAGTAATATATACCCCCTATTAGGAAAACAGAACAATCCAAGCTGCTATAGATCCCTACAGAGAAACTACACACTAATGGAATAACTCACTTCAGTCACACATGCGAAACACAGATCAAACACAGATTAAACAGACAATACAATAGAAATAGAAATGTACAGACAAAAATTGAACTGGAAACTGCAATAAGCCAAATGTATGCACTGCAACCATGTAAAAAACAGAAACATTACCATTCCTCATAATATAAATTCTGTAAAACTAGACCAATAAAAAGAATAATTCAAAACAATTAATGAATAGAATAACATTCAATAATTAAGGAACGGCAGGATCTCACTACTACTAGCACTGTGGAAAGCCACATCCAGGCAGCAGTCGGTAGGGGTTGAATGCTGCAGGATTACAGTTGCATTCATGCAGGTGATCAGTTTTCTTTGATTCTTATCCATAGACTGGTTTTGATTTGTTGACTGGCAGGGAGCAGCGCTAGTACCAGAACCGGATCCAGCTTTAGCACTGAAACCAGAAACAGAGTGTACTTCACACATACTTTAATCTCTAATAAATGCAAAGACCCTTTCTTAAGTGCAGCCACCCATGGCAGCTGCAAAAGTATTAGGCATGCTAAACCAGAGGTGGGCAAACGTTGCTAACGAGAGCCACATTACTGGCTTGCTGCACCAGAGGCTAGGGGGTGGGGTCCGAGAAGTGGAAAGCACCTTGCTTGCATCGCTTATGCCAGTTCTTTCTCCTGCTCACCCCCTTCTCCTTGCCGAAATCGGAGCGGCCTCAGAGAGAACCTTCCTTCCACCTTCCAATCCCTTCCCCTACATAACCCCCTCCCCCCCAGCCCTATCTACACCCCCCTATCCTTATTCCCAACATTACGCCCCCCCCCCCCAGGAAAGCCCCGGGGCTTGCATGCATAACCCTTTGAAAATCTACCCCATTGTCTTCTATCAGTCAGCCAGTAATGTAATCCATGCCACCCCCTTGGCACTCATTCCCAAGTTTCTAATTATATTCACAAGCCTCCTGTGCAGGACCATATTAAAAGCTTTGCTGAAATGCAAGTAGATCATATTGAGCATTTTTCCTTGATCCAATTCTGTAGTCACCCAATCAAAAAAATCAGATTTGTCTGACAGATGACTCCATATTGCCTTGGATAGCAATGCACCGGATTGTAGATAGTTCACTGTCCTTTCCTTCAGCAGAGTCTCCATTAATTTTCCTACCACAGAGGTGAGGCTGACCAGCCTATAGTTTCCAGCCTCGTCACTGCTACCACTCTTGTGAAGCAGGACCATTGTCGCTCTTCTCCAATCCCATGGCACCAGTCCAGTTTCCCTTCAGCAGACCCTGAGCTGCGTCAGGGGCTGTCAAAACCACATTTCCAGCGAGCCTCCACGGTTACTGCTATTAAACTGGAGGTATGCAGAAGTCGTGCACGTTTGCCGAGGTCATTTAATCATGTTTGTCCGCGCCAAACCTGGCTGTTAAACACCCATTTCAAGCGCATCTCCGCGCTTTTCAATTTCACTATACTACTTCGGGCCTCCCTTCTTTCACTGATATCTGAAAAATGTTTTGTCACCTCACTTTTCTTGTTTGGCAATCCTTTCTTCTGCCTGACCTTTTGCTTTCCTGATTTCTTTCTTCATCTCCCTCAGTTTTAACAGAATTTCTTCCTTGTGATCCCTTTTTTGGGATCCTTTATATTTCTTCAACGCTGTTCTTTTTGCCTTTCTTTTTTCAGCCACTTTTTTAGAGAACCAGATTGGTTTCTTTTTCCTGTTACTCGTTTACTTTTCTTATATATAGATTTGTTGCCTTTTAAGAACTCCTTTAAATTTGGCCCACTGTTGTTCTACCTCACCACTTTTCTCCCAGTCTTATAGTTCTTCCTCCAGGTCTGTCCTTATTTTGACAAAGTCAGTATTTTTGAAATTCAAAACTCAGGTCTTCGTGTGACTTCTTTGTATCCTATTCACAAAATTGAACCGTGCCATCTGATGATCACTGGTGCTCAGGTGAACCCTTAAACAGAGACATTATCACCATTAGTGAGCACGAAAGAGTATCACACCCTCCCCCATTACCGTTTGTTTGAGCAGAGCTCCTTGAAGGGCATCCACTATCTCTCTACTTCTTGTAGATTCTGCGTAAAGGATAGACCAATCCACATGTGGCAGATTAAAATCTCCAAGCAACAATTTGCCCTTCTTTCCCACCTTTTGGATGTCTTTAATGAGTTTTGTCCAGTTTTTCTGTTAGTGTCGTAGATTGTATGCCTCCTAAGCCATCTTGCTGAAACATGTGCCGACTCAATCAGCACACACATTAAAATCTCCACCCAAGATCAATTTATATTCTAGTGAAGCCAACAATTGGTTACAATGCCACATAAAAAAAAAAAAAGGAGTGGATATGTACGTTAGGAGCATACACATTACACAAAAGATATTTGGCATTATAACATCACTCCTTTTACTATCCCATTCTTTATTTGGCCATTTTATGTTCCATCGTTCCAATTGAAGATCACAATGATTTACAACATGACATATATATATTATACCAACAATCAATGGTACCACAAGTATAATTTAAACACATTATGTTTGTGCACAACCAAATATATGTAGGCCCCTTACTTTAAGGGTCTGTATTGTGCAACAGACTCTATTCTTGTATAGGGTCACCTTGCTTTAATTTAAATTATCTGTTTTTAGTTATTTTTTCTATTTCCTTTTATCATAAAATCGATAGTCACACAATCTCCGTAATTGTAAGGAGGGGACAAATACTCATCTACTCCATGGTAGTTCACCCGACACAGCTGTGTTTCGGACGATGTCGTCCTGCTTCAGGGGGTGTCCTTCAAAGTTTCTTTTTGAGAGCGTCGTAAGGCAGCCTTCTGTAAATTCCTTGGTATTGCTTCTTCTTTATAATCCACTGCAGTCCCGTTGGGCTGCGTCTGCTCTTCTAAATGGCAACTACCTCCGGTGATGGTTATATACCCTGGAAAACCGGAAGTCTTCATTACCGGAAACCGAAGTTCTCTTTCACGTCCGATACTGACGTCAACAACAGGCAATCGACTCGGCGAGCGTAGTCTTCTTTCACGTCCACGATGTTTCTTATGCATCTCAATTCTTATTCTCCGAGGCCAGATCTGTGTTTGTCCAAGATGCATCGAACCTTCGCGATGTCTTCTCTTTCAATTGTTCCTCACAGTCACTCTGGTCGATCAGTGTAATATTTTTGTTCTAAACTGGCAAGCGCTGCATAAAGTTCAGTCTCTGTTTACATCGTCACTACTTAAACCCCTCCCCTTAGCCACGTCAACAAGTAGACACCCTCTTGCCGGGAAGATGTGTACAAATAGACTCAACTTCTCTATTTTGAGAAGGGGTCTTATCCTGGATCGTCTTGTCCTGTATACATCGGCAACGCCACGAATCTCATTTATAGTCTACTGGCAATAATAGCCCATTTCGTATTGGAGGGGGGGGGGGGCGGGGGAAGGAACATTTCGCCACTCCAGTTGAAATACTGAAGCTCGCATCTCCTTATTCTTAAATGAGCGAATACCAATTCACTTTTTCATTTAGTCCCATGGGATCTACTGTGTTTAGACAATAAATCCAATATTGTTTGCGCGTATTTAACCGGGATTGAATGTCCCCACCACGTGGATCAAAACGCAACTGTTCAAGAATGAGCCATCGAAGATCCGTGAACTCATGTCTATGCCTAATGCAGTGTGATACCATCGGAGCAGTCAATTTCTCAGTTCTTATACAACTTCTATGTTCTATGAGACGGGTTCTGATTTTGCGTTTCGTGCGACCAATATACAACAGTTTACACGGGCACTGAATAACGTAAATTACCCGTTCTGACTCACAACTAGTTAATCCATCCAATCTCAAAATTCTGTCAGAATTGGGAACTTGCCATTGGTTCCCTATCAGAGCCAAGGGGCACATATCACAGTGACCACATCCTTGGTGGCCACCAGACTGTCGGGGTGTAACTGTTGACATAAACGTGGACTTAACCACTATGTCTCTAATGTTCTGACCCCTAAAAAAGGCAAACCTTGGTTCAATCTGAAAAACAGGCTGAAGTGTCAGAATATGCCAGTGTGTCTTAATGATGTTAACAAGCCTGCCCACTTGTTTTGAATACTGTAGAGTACATGTCACACTTTGGGAAAAAGGGCGTTGTTGATATTGCAGAAGGAGATCTCGATTGGCATACAGGGCCCTTTTGTATGCTTTTTTTATGATTGTTTTCGGATATCCTCTTAAGGCAAATCTATTTGTTAATTCTGTTGCTTGAACCCGAAACTCTTGTACTGACGAGCAAATCAGTCACGTCCGTCAGTATCGGACGTGAAAGAGAACTTCGGTTTCCGGTAATGAAGACTTCCGGTTTTCCAGGGTATATAACCATCACCGGAGGTAGTTGCCATTTAGAAGAGCAGACGCAGCCCAACGGGACTGCAGTGGATTATAAAGAAGAAGCAATACCAAGGAATTTACAGAAGGCTGCCTTACGACGCTCTCAAAAAGAAACTTTGAAGGACACCCCCTGAAGCAGGACGACATCGTCCGAAACACAGCTGTGTCGGGTGAACTACCATGGAGTAGATGAGTATTTGTGTCCCCTCCTTACAATTACGGAGATTGTGTGACTATCGATTTTATGATAAAAGGAAATAGAAAAAATAACTAAAAACAGATAATTTAAATTAAAGCAAGGTGACCCTATACAAGAATAGAGTCTGTTGCACAATACAGACCCTTAAAGTAAGGGGCCTACATATATTTGGTTGTGCACAAACATAATGTGTTTAAATTATACTTGTGGTACCATTGATTGTTGATATTGTTGCTAAACGGTTCGGTACACTGGAATACAGTGGTATTGGGTTATTTATGTTGTGATTGATATATATATTATAGACAGACATGTACATTGATCTGAAATTATTATATAGCAAATATTTTAAATATCAACACATACATTGACTCAAGAAATCAGGGGTGATACAGATCTATGGGGGTTTCTAGTACTTTTAAACTCAAAAGGTACCTGGATTTAAGGTTGGTGGTTTGTAAAACATGTTACAGTTCTATTTATTTGGAAGTTGTTGGGATGTGATGGGTTATTTTAATCATGGTTAGGTTATTAATGGGTTAGACCATGAAGGTGCTTGCTCTGGGTTCAGATAATTTTAAGTTAGGTTGTAGGCATTTTTAAATAACCATGTTTTTAAATCACATTTGAATATCTTTCTATCTGGAGTCGAATCGCAGTGTCTCGGGTAGAGAGTTCCATAGAAGAGAATACCTTCCTTCCTCATCAGAAGTAGAACTCTCATGTACTTTTAAGTCTTATATGCACTTATAATACCTGTGTGCTCACAAGTCTTATATGCACTTATAATACCTATACGTGCACACAAATCTTGTATGCATTTTGTAAGATCTATATGCACTAACTCTTAGATAGTAAATGAACTCTGTATAGTTCTACCAGTCGAATCATGTAAACCGTTGTGATGGCAAAACCGGACAGTATATAAAACTCGACAAATAAATAAAATCAATAAAATAAGAATAGCAACTACCCTTTGTAAGAAAATAAGGAGAATATACATTGTCTGACCCAATCTCTTCTGAGCTTAATGTGTTCCAAATCAGTCAAAGGAGTTTCTTGAAGAAATGTTGTGTATTTTCATCCTCATATGTCCAATATTTTCCTCTTCTTTAGCAGGGAATGAATACCATTGACATTCAAAAGTTGAAACCTGTACCTTAACCACGATTATATAGGAAGGAGACCATACCCTGCATCGGTACACGTTAAGCCCTACTGGCTATGGATCCCTGTGCCTGCTGGTCTAGGCCCTGTAACCCATCACATTTTTTAGATCTAATATATCTCTCAATATTGCCCAATTTCCTCATGATATGAAAAAATGACCTCACAAACTCACTCCAAAGCCCCTACTACAATCACAAAAGCAAACATCCACACCCCAAACCCCAAACATACCCACCAACCAACCACGTTCCACATCACTACCCCGTGCCCCACCGGAAGATTTGCCTAAGGGAATACTTTCCAGACCCAGCACAATGTCACAGTCCATATACACACTGTGGCAAAGCATCTACCTCACAATGTACAAAATGCAGTGAACTTTAACAAGAAAATAGCAGTAAGATGAAATGGTCATGCTGGTATTCTAACGCACCAGCATAGGGGAAAACAGCACTGAATCTCTAAGCTTCCTCAGACAGAAAATATGATAACACGTTTCTTCAAAGAAAAAGGGAATACATTTTTTAGTCTCCAAGATGATAAAAAAAAAAAAAAATCCCACCTCTTCCCAAAAAGACAGATCTCCCAGCTCCCTCTCTTCCACACTGACACTCCTTTCCCGACCTGGGAGGTACTGGCAAGGGAAATATTCCTTCCCCCAGATCAGGTTGTTGGGCTTGAATTGGGGACCCTTGCACCACTTTGATTGCCTAAACGCCAACAAAAGTTTGCCAGCACTGCTCCTTGTGCACTGCGGACCAATCCAGGCCACCTCTCAGGTGGTGCCAGCAAAGGATGGACTGCCAATTCCTACCTAATCCTATCTTAGGTCTTAAGCTAGGGACATAATAGCTATTGGGGAACTAGAGGGTCCCTCAGTTACATCTGTATGATTTTGCTGTTTTAATATTGTCATTTTACTATAAGAACATAAGAAATTGCCATGCTGGGTCAGACCAAGGGTCCATCAAGCCCAGCATCCTGTTTCCAACAGAGGCCAAACCAGGCCACAAGAACCTGGCAATTACCCAAACACTAAGAAGATCCCATGCTACTGATGCAATTAATAGCAGTGGCTATTCCCTAAGTAAAATTGATTAATAGCCGTTAATGGACTTCTCCTCCAAGAACTTATCCAACCCTTTTTTTAAACCCAGCTACACTAACTGCACTAACCACATCCTCTGGCAACAAATTCCAGAGCTTAATTGTGCGTTGAGTGAAAACGAAGTTGTTTTATTTGTATTGAATCTTCAGTGTGGGGTGATTTTAAATAAACATACAACTGGGAACAAGGTAGCTAAAACGTATAACAAGATGAGAGTAAAAAATTTGCACTGAACTTCAGCATGCATTTCCTTTGCTCATTCACTAAAAATAGAGTTAGCTCTCACTGCAGTAAGCTAATGATTTGCTAATGCATGGGGAGCTACAAAAAAAGCAAGCTAACCCAAAAATGTGTGTAGCAAGACACGTTTAGCATACATAAAACATGCTTTCTGCACAGAAAATGTGTTCTGCTCAGAAATCTTGCTTTGTAAGCACAACATATTTTGCACTATGTGCATAGTTGCGTGCAGAAATGTGCTCCTAACCCATGCTGTGTGTGTACAACGTTTAGGAGCACCACTTGTGCTTCTCTCATGCTGTGTGTGTTCACCTTTTCTGTATGAAGTGAATTTTTAAAAGCTGCATGTGAATAATGGCACATACGCCAGTATGTGGCATTTTAAAAACTGCAACATACTTGTGTATATTGGGGACTGTGAGCCACTTTATGCATGTATAAAAGGAGCAGACCAGGGTCATTCTGAGAAGGGGGCCATCATTTACGAACATCAGTTGCTATTTTGGAATCTGCTGAAGTGAGGCATGCACGTCTTTTACCTCAGTATCTGGGAGTAAACTAATCATAAACATCGCAATAGTGAAAAAAATGACCGGGTGGGGGCGTTGGGGGGACTTGAGGCTGAAAAGCCAGAAGGGTCTTCATGAGCTATAGCTGGACTGGGCGAACTAGTGCTTTCATTGCTGCGTGTATGTTTTAAAAGTGCCTGATATAGGCATGTAGAAGCCCACTTATAGGGAGTGAATGCATCTAAATAATGCGAGAAATCTGTGTACAAATATGCACATATATCATTTGCACAGACTTATGTGGCTAAATTCAGAGTTATCCCGCTACCTAGCACCTTTGCCACTACTTAGACGGGCAACTTTTCTTCGGATAAACAGTGCCTTTTTATTTTTACATATCAGCTAAGTCTGAAAATTGCTAATTAGATGGACAAGTAACTTTTCAGACTTATACGGCTAAGTGCCTCTTGCTAGCTGCATAACTTATCTGTAAAAGTAGCTGCACTTCTCTGGCTAAGTCTGAACTTGCACAGCATGTGACTTTTACATATTCAAGGATGTATGTATGCATGTATTGTATAACCTGTGCATATCATTTGCATGCAGGTTATAAAATAAAGTGGTAAATTTGCCTGCATCCATATACACACATATATTGGTACACACTAGTTTTGAAAGTTATCCTCTTAATGTGCAGAAAACATTATTTGTACACAAATTTTTAGATGTACAAATGCCGAGTATTACAGGACCCCTACACCCTGTACTCTGGGTTCATACATAGAATTTGCATGAAGCAGCACTGATTCGTGCACACAATTTTACTGACATTTAATTTATATTCCACCTTTAGGCACTTCAAAGCAGATTACATTCAGGTGATATAGGTATTTCCCTATCCCCAAAGGGCTTACAATCTAAGGCCTAGATTTATCAAAAAGCAGTAAACATTGCATGCAATATTAAAAGGGGCGTGTTTTATGGTAATAACCCATTTATCGCAATGTGCTTGATCTTAGCGCTTCGCATAGGTATTACCGCAAAGTGCATTAACTTTGCGGCAATACCTACATAATTGCATTTTCCTACCTGCAGAGTGCTCATTTCACCACTGGGGGAGCGAGAGCAAGATAGAGAGAGTATCTACAAGGCCCTTGTAAAATTAGCATCACACCTTACGTTATGGTGCTTTTCACATGCGAAAATGCCTTAACGCAGGCAAAATCGCCATAACGCAAGTTGATAAATGATCCTCTGTTTGTACCTGAAGCATGGAAGGTGAAATTTAAGCATGTGCATAAGAACATAAGATTTGTCATACTGGGTCAGACCAAAGGTTCATCAAGCCCAGGATCCTGTTTCCAACAGAGACCAATCCAGATGACAAGTACATGGCAGGATCCTAAAATCCTAGGTATAAACAATGGATTTCCTCAAGTCCACCTCAATAATGGTTTACGGACTTTTCCTCCAGGAACCTGTCCAAACCTTTTTTTAAACACAGCTATACTAACCGCTTTCACTATGTCCTCTGGCAAAGAATTCCAGAGCTTAATTATTCTTGGAGTAAAAAAAATTTTTTTTTCTATCTTTAAATATATCACTTAACTTCATTCCAAGTCCCCTAGTCTTTGTATGTTTTGAGAATAAACAACTGTTTTACATTTATCCATTCCATTCATGATTGAGAACATAAGAAGTTGCCATACTGGGTCTGACCAAGGCTCCATCAAGCCCAGGATCCTGTTTCCAACAGTGGCAAATCCAGGATACAAGTACATAGAAAGTACCCAAGCATTAAATAAATCTCATGCTACCGATGCCAGTGATAAGTAGTGGCTATTCCCTAAGTCAATTTGATTAATAGTTTATGGACTTCTCCTTCAGAACCTGTCCAAATCTTTTTTGAACCCAGCAATGTTACCTGCCTTAACCACTAGAGATGTGAATCAGAACCGGAATCTGTTCAGATTCTGGTTCTGATTCACATGTGGTTTGGTTTTTTTTCATCGGGCCCGATCGCGGTTTTATCGGCTGCTCCCGAGCCGATAAACAAAAAACCCACCCCGACCCTTTAAAACTAATACCTTAGCTTCCCCCACCCTCCCGACCCCCCAAAAAACTTTTTACAGGTTCCTGGAGGTCCAGTGGGGGTCCCTGGAGCAATCTCCCGCTCCCAGGCCATCGGCTGCCACTAATCAAAATGGCGCCGATGGCCCTTTGCCCTTACCATGTGACAGGGTATCCGTGCTATTGGCCGGACCCTGTCACATGGTAGGAGCACTGGATGGCTGGCGCCATCTTGTGCTCCTACCATGTGACAGGGGCTGACCAATGGCACCGGTAGCCCCTGTGACATAGTAAGGGCACAGGCTATCGGCGCCATTTTGATTACTGGCAGCCGACAGCCCGGGAGCGGGAGATCGCTCCAGGGACCCCTACTGGACCACCAGGTACCTGTAAAAAGTTTTTTTTGGGGGGGGGGGGGGTGTCGGGAGGGTGGGGGAAGCTAAGGGATTAGTTTTAAAGGGTCAGGGTGGGTTTAGGGGTTATTTTTGTGTGCCATTTTTCCCGCCCTCCCCCAAAATGATAAGAGAACCCCCATGATCAATATCGTGGGGTTTTCCTATCGTTATGGGGGAGCCCCCGATTTCTGACAATTTTGAAAATATCATCTGATATTTTCAGTCGTCCGAAGCCTGATTCACATCCCTATTAACCACATCCTCTGGCAATGAATTCCAGTTTAATTGTACTTTGAATGAAAAAGAATTTTCTCCATTTTGATTTAAATGTGCTATTTGCTAACTTCATGGAGTGCCCCTTCTATTATCTGAAAGAATAAACAACAGATTCATATTTACCCATTCTAGTCCTCTCACAATTTCATAGACTATCATATCCCACCTCAGCTGTCTCTCTTCTCCAAGCTTTCCTTATAGGGGAGCCGTTCCATCCCTTTTATCATTTTGGTCACACTTCACTGTACCCTCTCAGCATAACTATTTTGTTTCTGAGATGCGGTGACCAGAATTGCACACGGTATTCAAGGTGTGGTCTCACCATGGAGCAATGCAGAGGCATTATGACATTCTGTCTTATTTACCATTACTTTCCTAATAATTCCTAACATTGTTTGCTTTTTTGACCTCTGCAGCACACTGAGCTGATGATTTCAATGTATTGCCCACTACGACTCCTCTATCATACCTCCCCAACGGTCATGACGATGTCTAGATCCTTTTCCTGAGTGGTGACTTCTATAATGTGGAACCTTGCATCATGTGGCTATAATTTGAGTTGCTCTTCCCTACATGCATCACTTTGCCTTTGTCCACATTAAATGTCATCTGCCGTTTGGATGCCCAGTCTCCTTTTGCAATTTAGCACAATCTTCTTTTCAATTAACAAGCTTGAATAATTTTGTGTCATCTGCAAATTTGATCACCTCACGTGTTGCTCCTATCTCCAGATCATTTATAAATGTTAAAAAGCTGTGGTCCCAGACCAAAGCCCTAGGGTAATCCATCATTCCTGTCTCCATTGAGAAAATTGATCGTTTATCTCTACTCTGTTTTCTTTTAACCAGTACCAAATCCACAATAGGACACTGCCTCCTGTCCCATGATCTATTTTGTTTAATTTTCTCAGACATCTCTCATGAGGGACTTTGTCAAATGCTTTCTGGAAATCCAGATGCACTGTATCAACTGCTTACTTTTATCCACGTTTATGCACATCTTCAAAAAAATGTAGCAGACTGATGAGGTAAGGCTTCCCTTGGCAGGAGTAAAGTTGTATGCATAAAGATGTGTGCACTACATGTTAACATATGCACCTTATTACATCAGGGCCCAAATGAGCAGGAGATGATAATACCAGAAAATATAAGTGAATCTTTTGCTCATTTTGTTCTGAACTGAGGAAGGGTGTGCTAGTATCCAAAAGCTAGTAAGGAAATGTATTAAGCACATTCAATATTTTGATTGTTTTGTTAACCTTTGTATCTTAACAACGAGTAAATAGGGCCACCACCTCGCCTACAGCACATCAGAGGCAAGCGAAGGCAGTCCTGGATCTCCCTACAAGCAGGCTGATACAGTAAAACCTGCGGGAGAGCCGGCGCTCCGAGGCGAGCGCCCAGGCCACTCTTCTGGGCACGCGATCAAGTATTTAAATGAGAGCCCACGGTAAAAGGAGGCGCTAGGGACACTAGTGCGTCCCTAGCGCCTCCTTTTTGACAGAAGCGGCGGCTGTCAGTGGGTTCGACAGCCGACGCTCAATTTTACCGGCGTCTGTTCTCAAACCCGCTGACAGCCACGGGTTTGGAAAACGGATGCCGGCTAAATTGAGCATCCGTCTTCCGATCTGTGGGCCGATTTTAAGTTGTTTTTTTTTTAATTAAAAAATTTTTTTTTTAAATTTTGGGGCCTCTGACTTGATATCGCTATGATAGTAAGTCGGAGAGTGTACAGAAAAGCAGTTTTTTCCTGGCGTGTAGCCAGATGGACTCAGGACAAATGGGATAGTATCCGCGTGCTAGCAGTTGGAGACGGATCTGACGTCAGCACGGGGGCGTGTATATATCCCCACAGGAAGCGCAGCTGTTCAGTAATTTCCGTCTCCAAAGCAGTTTGGAGTGCCTGCACACTGGTTCAGCGTGCTTTCCAAGACTACTTTCATTTTTGTTTTCTTCAACACCTTTTTGAGCCCCGCGCTCCTCAGGGGCCGTTCTGGCCGTGCCCCCCAGTTGAGCTTCCCGGGGTGACTGCCGTGGTCCCCCGGAGGTGAAAGTCCTCGGTCCCGCCGAGGCCCTCGCTCCCGGCGTGGACGGGGTGGCGGGTGCAGTGCCTCAACCGTGGCGGTGAAAGGTATCGGCCCTTTCCCCTCGCAGCCGGAGACCGCCTGTGATCCTGCCTGGCAGCGCTGAAGATTTGGTAAGGCGTACGTCTCTTCACCCAGGTCTCCGCTATCTAGAGGACCGGCGGCGTGGCAAGCCGTGGAGGACGCCATTTGTGGCCTTACTCAGGTATTCCGCGCCTGTAATGGGCGCGGCTTTCTTTCCTCCTTGTTCTTGTTTATTGGCTGCCACTGTGAGTATGTGCCGCATATTGCTGCTGTATGTCTGCCATTAGGTGTATCTTGCTACCTGCTTAGTATTGTGCGCCTATTCTGCTCGGCGCCTCTTGCGGCCGCACACTGTTGCTATTGTGTGCCTGTTCTACTCAGCGCCTCTTGCTGCCACAGCCTGTTGCTATTGTGCGCCTGTTATTTTCAGCGCCTATTGCTGTCGCATACTCTTGCTATTGTGCGCCTGTTTCTACTCAGCGCCTATTGCTGCCGCTTACTATTGCTATTGTGCGCTTGTTTTGCTCAGCGCCTATTGCTGCCGCTTACTATTGCTATTGTGCGCTTGTTTTGCTCTGCGCCTATTGCTGCCGCTTGCCTTTGCTATTGTGCGCTTGCTCTATTCAGCGCCTATTGCTGCCGCATCCTATTGCTATTGTGCGCCTGTTCTAGCCTGCGCCTATTGCTGCCGCATAAGAAGCGCACGCTTGCTATATTTTGCTCATGGATCAGCTCGCAGCCGCGGCCGCAGCTGCGCCGCCATTTGCCCTAGACGTTTCAGCTCTGGGCCTCTGCTCCGCATGCCACCTTCGTGCCACGCACGGTACTGACCCCGACTCCCTGTGTACCCAATGTGCGGCGGCCGGGGGACCCTCCGGCCAGGACCAATCTCAGCCGCAGTTTTTTGACAGTTCACCTGCGGCTACCCCGGATTTGGGAGGCAGTCTCGACCGCTCAGGAATCCCGGGGGATCTGGTACCCCGGCGTTTTGAGGCTGCTTCCATTTCCTGGGTGGATCTTTTTCAGGGAATTCATGCCTTTGTCCAGATGCAGACGGCTTCGCGTCCTGCCCCTACGGTCCTTGCTGCGCCTGTTCTTCCGGCAGTTGCTGCGGTTCCTGCGGTGGCGGCGTCTACGGCGCATGCTGCGGCTGCCGCCATGATGGCAGCCTCTAGGGATCCTGTTCCGGGACCCTCGCAGCCTTCTCGGGAGCGGGACCTCCCGCTATTGGACAGTCCCGATCACTCGGACCAGGAGGTTTCACCGGACGAGTCCGAACTCCCGGACGAAGGGGACCTCCCCCCGGGGATTGCGCCATATAGGACTATGCAGCGCTTTTTCCCTAAGGAGGACCTCTCGGACCTCGTGTCTCAGTGTCTGGCGGAGTTGGATATCACTGGACCCAGTGCTTCGATTCCTTCTGCGCAGAACCCCCTGCTGGAAGGTCTTCGTCCTACAGCCCGCCATTTTCCTTTCTTGCAGGCAGCTCAGCAACTCATTGATTTGGAATGGGCGGCACCGGCGGCCTCATTTCAAGGGGGCCGGGCCCTGAAAGGCATGTACCCATTGGCACCGGCTCTCCAGGACCTCCTGGCATGCCCTCAGGTGGACGCCTTAATTAGCGCTGTGGTCAAGCGCACTACCATTCCTGTGGAAGGGGGTTTGGCCCTCAGGGAGCCCCAGGACAGGCGGATGGACGCCATTCTGAAGCAAAATTTTGAGGTGGCAGCTCTTTCTTTGAGGATTGCGGCCTGTTGCACGGTGGTCACTCGTGCCTGCTTGTCTCAGGTCCGGAACAACGCTCCGGCGGCTGACATGGAGCCCGCTCTTTCCTTCCTCACCGATGCCGCATCGGATTTGGTTCGAACCACGGCTAAGGGGATCTCGTCTTCCGTGGCCGCCAGGAGACACCTATGGATCCAGCCATGGTCCGCTGATACACCTTCAAAGTCTCGCCTCACCAAATTGCCTTTTCAGGGCTCGTTTCTGTTTGGCAGTGACCTTGATAAGCTTGTCGCTTCCTGGGGTGCCTCTCCTGTGCCTCGCCTACCAGAAGACCTGTCCAGGAGGGGACAGCGCTCCGGTCCCCGGCCCTCCAGGGGCAGGAGTTCACAGCGATTTGTTCCATATAGAGGGCGCTACCAGACGCCGCGTCCTCCGGCCAGGAATCAGTCCTTTCGGTCCAGGCTGCGCAGGCGGGGGAACGGGCCGGGCGGGGGTCCCGGTCGCATCCCACAATGAGAATTTGCCGATTCATCTGGGGGACGAAGCCATAGGGGGCAGGTTGACCCTCTTCTACCCCAAATGGGTCGAGATCACGTCGGACCAGTGGGTCCTCGCAGTTATCCGAGAGGGGTATTATCTGGACTTTCATCATCTTCCTCCGGGCAAGTTTGTGGAGTCTTCATGTTCCCCGCTCAAGAAGGCAGCATTGGAGGCCACCCTGACGAGGCTCCTGACCTTGAACGCCATTCTCCCAGTGCCTGCCTGGGAAGTGAATTCTGGACACTATTCCATTTATTTCATAGTACCCAAGAAAGGGGGCACTTTTTGGCCTGTGCTGGACCTCAAATCCCTCAATCGGTACTTACGGGTGCCGAGGTTTCGCATGGAAACTCTGCGCTCCGTCAAAGCCGCAGTCCAGCCCGGAGAGTTCCTCACGGCATTAGACCTGTCCGAAGCCTATCTTCATATTCCGATACATCCAGATCATCAGCGCTTCCTACGCTTCAAGGTTCTGGACCGCCACTTCCAGTTTCGAGCTCTCCCCTTCGGGTTGGCCACCTCCCCAAGGACATTCACCAAGGTGATCGTGGTTGTGGCGGCGGCACTCAGGCGGGACGGGATCTTGGTCCATCCCTACCTAGACGACTGGTTGATCAGGGCGAAATCCCGAGTGGAGAGCCTGCGGACAACCGACAGGGTGATCGCCCTTCTGGAAAGCTTGGGCTGGGTCATCAACCTCAGCAAGAGCTGCCTACAGCCTTCCCAGTCCATAGAATATCTGGGGGTACGATTCGACACTCGGGCGGACACGGTCAGTCTTACGACCAAGAGACAGTTGAAACTTCGGCAGCGTATCCAGTATCTGTTGGGAACCAGTCGGCCGTTAGCTTGGGATTATCTGCAAGTTCTGGGTCTCATGGCCTCCACTCTGGACGTGGTGCCTTGGGCACGAGCCCATATGAGACCACTACAGCATTCCCTGCTCTCTCGCTGGAGCCCCCATCACCGAGCCTATTCCACGCACCTCCCTCTACCGGTCCATGTTCGGACCCAGCTGCGGTGGTGGTTGCGGTCCAACCACCTGAGCAGGGGGTCGCGGATGTCCTCGCCCACGTGGATCTTGCTCACCACGGATGCCAGCCTAAGCGGCTGGGGAGCACATTGCGAAGAACTCACCGCGCAAGGGCGCTGGAACAGGGAGGAGTCCACATGGAACATCAATCGCCTGGAAGCCCGGGCAGTCAGACTGGCCTGCCTTCGTTTCGCTCCACGGCTGCGGCACAGAGCTGTCAGAGTGCTGTCCGACAACGCCACCACGGTGGCCTACATCAACCGTCAGGGCGGAACCAGAAGCCGACAGGTATCTCTAGAAATCGCCCCACTCATGGTTTGGGCAGAGGCGAATCTGCGGGACATCTCCGCCGTCCACATTGCCGGGAAGGACAATACCACAGCGGACTTCCTCAGCAGAGGAAGCCTGAATCCAGGCGAGTGGCAGCTGTCCCCCACAGCTTTCCAGATGATTGTCGATCACTGGGGGATCCCGGCCATGGATTTACTGGCAGACAAGTCCAATGCTCAAGTACCCAGATACTTCAGCCGCAGACGCGACCCGTGCTCGCACGGCATCGATGCTCTGGTCCAGCCGTGGCCTCCGGGGACTCTTCTATATGCCTTTCCCCCGTGGCCTCTACTGGGTGCCCTCATCCACAGGATTCGGTCACACCAGGGCCTAGTTCTTCTGGTGGCCCTGGACTGGCCAAGAAGACCCTGGTACGCGGACCTCAGACGCCTGCTGGCAGGGGAGCCTCTCCCCCTGCCTCCTCTCCGGGACCTTCTACGTCAAGGTCCCATTCTGCACGAGGATCCGGCTCAGTTCTCTCTTACGGTCTGGCCATTGAGAGGGCTCGACTGAAGAAAAAGGGTTACTCGGGGCCTGTGATTAATACACTCCTCCGGGCTCGCAAGTTTTCCACATCCCTCACCTACGTACGGATCTGGAGAATCTTTGAAGCATGGTGCGACTCTCATGGCACCAGTCCACATGCCGCCACTATTCCTATTGTGTTGGATTTCCTGCAGGATGGGCTTCAGAAGGGTCTCTCCCTCAGCTCCATCAAGGTTCAGGTAGCGGCACTATCGTGCTATGGGCCCAGGAGAGGCGGCAAGACTATCGCCAAGCACCCTGATGTTTCTCGTTTCCTGCAAGGCGTCAAGCATATTCGTCCGCCACTAAAGTGGCCTATACCCTTATGGAACCTTAATCTGGTTCTGGATTTCCTTGCGGGATCCACCTTCCGACCCCTTCGGGGCTTGTCTCTACGGTCTCTAACCCTGAAGTTGGTATTCCTGCTGGCCGTATGCTCCGCACGCCGCGTCTCTGAACTGCAAGCGCTGTCCTGCCGTGATCCCTTTCTACGTATCACTTCGGAGTCTATCCATCTTCGGACGGTTCCCTCCTTTCTCCCTAAAGTGGTTTCACATTTTCATCTTAACCAAACCATATCCTTGCCTACCACGGTAGGTTTGAAGAAATCTGAAGAAGGCCGTTTATTACGCCATCTCGACATCGGCAGATTGCTGCCCAGGTATCTGACAATGACTCAAGACCTGCGGAAGACAGACCATCTGTTCGTCCTACACAGCGGGAAGAAGCAAGGTGAAGCGGCCTCTCGGCCCACCATTGCCCGCTGGATTAAAGACGTGGTCAGAGCCGCCTACGTGGCGGCTGGGAAGGCTCCGCCTCTACAGGTTAAGGCTCATTCTACCAGAGCCCAAGCGGCGTCTTGGGCTGAATCCCGGATGCTGTCACCGGCGGACATCTGTAAAGCGGCGACATGGTCCTCCCTCCATACCTTTTCTCGGTTCTACCGTCTGGATGTCCAGGCCAGGGAGGACTCGGCTTTTGCGAGGGCGGTACTGCATGGTCCTCAGGCAGCCTCCCGCCCAGGCGGGGTGTAAAGCTTTGGTACATCCCATTTGTCCTGAGTCCATCTGGCTACACCCCAGGAAATGTTGAGATTACTTACCTGGTAATCTTGTTTTCCTTAGTGTAGACAGATGGACTCAGCATCCCGCCCAGCTGCCTGTGTACATGGGTTTTCACTGATTCCAGGTAAGCCTTTGACTTTTGTTTTCCTAAGAGCGTACACTCTGCCTATATCCACGCCTTCCGGTTGGGAAGGCTGGCGGTCTCCAGCCACTGTCAATCGGTCAGGGGAGGCCTGTTTTCACTTTTTTCTTTACTTTTCATTGAGCGTCAGTACACACATCCATAACAGCTTTTGCAAGGAAGATTACTGAACAGCTGCGCTTCCTGTGGGGATATATACACGCCCCCGTGCTGACGTCAGATCCGTCTCCAACTGCTAGCACGCGGATACTATCCCATTTGTCCTGAGTCCATCTGTCTACCCTAAGGAAAACAAGATTACCAGGTAAGTAATCTCAACATTTCTGCTTTTCTGTACATTTTCCCGGTGCCGGCAGGCATTAATTTCTGAAACTAAAATGTGCAGCTTGGCTGCACATTTTACTTTCTGTATCACGAAGGAATAACTAATAGGGCCATCAACATGCATTTGCATGTTGCGGGTGCTAGTAGTTTTGGGGGGGGGGGGGGGGGGGGTTGGTCGCGCATTTTTGACGAACTATTATCCCTTACTGTATAAGGGGTAAAAACAGCACGTCGAAAACGTGTGGCCAATTGCGGGCTAACAGTGCGCTCTGCACTGTACTGTATCAGCCTGTAAACAAGAAAGTAAAACCACAGTACAAGTCCACATATGCAAGAGAAAGTGCATTTAAAAAAAACCAGGGCAGTATTTTATTGTGGCTATAGTTAAAATATTCAGCATGGGATTCAAGCCTTTACCCAGGGATGCGGCAATCCGCAACTCAAGGACCACCCCACCCTCCTTCCAGCCAGCAGCATGGCCTCCACGTGAGCCAGGAGAGCGCGAGGAAGAGATGAGGGAGAAAACAAGACAGATGGGAAAGGTAAGACAAGATTAAACAGAGTAAGAGACAGCAAAGATTTAGATCTGATTACTCACATTTCCAAGCCCATGCTCAATGTGAGGGCTCACAATCTACGTTAGAGCTGAGAGAGTTTCCTACGATCAGCAGCAGAGGGAGAAGCAGCAGAGGGAGATCAGCAGCAGAGAGAGAAGCAGCAGAGGGAGAAGCAGGATGTAAACCCTGGTTTCCCCTCCTCCTCGGGCCACTGCTGGACCCAGCGGCTGCTCCTCCAGCAGTGTTGGCAAACTGACGCCATCTAAAGCGTGAAATGTTGGAAGAGGGGGGAGGAGCAGGGCTTCTTTTCTGTTTGGCACAACAGTTTCTTTATTCTTTTGAGCTTCCAGCTCAAGTGGAAGAGACTGCGGTCATTCTATGGTACCGTGAGCCTTCATTGGCCACCTCCTGGAGATTTACCCCTATTTTTATATTCCCCTCCCAGCCTGGCCTCGCCCAGTGAGAGTCCTTGGCCAGGGGCCACAAGCTGCAGCTCCCTTTGCACTTCAGCTTTCACAGATCTGGACTCTTAAGTGTGGCTATTTAGCCATGGCTGAGTCTTCCTCCCGTTCCCCCATCTCAGCATCCCAACCTGAACAAAAGCAGCCAGGCTGTAATTGGCTGCAATGGCCGAGAGCTTGGTGCAGTCAATCACAGTGGTTAAGTTTTGACTATGGGTTAGTATCATTTGCTCTGTTATGCAAAGCCATGTACCCTTGGTCATATCCCCAGCCACTCACAGTGCAGCACGTTAGCAAAAGACTGGAGACAGAGCAACTCCTGCCACCCATATCTAATGTGAGATAGGAAGGTACTGGGCACAGCACATTAGTCCGATTGGCTGATTGTTCTATGTACTTCCCTTTAAAATGTAATATTAATATTAACAGGGCTGTGCTGGTAGAAGCAGGCCTCTCCTGCCAGCCCAGCCGTACACACAGACTCATTTGGTGTGAGATGGACAGGATGCCCTGCACCAGTCTCCTAGGCCAACACCTTCCATCCAGACAAACACCAGGACTGATGTGTCTGAATCCACCCCAACTACAAGTCACTGTTGAAAATGACAGATAACCAGGAATCTGATTTTAGCACAGGCCCTGCTGGTGGTTTTGTTGGGGGAAAAGGACATTTTTTCTATTTTGTATTTTCATTTGATGTCTTCCCTCAGGGGGAGAGTAGCAGGGAGGCCTGGTACTCTCAGCCTCAATCACATGAGCACCGGGCCTCCCTCTCACCAACCCCAGCCAGGAGGCGGAGAACATGTTTACCTGTGTCTGTCTCCTCTCTTAACCAGCTTCAGTCTAGCTGTTTAATCCACGGTGCCAGGTGATTTTACAAGGCTGAGGTACCATACAGTTCTAACTCCCAGAGTGAAAACAGGCCAGCAGAGGAAGTAGATAGGGGGTGGAGAAAGGAGGCCCAGTGGTCAATAGGAAGGGTATGGAGAGTTGGGACCTCTAGACGAGGCACAGACACCCATGGTACCCTTGCCCTCGCTCAGTGGCAGCATGTTCTGGGAGAGCTGCAGGAGCCAGAGCACTGGCTGAGGAGCCTTTTGTGCCCGTCAGCCTGTTGCTCTCCCAGCATAACATGGAATCACTGGGCTGGGATTCCAGGTTTTGTAGATTCTGCCTTCTCAACAGTAGTTTGTTTTTGACAGGAAGAGCCCACCCTTGCTTTTTTTCATGAATTATTGCTAATGCACAAATAAGTCTGATCCCTGCTAATAACACCCCTTCACTTACCTGCAGGCTGGTGGCCTTTCCCAAAGTGCCGTCTTCAATCAATGAGCTGATAGCTTTGGACAAATACTATCCTATTATCTAGGAAAAAGCACAACCTTCACAGCCTAATTCCTCTCTGTATAAAGAAACATGGCGCTGAAAGCAACACATGCCAGGTTATCCTAGCACTTGACGCTTGCATGGGGAGAATCCCCACTAACACCTGGCATGCTGACAGTCTGGAGGCGAGGGACTGGGAGCGCACAGCAAAGAGTAAAAAGCATGGTGAACAAAAAGCAATGTAAGTGCAAGATACCCCCCCCCCCCCCCCCCCAATAAAACATCAAAAACAGGAAAAAAAAAAAAACAAACCCAAAACCTTTGGCTCCAAAACATTCTGGGCTGGTACTCTAGTTTTCAAAATAGGTTTCCACTCCTGTAAAGAAGTGAATTTAATCAGTAAACAGAGCAGAAAGAGTCAGAAAGCACACGGCCTGCAGGAAGGGCTCAGTCACACAGCGACTCTTTGTAGGAACCTCAGAGCCACAGCAGACATTCAGGCAGCTGTACAGTGAGGTGGCTTAAAAGCCCCTTTCCAGAACACAACAATGCTCTGTGGTGCAGGTGACACTGCACCACAGAGCATTCCTCTCACTACAAGTCCATTCCCCATTAAATAGGACATGCAAGATCCAAGGGCAATTCCTTACACCTGCTAAGGACAGTAGGAACCGTGCAAGGCATGGCAGACACTTTCTTAGCATACACGTTACCCCCTCTATAAGGCAGGGAAATTTGGGGAGGGGTTGTATCTAGGGCTGAGCGACTGTCCTTACCGTCAAAAGGGAGAGATCTGGTGGGAGAATATAAAGCTGCTTCAACAAGCCCTTGGGTGGAGGAGAGAAGGATTTCCTGAAAGCTGAGAACTTCAGGGCTAGAGGAGCGGTGAGGAACTCCCTGCAGTACATCTAAGGACCAGCCAGGAAGATAAGGACTCCCCCCGAAGTCTAGGGGCACGCCTGTTCTCTCTGGGGAAGCCCAGAGCTGGAGGAATGCTGCAAGGGAAGGTGTTTTCTAGTCTGTGATCTTCAGCGGGGTCCTGAGGAGAAGGTAAGATATCGATACGTGGACCTTTGCTCAAATAATGGAGGAGAAAAAGAATGAAGTAAGAGTTGTGAGGTTATTTGTGAGTGAACTGAGAAGTTTCCTTTCATATTGAGTGCTAATCTCATTTTTTCCCCCCCAATTACTTTTCCTAATTTTCTGGACTTTAAGTTTTGATCTCTTAAATTCTTTTTTTTGCTATTTTTGGAACACAGTTTTTGTGTGCGTGCGAATCTTCCCTTGGGCCCCCCTAGCACTTGCTGTTCCCCAGTGAAAGGAACCCTGTTCTGGGGCCGCAGGCTTTCCTCACCCCTGCAGTGCCCAAAAGGGAGCAGCAGGCAGGAGGGCAGGTTACATATTCTCCAGAAAAAGCTGGTGGTATACATAATAGTGAGCAAACACTATCAACCCCCCGCTTCCTCATTGCCACAAGACGGCTTTCTAGCCCCGTCAGAACAGACGCTGGTGCCTGCTGATGCACTAAAGCTGGGCACCGGGGTAGGAGTGAGACGACCAGGACCAGACCCGCACTTACAGCAGTAATGGACTCTGAGCGAGGCTGACAGCCAAAAGCGAACCTCCAAGTCAAACAAAAATGATAAAAGCCTCAGCCTTGAACTGGTAACAATTTCCCCACTAGCCCAGCAGCAATAGCAAGAGCAATCACTGGAAGAAGGAACCCAACTTTTCAATGCTCAAGGTTATCCTCCTGCTAAGGCAGTTCCTGCCTCAGCTCGCATCTCCACTGAACGTCACTACATAAGAACCTAAGAACATGCCATACTGGGTGAAACCAAGGGCCCATCAAGCCCAGCATCCCGTCTCTAACAGTGGCCAAGCCACTGGGGGTCTCTGTTACTGTAACACCACTTCCTTCTAACACATGGGCGAGGCTGCTGGAACAGCTTTCACAAGAGATCTCCATGGAGAGCTGCTGGGTGTCGGTCCCAGCTGAAGCTGATTTCTTAATGAAGCAACAGGGGAAGGCCGGAAATAACAGATGCTTAATGGGCTGGGCCTGTGAACACAAGGGCATGAAAAATGAATGGACTCAGGAGGTTGTAGGGTTGCCATTTGTCCTGCTTTAATTTTCCCCCAGATGGTGCGGGTTTTTGGGGTACTGTACAGAAAAAAAAAAGAGGGAGTGCTAAAATGTCTGGAATTGTCCAGTTTTAGGCCTTGAGCTGCAGCTTAGCATCCGATCCTCCCTGCAATTACAGAACATTGTGCGTGCGTTTTCCTAGCTACTCTATATTCAAAATGTGTTGGCTACATTTGTTTTGTTTCATTTACTGTACATACATTTCAGTCCATGATTTGATAAGAAGCCTAAACATTTTTTTTTAAACAGTAGTCTGACTCCTGGGCTGCTAAAAGGAAACCTCCTTCAGAGTAAATAAAGTGTGAGAAGGAGCCATCATGATAGGAGGTGACAGAGAGTGTCTGGAGTAAAAGCAGAAAATATTTCTTCACAGAAAAGGTGTCGGATGCATGGAACAACCTCCCCCTGGAGGTGAACAAGGCAAAAAAAAAAAAATTTAATTGCAATAGTGTTAGGGGAAAAGCGGAGGTCAACCGGGGTTTATAGCACTGGAGCAGGAAATAAACTGGGCAGACTTGATGGGTTCCTATCTGCTATTACATTCTCTGTTCCTGTCATTTTCTAATGGTGAAGGGTGGCAAAGTCACAGGTGCCCAAACCCCATGAAAGATATTGAGCATCCCCCACCCCGAGGGTTCAGAAACGTGACAGCTGACGCTTGGCAGCCCTATAAAGCTTGCCTTCAATTAGTCCATGGTGTGATGTATCACAAATCCATCGCACCGTTTGGCACAAGTGCGTCAGTGTCTACTCCGGGAAGATCAAGAGCGGGACTAGCAGGAGGAGCTGTGGGGCAGGCTGAGGTTCACTGGCAGAGCTGCGTGAGGGAAGGCTGCACACTACAAACCCGGGGTATTCGAGCTCTGCTCAGAGCTATTTGTTCCCTGCCTTCACAGCACTAAAAATTCCCAAACCTATTAAAACTATTCCAAAAATGATATAAGGAAATATAAAAATAGTGGGCACAACCGGTGTACACTGAGTCATCGATCATTCACTATGTACAACAGTTTTTTTCATTCTTTGGAAAAAAAAATAGATTTAGCAATTTTTTGTTTTAATAAATATGCATTTAGTCACAGGCATTGGTACTTCCCTGCAATCAGGCACTTAGTGGGAACAAATAAAATGCACAATAAGCAGCTTAGAATACAAAATATATTATTTCCTGGTTGCCTGCATTCCCCCCCCCCCCCCCCCCCCTGTTTTTTTTCTCAGTCCTGCACCCAGGGCAGTGTTTTTGTGAATCCTGCTGCGTAGGGAACTGCACGAGGCCGGCAGGTGTCAGGTTAGTGCGCCTTCTCAGTCTCTTCCCGGATTAACGTGTGGAAGGAGTGGTCCCACAATTTGCTGGTGATTCCAAAACCTGGAGGTGCAGGGAGGGAAAGGAAAGAGAAAAAAAAAAAAGGGTCAGTAAGATCTGGGGGGTTCAAGAAAAAACAAAAAGGGTAGTGTTCAAAAGCGAGGCCTGACTAAAGCGCACCGCCCTTCCCACGAGATGGTAAGCTCGTGTGGCGTCGCTGACCTGCCAGCCAGAAGGAGAGCTCAGCCATAATTACAGACTGAACAGAGCCGCAGCCTTTACTTCCCCACACCAGTCACCAGCCCCTGAAGATGTCCATTCCACAGCAATAAGAACCCACCAGTTATTAAGGTGCTCATGGCTGCTTAGACTGCCACCCAAACTATGGTGCTGCCACAGAGAAGCCCTATTTGTTTAGAGCAGTGGGTACCTTCTGGGCTGGGAATGGCCACTGCTGAGGCTTACCAGGTAGCACTCTGGGCACGTTACCACATTTCAACCGGCTGAAAAAATTTGGCACCAAAATGAAATGGATGCTGTGTCAGGAAGAAATGCATTACTGAAGACCACAACAAAATTTGTCTGGTAATTCTGGCAATTGCTTTCTAAGGACACCCCCCCCCCCCCCCAGACCAAGTTTCAAAACACAGAACGTGTTGGGTATACATGGGATGAGTCAAAGATTAAGTGATTCAAAAAAAGTTAATGATTCATGGACTTTGACCATATGATTAAGGATAAGGCAACTGAAGGTGTTCTTACTGGGGTACCTACTATGATGGTCCTATGTGTATTCTGAGAGTTAGACAGCTTACAGTATATAATAAGAGGGTAACTCTGGTTGCATCATATAATGACATTCCCTCCTTGCATGACAATTTTAATTTAAATTTTAAAGCCAATTTCTTCCCCTTTTCTCTTCTAGAATACTTAAATCTTGTTGCTTGCTTTTCATCTACCAGCACAGTGGGGCTGTGCATTTAGAGGGTAATTTTGCATGGTGTGCATTTCATTTATTATTCTTAATATCCCACTTGTTAAGCATGCTATCCAAGTGATGGTACAATTCAAAACATATACATAAAAATCCAATATAAAATGAATTATAATACTAATAAAACAGAAAAAAATTAAGTTAAATAAAATTATGCAGCCTAAACAAACAAAATTCTAAAACAATTAAAACATATAGCAAATATTGAGCATACATAATAAAAAGTTAATACATCACAAAATTATAATCATCTAACTGGCTGATTTACAAGTTGAGTAACACCTCTATGCTGACTGCTTAAGTATTCTCAAATGCTTTAATCCATGTATGCGCATAAGTGTGTGTGCCTAAAGTCATGTCTGTATTTTACAAACTGTGCAGCGGGAGTCATGCAGTTTAAAAAATTTCACGTATCGCCGCCCCAAAAATTTTAATATATGCATACATTTTTAAATACAGCAATCAGCATGGCTTTTATTCCTATTTCATATAATTTAAATACCTAATAATTGTAATGTGTGCATATTAATCATCAGTTTATGCACGGAGGCAGGTATTTTATAAAGCTGAATGACCTATGCATATATTCCACTTAGGAAAATACTTGTGAATGGACTTGCAAGCACCAATGTGCCAACACCTTCACCAGTTTACCCAGACCTCCACTAGCTGAGCCAGACCCTCCAGTAGTTTACCCACATCCTCCATCAGTTGCTCCAAACCAAAAAGTGCACATACAATAAAAAGTTAGATGTAATTTCCATGATCATAATAGCAGGTATTGAAGCATCCGAGCATGTGCATACTTTGTGGCCCCATCTTGGAACACCCTCACAATACCTTCTTTTTTTCAGCGCATACTCTTCCTCATGGCAGTGACAGCACTTGCATTCTCCCAGTCTCATGAAAAATTGCTTGGCCCGTACAAAGGTTAACAGTGTGCACATAAGCAAGTTTGCTTACCTGTAAATAGGGCTCTCTGCAGAAGATTCTCTGTAGACAGCAGGATGAATTAGCCATAATATATGGGTGATGTTATTTGACCGCACCGACATGGATCCAGCTCTCAGAGCATGCTCAGAAGCCCCTGCACACACACACTGCCTCATGAGCCCCCTCAGTCTCTTCCAGAGTTTAAGTGAAGCAGTAGACTCTCCAGGGAGGCAGGCAGATATTAAGAATGACTAATTCATCTTGCTGTCTATGGAGAACTCTGTTTACAGGTATGCAAACTTGCTTTCTCTATTATCAAGCAGAGCTGAGTTAGCCATGCAGAGCAATTAATAAAACAAGCAACCTCAACCCCACCAGTGGAGAGTAGATTACTGGGTCAACAGACTGCGCAAAACTGCCTGTCCAAAGTTACTGTCCCATGTTGACAAGACAGTAATAGGATGTAATGGTGTGAACGGACAACCAGGTAGCAGCTTTGCAAATGTCTTCAATGAAATTGGCCTTGAAATGAGTCACTGAAGTCACCATGGCTCTCACATGAGCCCTGACAATCTCTAATCTGCAAGCCAGCTGGCGCATAACAGGGCATGATACAATCTGCTAACCAATTAGACAGTTGTTATGGCAACTGCTATTCCCAATCTATTGGGAATCAAAGGATACAAATAGCTGATAGACTTGACAATGAAGTAGAGTCTTTCTCAAGGAATATGCTAGGGTGCTCTTGCAATCCAAACACTGAAGAGCCTTTTCTTTCTAGTATGCATGCTATCCCAGAATGAAAATAGGCAGCACAATATTTTGGTTAATGTGGAATGTAGATACCACTTTTTGAAAAAACTTAGGGGCGTGCATTAAACCTCTCTGTTGTGAAAGAACTGCAGGAACGGTGAATAAAAAACCATAGTCTTTAATTTGCTTAATCTTACTGCTGAAGTGGCAGCAACAAGAAAATACTTTCCAGGTAAGAAACCAAGTCAAGGAACCACGGACTCAGTTTCAAAAAGAGGTTTCATGAATTAAGCCTGGTGAAGTCCCAAGACACTGGAGGCTTGGAATGCCTCAAACCTCTCATAATCTTCAATACTAATGGGTGGAGGGGAGATCAGAGCTGCAATGTCTTTTAAATACTTAGGCCTGAAGATGAGAGGAAGAATAGATATTGAAGCAAGTCCTGAAAGCCACAGAAGAAAGGAAGCAGTCAGCTGGTCCCACACCAAATCGAAAGCTTCTTCCACTTGAATCTCTAGATCTTCTGGTCAAAGTCGTTCTAGTCAAAATCAACTAGCCCTTTACCATGCTCGGAGAGCCTGCCACCCTCGTCTGTGAAAAATCAGAGAGCATCCCAACAAAACTGGAGGCTGAGCTGATAGACAGACATGGCTACCACATTTGACATGGCCATTGCAGTGCTATAAAAGTCACTTTTGCCTTGTCCCAGATGACCTTCTGGACCGTCCTGGCAATGAGAGGAACTGGCAGGTAAGCATAGAATAGATCAGTGTTCCAGCTTAGAACAAAAACACTGGGAGCTGAACTACTGCTCAGAAGCATAGAGCAGAACTACGTGACCTTATTGTTATCTTCTAAGGTGAAAATGTTGATCACCAGTATTCCCCAAAGAGTAAACAACTTGTCTGTGAACCTTTGATCCAAGGACCACTCATAAGGTTGCAGCATTCTGATTAGGTGGTCCACCAACATGTTTTGGACTCCTTAAACAGGTCGCCTGGAGATCTGATAACCAGTCCATGACCAGATCTGGAGGGCTTCCTCACATACAAACCCATGCCCCTCTGCTTGATCATGGCCACCTAGTTATCCTTCTGGATCAATATTCACTTGCCTGACAGCAGGTAAGAGAATGCTCCAGGAGCATAACTGATAGTTTGCAGCTCCAGTAGGTTGTTCTGCAGATGGCTCGCTGCTGCAGACTGGGATAACTGGGACCATGCAGCTTCTGAATGCACCCACTCCCCTCAGGAACAGCATTAGTAGACAGGATCACTTGATGTATTGGGATACACACAGCAAGAGGCCCATCTTGAGTTATCTCTAGATTCATCCACCACTGAGGAGATGCCCTCATCCCAGGCTTTACAAAGATTTGGTGGCAATGGTTAATAGAGTTGATTTTACTCATTTTGGAGGGCTAGCTGAAGGTCCTGCATGTGCAGCAAGCCAAGGAAACTTCATCCTCTGCTACAACCATGTGTCCTAGAACCACCAGGGCCAATTTCACTGGACCTTGGACCCAGTATAGAAAAGAGCTCACTAGTCCCAACAATAATGTGGTTCTTTTAATTGGAATAAATGCCTTCTCCTTGACAGCATTTATCTAGGCTCCAATGAACAATCTCTTGAGATGGGATTGGGTTGGACTTGGGAGTTGACCAGCAATATCAGAGATTGTAAGAGTCAAATGATCGCTTTGAGAGAATCCACAACTCCAGTTGGAAATGGACCCATCACCTATCAATCATCCAGGTAAGGGAATATGCATACTTCCTGCTGACCAGATGCACAGGTGCTACTGCAAGGCATTTTGTGAACACTCTTGAAGCCATAGAGTCTAAGAACCTCTGGTGAGAGGGGTGAATGGAGATGTGCACAGGAGTCTCTTTCAAGTCCAGAGCACATATCCAATCTGCTTGTTGAATAATGGGAAGAATCATTTGAACCACAAATCCAGAATAGGTCTCAATCCCTCTGACTGCAAAGCAGGGAATCCAGGGTTCAAATCCCACAGCTGCTCCTTGAGATCTTCGGCAAGTCATTTCAGTCTCCATTACCTTAGGGACAAACAGATTGTGAGCCCTGAGGGGACAAGGCAATACCTATAGTACCTGAATGTAATTTGCTATGAAGTGCCTGAAAATTGGAATTAAAAAAAATCAATAAGTAAATAAATAAAATTAGAAAATCCTACAAGAACTACCCCTGGCAACACTCCTGAAGGGATAACATCAATTGCTTTCTGTTGTACGAGCAACTACCTTCAGCTGCATCTAGGCAGACGGAGCTGAAGATTAAAGCCTGTTGGGTCATTGAAGGGCAGGAAAAAGGCAAACGGTAACCAGGCTCCACAAATTTCAGAACTCTGTGGTCCTTGGTGACACTGATCCATTTCAGAAGGAAGGCCTGGACCCTTCCCACCACTGAAAGAGGCAGGCCTCAAGGATATAAAAAACGGGTCCCAGGCTTAGGCCATAATTACTGATAGGCCTTGGATTGATGTCTTTCCCTTAACTGACCTCTAGTGGTCAACTGCTGTTGAAGAATGGGAGGAGGCCAAGAGCACAGAAAAGAGCAGAAAGAGCATCTTTTGTAGAATAGGTATTTATAAGGAAAGTAGTGTTGTCAGGCTGGGGCTGGCTGGTACACCACCATCAGTGGCAACAACTGTAGGGTGGCTCATGCTTCTTAATCGGAACCACCATCTCCTTTACTTTGTCACCAAAGAAATTAACCTAAACATAGGGGACATCTCCCAGACAGCCATGCACATCTTTCGAAGGCCAGTCTCTCAACCACACTAGCCTTTGAATTTTGATGGAAGGGGCCAAACAAAGCTTCATATATGGAGCAAAGAGATGCTTCTCACATGCCTCTATATTGCTCAGTGGTCTGACTACTTCCTCAAAAGGTTTCAGCATCTGTCAACATTTATTCAAACACTGTACCATGCACAGGTGAAGAGCTGTTATCTGGGCACTAAGCATGGATCCCTGAATGATCATCTTCCCAAGCATAGCTAACATCTTTATGCCCTTGCAAGGAGGTGTGTTAGAATGATCACCGGTGCACTTTTCATGCTTTAACACAGACTCCACCACCACCAAGTGGGGTGATAGCTGAGCCACCCCAAAGCCTGGGGAGGGCTGCCCCATGTGTTTCAGATCCAGCTTTTGGACCAATGGAAGAGATGACAGCATCTGCCTCATCTGTAGATGTTTGAAGAGTCTATGTACAAGAATGGATGCAGCATCTACCAAAAATGGAGTCAGGTAAAGGATTGGAAGGTATCTCCCTCCTTCCCTGACCATAGCAATAAGCTAAGCTACGACCCTGATGATGGTAGTGACCGGGAAGAAGACCCTTTCAGAAGCTTCTCTTTTGTAGTGGAGGGGATCTAAGAACGCACTGATGCCACTTCTTCCCCTTCTAATCCATGAATGGACTCTCCCTGGAGGAGACAAATCTATGACTGCAAAGTGAGGACTTACTCCCGGCCCTGGAAACCTCTGAGGGAAAGAACAAGCCTCTGAGGGGCTTTGAACAGCATTACTTATGGGAAGAATTCCTTCATTTTGGACAGGAGAGGCTTCAACCTCCTCCTTTATTCCTCAGGGTCTAAAAAGGCAATGAAATTCTCACATTCTCAGACAGCTGGGCTCCCACTAGCTGAAGGACCCTCTGCACCGGAGTTGGAGGAGACACATCCTCTTCAGAGACCAAGATCTGCTCTTCTACACTAAGATCTTGCTACTGGCAGCACACAGTGGGAGCTTTGAACTGCAGTGGTAGCTGTGGATGGTGTGAAAGAAAAATGATGCAACAAGAAAGAAAAACTAGGTCAATAAAAAAATAAGGCCAGAAAACAAATTGTAAAGAGAGGAAGACTGGGATACTTCCAATTAGTAGCCTTGACAAAGCAAGACTGAGGGGGGCTCACGAGGCAGCATGCACATATGGGATCTCCCCTATATGATTAGTAAAGGCTCTGCTGAACTCTGACAGCTGGGTGCGTGTCGGTACTGACTAATGACATCACCTACATGTCACATTTAATTCACACCTGCCGGTTGATAGAGAACTCTATTTTACATACAAAAACCCCACGTAAGGCTTTAAAGATTACACCCTTATATCCCCTGCAATCTGGTCGAGAACCTTTGTGATTTGAATTTGAGGCAGAGCCTGTACAGGTCTCTGGTTTTGAGCAAAACCATCAGCATACGTTGTAAGATATCCGTCTACTGAATGGGTTACCACCTTGCTTTATAAGTTAAGAAAATGCTGAGATGAAGGATCTCACCTTACATGCAAATTCTAAAGGGGAGAGAAAAGAATTTAAATTTCCCAATCATAGCTGCATAAACAAAGGCACGGGAAGATAAAGTGGCTTGCCCAAGGGCATAAGAAAGTCAGTAGCAGATTCAAGATTAGATCTGAGACACAGGGAAATATGCCTTGTCTGTCTTGATAAAATTGTAAGTTCCAAGGAGTTAAGACTGTCCATTATTTGTCTCTCTCTATAACACTGCATATATTTGGTCTGCTCTATATAAATGATAATAAAGTGACTCAGAGTCACATGGAGAGTCAGTAACTGAAGCAGAAAGAAAAATATAGTGATTAACCCATAGTCACACAGTCACTGAGGTACAGGGAGAAATAAAATTAATTGCCCAGGGTCGACATGGAATCTAGGAGTAGTTCTAACCAGGATCTTATGGAAAATTAAAAAAAAAAGTTGTGGTCATTTGTTTATTCATATTTCTAAAACAACCAGGACGTGTAAGATATAGAAATATCAAAACTGAAGGAACCCTTACACACACATTTACTGCGCCAAAAATTAAAAATATCCTTATTAAAAAAAAACCTCCCCAAGTGCCTTTATTATTTTATTTTCAATGTTTCTTCTTTTTATTTTTATATTAAAAATCACTGTTTAATTTTTCTTTTGGTATTCGTTGGAGCCTCTTTGTATCATGAAACTGCCACATCTGAATTCGTGCAAAGCTTTTTTGTTAAACTCACATTTCTTTGGCTCAAATTGCTAAGAATCACCATTAGCGGTGGAACCACAAGAAGAAAAGTAAGAATATGTTGAAGTAAAAGCACAAACTTGGTAATATAAGGAGTTTTTGAAGTTTTGAAACAATTTTGTGCATTGTGTTGTGAGATGCTTACACTGTTTGTCTCGTAGCTATTGCCTTGAAACAGCTTAACAGCGAAACGCTAGCTAAGGTCGGCACCTTGATGGCACTTTGATTTACAATGTTGAGATTTCTTACCTGATAATCTCCTTTTCCTTAGTGTATGCAGATGGACTCAAAACAAGTGGGTATAGTGTGCTCGTGCTAGCAGTTGGAGACTGATCTGACGTCAGCCCGGGTACATATACCCCCGCAGGAAGTGCAGCAATTCAGTAATCTTCCTTGCAAAAGCTTTATGGATATATGTGTGACTGACCGATTGATTACATGAACAGGATTACCCTGACCGATTGATAGTAGCTGGAGACCGCCAGTGTTCTCAACCGGAAGGCGTCGACACCCGGCAGGGTGGATGCACTATTATAAGAAAACATGGTTTACCGTGAGTCGGTGAATCCCCATATATGCCGGCAGCCGGGCGGGATGCTGAGTCCATCTGCATACACTAAGGAAAAGGAGATTATCAGGTAAGTAATCTCTACATTTCCTAGTGTGTAGCAGATGGATTCAAAACAAGTGGGATGTACAAAAGCTACTCCCGGACTGGGCGGGAGGCTGCCCGAGGTCCATTCAGGATAGCCCTCGCGAATGCTGTGTCCTCCCTGGCCTGGACATCCAGACGGTAGAATCTGGAGAAGGTATGGAGGGAAGACCACGTCGCCGCTTTACAGATCTCTGCAGGCGACAGCATCCTAGTTTCTGCCCAGGATGCCGCTTGCGCTCGGGTAGAGTGAGCCTTGACCCGTAGAGGTGGTGGCTTTCCCGCTTCTACGTAGGCCGCCTTGATAACTTCTTTGATCCAGCGGGCGATGGTTGGCCATAAGGCCGCTTCCCCTTGCTTCTTCCCACTGTGAAGGACGAACAGGTGGTCCCGTCTTTCGTACTGCTTCTGACATGTCCAGGTATCTGGACAGCAGCCTGCCGATGTCGAGATGGCGTAGTATTCGACCTTCTTCAGACTTCTTCAAACCGTCCGTGGTAGGCAAGGATATGGTTTGGTTGAGGTGGAAGTGTGAGACTACCTTGGGTAAGGAAGGAACCGTGCGAAGATGGATAGCCTCTGGAGTGATTCTGAGAAACTGATCCCGGCAGGACAGTGCTTGTAGCTCCGAGATGCGGCATGCTGAGCATACAGCCAGCAGGAACACCATCTTCAAGGTTAACAAACGGAGGGACAGGCCTCGAAGTGGTCTGAAGGTGTGTCCCGCTAGAAATTCCAAAACTAGGTTGAGGTTCCACAGGGGTACTGGCCACTTCAGTGGCAGGCGAATGTGTTTGACTCCTTTCAGGAAACGTGAAACGTCTGGGGTGTGGCGATGCTGTTGCCGTCACTCCAGGGACCGTAGCAGGATAGCGCTGCCACTTGAACTTTGATGGAACTGAGGGACAGACCCTTCTGAAGTCCATCTTGCAGGAAATCCAAAATGATAGGGATCTTAGCGGTATGTGGATTGGTGCCATGAGTTTCGCACCAGGCTTCAAATACTCTCCAGATCCTTATATCTGTTAGGGATGTGGAGAACTTGCATGCTCGGAGTGTATCTATTACCGACCCAGAGTATCCTCTGTTCTTCAGTCTAGCCCTCTCAAGGGCCAGACCATAAGAGAGAATTGAGCTGGATCCTCATGGAGGATGGGACCTTGCTGCAGCAGGTCCCTGTGTGGAGGCAGGGGAAGTGGATTCCCTGCCAGTAGTCTTCTCATGTCTGCGTACCAGGGTCTTCTTGGCCAGTCCGGTGCCACTAGAAGAACTAGGCCTCTGTGCTGCTGAATCTTGTGTATAATGGCGCCCAGCAGGGGCCATGGAGGAAAGGCATATAGCAGGATCCCCTGAGGCCATGGCTGTACCAGGGCATCGATCCCCTGGGAGAGAGGATCCCGCCTGCGGCTGAAATATCTGGGTACTTGAGCGTTGGACCTGTCCGCTAGTAGGTCCATGCCCGGCGTCCCCCACTGATCCACAATCATCTGGAAAACTGTGGGCGACAGCTACCATTCACCCGGGTTTAGGCTTTCTCTGCTGAGGAAGTCTGCCATGGTGTTGTCCTTCCCGGCGATGTGGACGGCGGAGATGTCCTGGAGAATTGCTTCCGCCCAAGTCATCAGGGGGTCTATTTCTAGGGATACCTGTTGGCTTCTGGTTCCGCCCTGTCAGTTGATGTATGCCACTGTGGTGGCGTTGTCCGACATCACTCTGACCGCTCTGTTTCGAAGTCTGTGGGCAAAGCGCAGGCATGCTAACCTGACTGCCCATGCCTCTAGTCGGTTGATGTTCCACCCCGACTCTTCCCTGTTCCACCGCCCTTGGGCGGTGAGTTCTTCGCAGTGTGCTCCCCATCCATTCAGGCTGGCATCTGTCGTGAGCAGGGTCCAGGTTGGGGAGGACATTCTTGACCCCCGGCTCATGTGGCTGGGCTGCAACCACCACCGTAGCTGATTCCGCACTCTGGCTGGTAGAGGTAGGTGTACGGTGTAGTGCTGTGATCGTGGGCTCCATCAAGATAGGAGGGCGCGTTGTAATGGTCTCATATGAGCCCGCGCCCATGGTATCACCCTCCAGAGTGGATGCCATAAGGCCGAGGACCGGTAAGTAATCCCAAGCTGTGTGCCGGGTGGTGCTCAGCAGGGCCTGCAGACGATTCCGGAGCTTTGATCTTCTCTTGGAGGTCAGGCTGACCCTGTCTTCCTGGGTGTCGAATTGGACTCCTAGGTATTCCAGCGACTGAGAAGGCTGTAGGGAACTCTTGTTCAGGTTTACTACCCATCCTAGGCTTTCCAGAAGAGCTATAACTCTGTTGGTTGCCTGGTGGCTCTCCTCTGGTGACTTCGCCCAGATCAGCTAATCGTCCAGGTAGGGATGGACGAGGATTCCCTCCTTCCTGAGGGACACTGCCACTACTATGACCTTGGTAAAGGTCCACGGCGCGGTGTCTAACCCGAAGGGTAAAGCTCGGAACTGGAAGTGTTGGTCCAGGACCTTGAAGCGTAAATAGCGCTGATGATCCCGATGGATTGGGATATGCAGGTAGGCTTCCGACAGATCTAGGGATGTGAGAAACTCCCCTGGTTGCACTGAATTTTTGACAGACCGCAGAGTTTCCATGCAAAAGCTGGGGACCCGTAGGTATCGGTTGACTGACTTGAGGTCCAGGACGGGCCGGAAAGTGCCCTCCTTCTTGGGCACTATGAAATAAATGGAATAATGCCCAGAATTCATCTCCCTTGCAGGCACTGGGATTATGGCCTTTAGGGACAGGAGCCTCCGCAAAGTAACTTCTAGGGCCGTCCTCTTGATGGGTGAACAAAGAGATTCCACAAACCTGTCCGGTGGGAGTCGAAGAAAATCCAGGTAATACCCTTCTCGGATGATGGCGAGGACCCACTGATCCGAGGTAATCTCGACCCACCTGCGGTAGAAGAGGGATAGCCTGCCCCCTATGGCTGCTACCTACGGATGGGTCGGCTGATTGTCATAGTGGGGTACGGCCGGGACCTGAACCAGAGCCGGTTCCCCTCTTGTTGTGCTTAGGCCGAAAGGACTGGTTCCTGGCCTGCGAACGAGGTGCTTGGTAGCGAGTCCTGTAAGGGTTGAAGCTCTGAGAGGTTCTACCTCTGGATGGTCTAGGAAAATGGCGCTGGTTCCTCCTTGACCGGTCTTCTGGTAGATGGGGTAATGGAGAGGCGCCTCATTTATTGGCCAGTTTCTCAAGGTCGCTGCCGAACAGGAGGGATCCCTCAAAGGGCATTCTCGTGAGGCATGTCTTGGAGGAGGAGTCTGCCGACCAATTACGTAGCCAGAGCTGTCTCCTGGCCGCCACTGAGGATGACACTCCTTTGGCTGCCGTACGGACTAAGTCGGAGGCTGCATCAGTGAGGAACGAAAGAGCTGATTCCATTTCTTCTCCCGGGGTGTTGTTCCTAGCCTCTGATAAACAGGAACGTGTCACCACGGTGCAGCAGGTCGCAATTCGTAGGGACATGGCTGCCACCTCAAAGGCTTGTTTCAGAATGGTGTCCATGCGCCGGTCATGTATATCCTTGAGGGCCGTCCCCCCCTCCACCGGAATGGTGGTGCACTTCACAATTGCGCTAACTATGGCGTCTACCTGGGGGCACGCCAGCATCTCCTTGGTTGCCGGGTCTAAAGGGTACATGCCAGCCAAGGCCCGACCCCCTTTGAATGAGGCCTCCGGCGTATTCCATTCCAGATCAATTAACTGCTGAGCTACTTGTAGGAGGGGGAAATGGTGAGACGTTTGGCGCAGGCCCTCTAACAGGGGGTTCATTCTAGGTTCCTCTGGGGTATCGTGGCGCGGAATAGCCAGCTCCGACAGGCATTGAGAGATCAGGCCTGGGAGATCCCCTTTCAAAAAGAAGCGCCTCATGGTCAGATATGGTTCAACCCCCGAGGGAAGTTCTCCCTCAGGGGACTCGTCGTCTTCCTCAGGGCAATCTGAATCCCCATAAGTGGGGGTTCCGGGTGGCACGTGGCCGTACCTAGGCCTTGAGGGTCCAGGGGCCGGGTCATCCGGTACGTATGGACCTGCTCGGGGAGCAGCCTGCATTGTGACAAAGGCATGAATCCCCTTGAATAATTCCACCCAGGAGAGCGAAGCAGGATCTGGTCTGAGGGGTACCAGGTCCCTCGGGGTCCCCGGCTGCTCACTGCTGCCTGCTAGGTCCGGGGTGTTCCCTGAGTAACTGGCAAGTACGCTGGGCTGCGACTGGTCCTGGCCTGGAACTCCCAAGGCCTCTTCACATTGGGCACATAGGGAGTCTGCTTCCTCGCTCTGTGTGGCTCTGAGGTTGCATGCCGAGCAGAGGCTCATGTCTGATGCTGGAGGGGCCAGCTCCGCTGACGCATGGCCTCTCTTACGCTCCATGTGTGCCTAGGAACGGATGCTTATCAGCGGACGCCTATGAACTCGCGCCTACCAATGTGCGCCTAACAGCGTGCGCGTAGCAACAGGCGCCTATTGCGCGGTGACAAACCAGGTAGGAAAATGGCGACCTCCGTGGCGGATTGCCACATAGGCAGACTCTGCGAATCCTTGCTTCCTCTGAGACCAACAAGTAAAGATGTACGCCTTACCTTGTCTTCGGCGCTTCCCGGTTGCGACCCGGGCGGTCTCCGGCTGCGGGGGGAGAGGGCGAGTACCGTCACCGCTGCGCTCGAGGAAGTGCACCTGCTGCCTCTGGGCCGTGCCCGAACTCGTCTCGCTCGGGGGCCAAGTCCACGCCGGGACCGAGGCTGCCTCTATGCCGCGCTGAGCCCTTCTCACTCGGGGGCTAGGTCCCTGCCGCGAGTCGGCCACCGGACCGAGGCACTTACCTCCGAGGGACCACGGAAATCACCTCGGGAAACTCAACTGGGGGAGGGACCGACTGGTATCACCGCAGGAGTGCGGGGCTCGCCTTCAGGTAGGTGTCTTCTATGAATTTAGTCATGTAGAATTTGGAAACACGCTCAGCGAGCGTGGGGTGGCTCCAAACTGCTTTGGAGACGGAAATTACTGAATTGCTGCACTTCCTGCGGGGGTATATGTACCCGTGCTGATGTCAGATCAGTCTCCAACTGCTAGCACGAGCACACTATACCCACTTGTTTTGAGTCCATCTGCTACACGCTAGGAAACGTAAGTGGTTATGTGGAGCGACCTCCCACATGAAGAGCTTCGCCCTAAGGTTTCATGCAGGTTTTTGAGTGTGATTGGGCTCAAGCCAAGAGACCTAAAGTAAGTTTTGTCTTTAAAAAAAAATGCATTTTGAGCTAATTTGAGCCAAAGAAATGTGAGTTTAACAAAAAGCTTTGCAAGAATTCAGATGTGGCAGTTTTATGATACAAAGAGGCTCTAACGAGTACCATAAGAAAAATTAAACAGTGATTTTTAATATAAAAATAAAAAGAAGAAACATTGAAAATAAAATTAAATAATAAAGGCACTTGGGGAGGTTTTTTGTTTTTGTTTTTTTTAAAAAAGACCGATGATTGACCTACCCGTAAATGCGTATACGTTTTGAATAAAACTTAACACGGGTTCTGAGGTCTTTTTTCCTCCTTAATAAGGATATTTTTAATTTTTGGCGCAATAAATGTGTGTAAGGGTTCTTTCAGTTTTGATATTCATATTTCGAGCAGAATTTCTTTCAGATTAGATTGGTACTGGTCTGCCCTCCACACCAGATGGAGTCAGACTCCTCAAGTATATTCAGTTTCAGGAAAGACAAATAGCCTCAATTACCTAATAGCATAAGCAATTATTATAATACATGTTGAGAGTCTGCCAAGAAAAAAAAAGATACTTAAAGAAAACCCTTTAAATACACATACTGTAAGAAGACAGTGGGTCTTATACCTGACTTCTGATGTTCGAAATGATGCTTGACATGGTAGGCCTTCAGTCCATACAGGTAGGAGCCTTCCTTGGGGGATCCGTAGTGCAGATAATAGTGGATCATATCATACATGATATAGCCAAAAAGGCCACCAACAAAAATGGAGAGTCCCACAATTTTTGGAAAAAGTAGAAGAATGATTCCACAAAAGAATCCTATCACCAGGGACGCTGGCACAGGAGGAAAGACCAGGCGGGAGCTGTCATACGGAGACTGAGGGGGGAAAAAAAAAGGCAGCGTTAGACAAGCCAGTCTCCTCCACCCCTGTTGCTCTTACCTTTGGATCCCCAAACCCAGTCCCATAAGCACAGCTGCAACAGCAGGGTTACTCCATGCTGGGGGGGGGGGGGGGGAGGCATATTACAACCTAGTACTTTTCCCTGACGCAGAGAGACCCTGTTACCTTCCCAATGCAAAGTTTCTTGCCAAAATATGACACTTCAGAGTCAGTAACACACAAGCCTGCTAAATATCTTCCAACAAATGTATTCAAGTGTTCCGATTTATTCTCTGCTAGGAGAAGACTGGCAAAGCCCAAGCAATGCAATTATTTCCTTGCAGCATGAAATGCGGAGAGAAAGGTCAGAGTTCAGGGTTCCTAATCCTAAATGCATCTCCTCTTGCCCCCCTCCTCCCCAGGTCTCTCACCTTGTGATGCTGGCCATGCAGCATGAAGTGCAGCACGATAAGATAATAGTTGCTGGCAGGGGGCTTCATATGGAAGATGAAGCGATGGATGGCATACTCCAGCAGGGACCATATCAGCATGCCCAGCAGAAAGAAGAGCGGGAAGCAGTACTGGTGCACGGGGATGGCATATTCTGTGGGGAAGGAGGCGGGTAATTAGAGTCCATAGCGTGCGAAAGGGGAGGGGTGTCACAAAGCACTGTGCAGCCAGGGCTTGATTTAGGCAACACAGGCATGTGGTCTTGGGTGGCAAGAACAGGAACTCCCTTCATTTGCTGCGCTCTGATTTCTGGGGGCTTATGCACAACAATCTGGAATCCGGCCCTTTGTGCAGCATATACCTTGATGGATTGCGAGCGCCTCTATCCGCTTGTCAGATCAGCACTGCACCGCTGATCTCTCATCATATAGTTGTTGGATGTTGCCAGAGGCAGGAGGTGAAGCCCTGAGATGATTTTCTGCCAACCACTGGGACTGGTGTGTCTTCTTTCTAAATTAAAAAGGAGGCCCTGCCAGCAGCTATAAGACCTGAACACACGCATACACCCACCACAATGTTTGGGTTTTTACCATCAAAATTTGAGACTGCAAGAGCTCTAGTTGCCCCCTCTGCTTGCTCCTGTGGGTCCTGGAGAGATTTGCTGTGATGCTTGGGGGGGGGAAGGGGGGGGGGGTGAGGGGCTCGGCCTGTAGGAGTACTGGGTGATCCTACCTGTTGTGAAGGAGGTGAAGAGCCTGGTATTTCCCTGAGCGAGGGACGTATAGCAGAACCAGCTGAAGTAAAGCACGACTGGGACCCAAACAGCAAGAACTACGTACCTAGAGAGGGGGGGGAACGGCAGCATTAGTCATCACCACAAAAACAGACTCGCAGCAATATCTACAAAACTGATCTCTAAACATGAAGCAAAGCAATTATTATGAAGGTCAAATAGCAGATAAACCTCGTACAGTTGTGATTACTTATTATAAAAGTCTTGAAATATAAGCTGAACTCAAAGCTGCTGTGCAAACTGATGCACTGTAACTTTTTTTTTCTATAAAGATGAGGTTGATGATGAACATCACTGCAGGCCGTCTTGCGGCTCAGGCACAGCCCAAAGCAAGGTCAGATTCCCCCCTCCATTGGAGCCAGTCAAAGGACAACAGGAAAGTGGTGCTTTGAGAATCGGGGAGGGAGGATGACCACTACTACTATTACTACTACAATAGTGGTCTCTCCCCTTCCCCAATCAACAATGAAGAGTGTGGAGGGTGCACTGAGACGTCAGCCCTCCAGCTCTCAGGCTGGCCCCGTTTCTTGCCGACACTTGGGAAAGCTGTCCATGGAGAGGGGGCTAAGAGCATGGCGAGTGCCATGCTGGGTCGAGACCAGTGGGGTCCACCAAGCCCAGCATCCCTCCGCCAACTGTGGCCAGCCTTGAGGTACCTGGCAGATCCCAAAAGGGGAGATCCATTCCATGTTGCTCGCCCCCAGAAGTAAGAGGTAGCAATCCTCACATCTGCTTGGATAACAAAAGGGTTTAGACATACAGGGAGTCATTGTCAAAAGCATTTCAAGGGTAAACCAGCATATTACCCATGAAAATGTCTTATTAGAGCGTGGCCCAGGGTTTGTGCAGGTAAAAACCTACACACAAGTTTACTCCGACTGTAGGGAGGCTTTCGCAGCTGTGGAGCCGAGGAGGGGTTTGGGACTTGCACGCATACTTTTCAATTTTCAACAGTGTGCACGTTCATTCCAAACGATGAAAAATGTGCGGATGTTTTAGCAGGTGTAACTCGTGCGGGTAGTTTTGATGGGATAACTTTCAAAGGGAAATGCACGTGCAAATTCTCTTTAAATACTGATGTGACTTCTGCGCATATTTGCCGCATAAGTTACCTGCAATATTACAAGACTTGCCCTCAAATTGCAATCGCATCATAATCAACATGACGATGTTGCTCCCTCTGAGTCACACTGATAGGTGCAATTTTAAGAGCAGTAACGGTTTCGAAGGCCTGCCAATGTGATGCACAGCTCCGAGGACAGGGAAGCACGCAGTGAGTCTACAGTATCCCAAAAATGCATACAGTGTGTGCCTTGCATACAGAACTGTATCCAGCGCACACTGCTGCAGGGAGAATCATTTTGTGTTCATGCAGGGAGAAGCAGCATTCAGCATTAATCAAGCTGTGCCAGTTTGCCAGTAATAAATTTATCGAAAGCATTGACTCCTGATAACCTGCAGTTCTAGTGACTGTACAATTAACACTGAAAAAGTGCTGAACTAATAAAATACCTGAAACGTTATGACGACGTATTTCAGAATGCATATGGCACATACGAGCTGGTGTTTCTCAGGGTTCATACACACACACACTGGCCAGTGTCTCATACCATATACATAAGGAAACATGCTGCCTGGCATGTCTGAAAGTGTTCATACAGGATACACTGCAGGGGAAGTCAACATTTGGTTGTTACTTTTTGTTGGCTTCTGGCTCAGAAGTCTTCTCCTGCTCCTTTTCAGCCTTCCACCTCAAAAGGAAATATGCTGCACTGGATTACAGCACCACATGTATTTATTTGCAACTATCCAGGTTTTTCCACATTTTTTTTTAAATCTCTTTTCCAATCGAGCCGTCATTAGTGAAAGTCCTTGGACAGGAGTCACAGACTGCAGTCCTCTCTGACATGTGTGCAGCCTGAGTCCGGCCACTAGATGTGGGTATTGGGCAATGACTAAACGCCCTCTCTTCTAGCAAGGGCCTTAGTACTGCCCCTACATTAGCCCAAGCCCTGGCCTGGGATGCGGAAGCTCTGCTCGGCAGCGTGGACACTATTCAGCGTTAACGGAGGGTACAATACAGTCATCGTTAAACTGCACGATGCAAAAAGCATCATCTTTCAGGACACTGCTGGGAGAGTCATCCTTCACCGTTAACATATTCCAGCTTGTGTGTCATGCAGACACACACATACTAACTAGCTGGTGTGTCTAACAGCAGATATACACATTAGCTCGCAAGTCTAACATACACATGTAGGTTGACATGTTTTATGGCAAACACATTGACTGGCATGTTTCAGGACACACAGTTTGTGTCTCTCATGGCACATGCAAACACACATACTAGCTATTGTCTCTCAATATACACGCACATATTGGTTGGCCAATACATCCTCTATTCTTACCATGCTGTTTTAGAGCAGGACTCTATGAAATCCGAGTGGAACAAGCGGATGGGCCGATTCACAGGTTGGTGAACCCATTCATCATACTTCTCCCGCAGGTGTCCCACCTGCCACAGTAAAGGCTTATTCCAGTCCACAAGATCCTATGAGGAGGAGATCTGTTACATTGACATAGCAACTCTAACCCTACAAACCATGGCAGTACACCTAACCTTTAAAGCACAAGATGTGTTCAAATCTAACCCCCCACTAAAAGCAAATCCCTTAATCTCCCTGTGCTCAAATTTAAAATGTAAACACTCAGATAAGGATACTGTAACAAGATTCTTAATTTCATACAGCACAATGTACATCATTAGTGCTACATAAATAATAATTAATGAGGTATTCTTATTGCCATTTAGAAATAGAAATTGAGGAGGAAATGACATCAAAGCTTTTGAACGCTTGATTTGGAGCTCTGCACCTTGCCAGACTAATCCGGTGGATATCTTAAACATCCCGGGCTGAACTCCAGCTCAGATTACCCCATACAAGTACAGATTCTCAACAGATGTCGGTCAGACAAAAATCCATCAATTTCCGCTAATTTTCATATTAAAAAAATTTTAAAAAAAGAGGACGGAGGCCCTTCGGCCAAGCAGGACAAGATGGCAGAGGAACCCAGGGCGATAACACACTCTCCTTTGACTCGGAAATCCCGACTTGGGACAAATTTCAAACATGGTTCCGAGACTCGTGACACAATATAAAAATGTATAAGAACGAGGTTATGGAACTCATGGGAGAAATCAAGGAAGAGGTGAGTGAGATGGGTTGATGCCTTTAATATGAGACAATAACAGAAACTCAGGCTGAAAAGTTGCAAACCCTGCAAAACGACATCAAAACTATGTTTACAGAAATCAATCAGCTAGCCATGAAGTTGGAAGATTTGGTAAATAGAAACCGCATGGTAAATCTGCAGTTTCGAGGAGCCCCTGACACACTGGAGCATTCTGACTGAAGTGTTGTAACTCAGATATGCAGAGACATTTTAAGTAGGGAAAACATTGATGATTCAACTTTCTCTATACCCACGGATCGTATTAAGAGTCAAAGAGCTCACCAGGCTTTAGGGCCTAAACCAGTGAACAGGCCATGCGATATCGCATGTTTTCATGAATTTGCTGTTAAAGATTGCATCTTCTTTGGCAAGGAAACGTACAGCGCTGCAGCTAGAGGGCCACAATATATAAATCTTTGCAGATATCTCACCTACTACTCTCAAGAAATGACAGGACACATGTGGACTATAACATCATTCCTACGTAATGAGAACATTTGCTATCGATGGTTGCACCCTTTTGAGATCTGGTTTTCAATTAAAGGAACATCATACCGAGTGCAGTCCTTGGAAGAGACCTCAGCAATTCTAAAAGAAGCCTGTTTTACAGTTTAGGAAGTTCCGCATTGGTCACCCCCCCCCCCCCAATCAACAGAAAGAGGAAATACCCAGATGGCAAAGAGTGGGGAAGGGAAGCAGAAGGCTCTGCAGAAATTTGGACAACTCTGCCCATGACATCGATAAGACTTGATTAGGCCAACCTACTTCATTGTTGCATACCCCTTCTGTTCTCCATCTTGCTTGTACTTGTGATGCCACAGTTCTAGTTACTGTATTTTCTATATGCGAAGGCTGGCTTGCAGTACTGGAGATGACCCTGACAAGATGGCTTTGTTCTCTGCCCTCCAGCGGATGGCTTGGCGAGGAGGAAGCTTACAGATCTCAGATGTTCATTTCCTCCTGGGTTCTTGATATGGGACCTTACTTTCTAAGAGGTTCTGAAGGGGAGGGTGGGGGTAGGCTTTTTGAGGGTTCTGGATATTGTGCCCTATGTAACAAGGGGAACAAACATATATTATTTGCCTTGGAGGGGAAAGACCAGATTGTGTTAAAGTATGATCAAGGGTTTTGCTTGGTGGTGGTGTTCCCTCGTTATAATTGAAATCCATATTTCTTTTTATCAGCTTAATACTTCACCAGAAGGTCATGGCTTCCTTTAAAAAGTTATCATTAAACGTAAAAGGCCTTAATTTTCCCCAAAAGTGGAAGCTCCTATGATCAGATCTCCACAGATCTAACATCGCAATTGCGATGGTTCAGGAGACTCACCTGAAAGGAAGATCTGAACACCTGATGCGCTCGGATATATACCCCGCCCAATTTTGGTCAGCGAGCTCAAGGCTGGCTAAATATGCTGTGGTGGGGATTCTTTTCAAGAAGGTTTTTACTTTTGATTTGGCATCATGTCATTGAGACCCTGATGGGAGGTTTCTGATGTTGGTAATTTCTATTGGCAGGAAAAAATACATGTTAAGCCTTTATGCTCCTAATGTGCAATACGGTACTTTTTTTCCCCTTTCTTGGGGAATTTATTATGACACATGCTGAAGGTCATCTCATTGATGCGGGGGACTATAACATTACTCTAAATCCATCTATTGATAATTCAGTGGGCTGTGATTCTGCCTCCAGGAAGGATCATGCCCAGTTCAAGAGTTTTTTGTCTTGATGCAATTTAATTGATTCCTGGTGATTCTTCTAAACTAAATCTACAAAATTATACTTTTTTCTCTAGACTACACAACACCTATTTCAGGATAGATTTTCTGTTTTTATTTAGAGAGCTTGTAAGCCAGCTTCCTGGGGTAAACAGAGCCAATAACATGGTCCGACAACACCCCAATTTGGCTAGAACTAACCTTTCCCAAATATGATATGGGCCAACATTTCTGGAGACTAAATGATAGCCTATTGGATGATGAATCCTATGTCAACAATTGTAGGGCAGATATCTTGGAATATCTGAAATTCACTGATTCAGAAGAAATTTCTTCAATAGTTATTTGGGACTATTTGAAAGCTGTAATGTGGGGCAAATTGATAGCTAGAGCTTCTCATGTTAAAATGTAGGCTTCCCAAGAAAGAGCAGCCATATTGAAAACAGTTGGCTCAATTTGAACGACACCATAAGAAATACCCTTCACAAATCAACCTGCACCAAGTGGAAGCATGTAGATCTCATTTACTAGAACTAGAGTACGCCAAAATTGTACATAATGTGGAACAGGTCAAACAGGTTTATTTTGAAGGGGGAAATAAGGCAGGTAGAATCTTAGCTAAGAAACTGAAAGCAAAATGCCTACATAATATAACTAAAATTAAAGATGAAAATGGAACTATACTAATGGCTAACAATGGTATCAGACAATGCTTCTCATGCTTTTATTCTGAGTTTTATAAGGCTAACCCTAACATTAAACCAGACACCATAGACCAGTTCCTAGAAGGCATTGCTCTCCTGGTCTTAACTGAAGCTCAATCCCTATTTCTTGATAAGGATATTTCCCAACTGGAAGTCGCTTTGACAATTAAACAGCTCAAGCCAAACAAATCTCCAGGCTCAGATGGCTTCTCAGCCCGCTTTTATCAGTGCTTTGTAAACAAATTAACTTACCCCTCTGACTAAAATGTTTAAAACATTGCGAACCGAAGGTTCCCCTTTACAAAATTCCAATCTTGCTGGAATCACGGTTATAGCCAAACCTGGTAGAGACCCTACAATCTGCAGATCATACCGCCCTCTCTCCTTAACTGATTTAAAATTGCTTGCCAAAATTTTAGCTAATAGAGTCAATAGTTTCATAGCACATCTTCTACACCTGGACCGGGCTGGGTTCATCCCTGGCCATATGGCCTCTGACAATGCACGTAAAGTCTTGGCTTCTATATGGTGGGCAAAACAACAACAGCTCCCATTCCTTCTCGAGGCCATGGATGCTGAAAAGGCTTTCAACTTAGGGCACTAGCCATACTTATTTAAAGTTCTTCAAAAAATGCGGTTTAACCCTTTTCTTCTTTCGTGGCTCCGTAAGCTGTATGAATCTCCTAGGGCTTGTATTAAAGTGAATGGGGGCTACTCAGCAACTTTCTCCATGGGTCAAGGTACACGTCAAGGATGCCCATTATCTCCACTACTTTGTGCTCTATTTATAGAACCGCTAGCTCAGAAGATTCGTGATCACCCTTTAATTACTGGAATTAATGTAGAGGACTTTTCCTCGAAATTGTCTATGTTTGCAGACAATGTCTTATTCATGGTCACAAACCCCATGATCTCCCTACAAGAGATGGTCACGGATATTGCCCAATTCAGCTACATCTCCGGGTTCTCAATCAACTGGGATAAATCTGAGATTCTTACTATAAATCTTCCTGCCTGTCAGGGAACGAGCCTTCGGCAGAGCCTCCCTTTTAGATGGTCCAAAGATAAAATCAAATATTTAGGTGTCTATATTGGGGCCACAAAGGACATATTTCAACTTAACTACCCACCCCTACTCGCAAGCATATACCGAGACCTTGAAGAATGGGACCGCTACCAAATATCATGGCTAGGATGTATAGCAACAATAAAAATGAATGTTCTCCCCAGGATTAGCTACCTTTTCCAAACTATACCTTATAATATTCCATCATCTGTGCTTAAAGGATGGCAATGAAGGTTTATGAAATTTGTTTGAAGAGGAAACATTCCAGACTGGCCCCTGGATTCTATTTAAATCCAAATACAAGGTGGCCTTGCAGTGCCTAACCTTCTTTGGTATCATGCAGCTTCTCAATTAAGAGCTATCATTGACTGCCATAAGATGGGCTCCCGCAAACCTTGGGCGATTCTAGAACAAGCAGTTATTGGCCGGTTGCCTCTACAGGCATCCGGCTGCCTATCTGTTCACTTCCTGAACCTTTTACATAGACTGCAAACATGGGAAAGATGGAAATCCACTATTATTGGCCCCAAATCTTTTTCTATTAATACCTTTCTTTTTCACCAAACAGATCACCTAATGGATTAGCATTTCAACCATTTTCTAATTGGATAAAGAAAGGTGTCTATAAATGTGACCAGATTAGAGACTCCCGAGGAATGTCAGGATTTCGCAGTCTACACGATAGATACAATTTACCTATATTTCCATTATATACAACTTCTTCACTTCCTATAGTCCCCCCCAGTGTGAAACGGGAATTAACCAAAAAAGTTACATTGTTTGAAACATTTTGCAAATTTGCAGATAAAACACAGAAAACAATGTCCAAGATATACAACTTGTTAAATCAGGAATTCAAACAAAAACCTGCATTTGTGTTAACTTTGGAGAGGGAACAAAAAGGAAGATTTTTGGGATGGAAGTTATCGTTCAATTGGTACAGATGTAGTCTCTGCTACATTAATCGGAAGTGAATTCAAATTATTATACTGATGGCATTATACCCAAACTAAGCCTCATAAGATTTATCCTAGTATATCAGACAAGTGATGGAAGGGATGTACATAAGAACATAAATTGCCATGCTGGGTTAGACCAAGAGTCCATCAAGCCCAGCATCCTGTTTCCAACAGAGGCCAAACCAGGCCACAAGAACCAGCTGCCGGCGTGCTATGCCCCGGCACAGACCACTGTGCCGGAGCACTCGGGACCACCCCCGGATGCTGCCATGCCCCCAGACCGCCCATTTTGGAAAGCCCCGGGACATACGCGCATCCCGGGGCTTGCGCGTGCTGCTGAGCCTATGCAAAATAGGCTCGGTGCGCACAGGGGTAGGTTTTCGGGGGTTATGCGCGTAACCCTTTGAAAATCTACCCCTATGTGAAATGATCTAGTCATTTCTGCCTACTTCCCAGGAAGAAGTGTCCACATCACTAAAACCACCATCATAATTCAGCATTAGCAACACTGTTGACTCTCTTGGCAGAGAGGGAACAAGGACTGAATTGGTATGAAGAATGATGAGTTTGGGTTTTAGCCCATCTTTACAAATGATTCTCAAAGCAGCTTAGAATTCAGGTACAATAAGTCCTTGCCCTAACAGTTTACAATCTAAATAACTACTTCAGTCAATAGAAGATAAAGGGGCTGATATAACAAGACCCACACTGAAATCGGCACATATTTTCTGTGTGTATTTTAGCATGCTCAGCAAATGCAGATGCCTATGCAGGATGTAATAAGGGGATGGCATGCAAATTAGATGCACGCAGGTTTTAACTCCCGTTGTAGTGCTGGACTTTCAGCTCTAACCTAACCCTGTAAGAGAAGTTTTTAGAGCTGGAAAAACCTGCACCCTAAAACCTGTGGCAAGGTTAACTCATCTCACGCAGAGGGTAGGATAATTATAATGAGCATTATTAGCTATTACCCTGCAATGCATGGTGGTGCACTAAGGGTGAGGCATCCTAACATGACTACTTTCACCATGGAAATTTAACTCCTAGTCAGAGGCAGGACTTAAACCCCAAGGTAAAGTGGAGAGCACCCCACCCTCCACTGCTGGAGCTGGCAGGGCCTCCCCCTCCCTCCCCTCCCAAGAATGGAGAAACTCCCCTCTCACCTTAAAGGGGTTCAGAGTCCTTTCTTCTCATTTCCATCTCTAGAACCCCCTCCCCCTCACCCAGGGAACCCCAGACTTAAAGTTATTCACTCCTTCTGTCAGTGACAGTAGAAGGACCAATCGGCTGCCAGACAGGGAACAGCATGAGGTGAGTGTGTGTGGTGTGTGGGTTTGGGGGGGGGGGGGGGGGGTTCTAGAGGTGGGAGTGAGAGAGAAGTAAAGAGGGAGGGACTCTGGACCTGTTTATATTGAGGGAGGGGGGGAATTCTGCTTTCTTGGGGGAGTTGCCAGCCCAGAATTGCTACAATCCACTACGGTTAGTGGCCATGGGCCAATCAAGAGGCAAATAATTATTTATTCTTTTGCATTGGTTAAATTATAAACACCGTTGTTGGCGTGCAACGAGGATCTCTTTTTGAACTATATGATTTAAAAGCGTTAATAACAATAACTGTACATTTAAGTGACTGCAAGTGATTGAGAAGACCGAGCGCTCTCCAGGTTTGAGGAGAGATGCTGATTGGCTTGCTGATGCAGTTCACTTTCTCCTTAAAATTTTCATGAAGAAAATAGTTTAAAAATGTAAATTTAAAAATTCAAAAAGACAAAAATATAAAGTGAGCAATTATCCTAAGTTGGTAACTGGTTTTCCCTTTTGCTCGTTGGATTTCTTTGCTCTTTTGTTTTTATTGTTATTTATACTGAGCAATGGCGGGAACAGAACCACTAAAGACATTAAGTTTCACAGCAGCGGACCTACAAGAATTGCTTGTTTGACCTTCAATTTTCAACACAGATGCTCAACTTTCCAGCAGTGACCAATGGGGCCCTCTGCAAAAACTAATGAAGCGTTCGGTCAGAACTACTCTACATGCAGATACCCTTCTGGAATATTGCCGCTGTCAGCGGATCCCTCGGGGACTCCAGATGCTCAAGGAACCACACTTGTATAAAGAGGATCCTGATTTTTTGGTGGATTGGAACGCAATCTTAAATAAATGTAGTTTAGAGCTTATGATCTTAATCATTAAAACAGCACAGAAAAAGAGACAATGCTACAAGAAGAGATTACTGCTATAAAAACTGAAATTTCCACTAGTGCAATCGATATTAATGCATTTCAAGAGCAGATGGAAAAACTTAAAGGAGTCCATAGAGAAGTTCTGCACAGACCTAAAACAGATGAAGTTGGACAAATTCAACCAAGATGAGAGGGATTACACGAAAGGTTTTGTATATCGGTGGATGTGCGAGGACAAAGAAAAAACATATAATTGCAAAGTCACTTTTGATTCGAATAGCGATGACTCTTCAGGTGATTAATTAACTAATAAATCTGGAGCCTCTTCAACTGTACAAGTCCCCTTGGAAGAGAATCGTTTTTTAGACTCCTGAGGTCGGGGCGGTAGACGTCAGTACAGGACCAGAGAGGGCAACAAATCGTGGTCCGATCGCCCATACAACATGCGACAAACTCATTCGCAGAACAACAGGGATCTCTGATTTTGAATTTATCACATTTCACGTTAACTCGTTTTCACCTTCAAATCCTTGAAAATGGTCTTTCCTTTATCCCTACTCTGAAAGCCAACCTGTTTGACAGAGGTTGCTGTGTTTAAATTCACCCGGAAATTACATCTGAAACATTTTTTCAAAGATTCCACTACTATAGACATCTCCATTCTCAAAAACAAATCCACTTGGCTCCCCCTCCTGGTGTCCGGACCCCATAATTTGCACTTTTCATCAGGTAGTGCTTCGTCAACTTCGGAATGCTTTTACTACCTATCATAATTTCTCAAATTTGACCAAAGATGAATTTAGAGCTATTCAGGAACTACTGACAACCATGATCTGATAATAAAACCCGCAGATAAGGGCAGTAAAATTGTCATCATGGACCGCTCTCAATACGTTAAAGAAATTGAGCGTTAGTTACAGGACCCTCGTTTTTATCATCCTTTGACACAGGATCCTACTGCTGCTATTTTGAAACAAATTGAACAAATTGTGACTAGTGGCACTCAGGCCGGTTTTTTGACCAATAAAGAAGCGGTTTTTCTGATGTGACAACATCCTAAAGTTCCCCTTTTTTATACTCTACCCAAAATTCACAAAGATTTGGTTAATCCACCGGGTAGGCCCATTGTGTCCGGTAGAGATTCAGCTTTGGAGCCACTCTCCCGATTCGTTGATTTTTTTCTAGCCCCTTTTGTCCCTCAACTACCCTCTTATGTCAAGGATTCCCAACAAATGATTTCTTTACTTGAGAACATTCAATGTGATACTGAAGAAATTTCTTTAGTAACTTTGGACATAGAGTCTATACTTGCATACCTCAGGATGAAGCAATTGACATTTCTTTTGAATATTTTGAGCTATGCCCTCGTCCGCATCGGATACCATTTGATTTTTTGCGTTCCCTATTAAAGATGGCCTTACAAAAAAAACTACTTTGCATTTGAAAAACAATTTTTTCAACAAGTGAGGGGCACTGCCATGGGGGCAACCATGGCACCTGATCTAGCCAATCTCTATATGGGCCATTTCGAGAAGACCTGGATTGACAGCAGAAATCCCTTTTCATCATATCAGATCTTTGCATCGATACATAGATAACATTTTTATTTTATGGCAAGGAACAAAAACTGATTTTGATGCTTTTTTTGACTGGCTCAATTCACTGAACAGCCATTTGAAATTCACAGCTAATTTTCAAAAAAATCAGATCATCTTTTTAGATATTCTTGTAGCAAAAGCAACCAATGGCTTTACTACAGCTTTACACAGGAAATCTGTAAGCAACAACGCCTTGTTACATTTCACTAGTGCTCACCCTAGACACCTTAAAGAAAACTTACCAACCAGCCAATTCTTTAGAGTCCGGAGATTGTGCACGACCATGGAAGATTTTAAACATCACTAGAACTTTATCAGAGCGATTTCTCAGTCGTGGTTACCCTACTCGGTGTGTGAAAAGAGCTTATACCCGTGCCAGGTATACACAGCGAAACTGGCTCTTTTTACCCCGATCAAATACAGAAGAAAATCAAGACACAATAACCTGTGTGATACCGCTTTCCTCAATGGCTTCCAAAGTTAAAGCCATAATTTTGGATAATTGGCATATTTTACAAAGTCATGAGGCGTTTGCTCAGATGTCCTTATGCACATATACCCGCGGTGCTAATATGAAGGATCAACTTGTTTTTACAGACTCCACTCCACGCATGGTGTACAGTGGACAGGGTTCTCAAACTTGTGGCCATTGCTCGGTTTGCCACGTCATGATGAATGTGTAGTCATTACATTTTGCATCCATCGATTCTACGATTTTTCTACGATCTGTCACAAAGTGTCTCTCATTGGGTGTGATTTATATGATCCAATGCCCCTGTGAGAAAATTTACGTGGGCAAAACAAAGCGGTCTTTAAAAACTCATCTAATTGAACACTGTCCCTGCCTTGCCCACGATCAGGCTAATGCACCACTGGTTAGTCACTGTCAAGATTTTACATACACATTTGACGAACTATCAGTGTGTGTTCTTGAATCGATTCGCCCATCTTGGCGGGGGGGATGATTACAATCGCCTCCTCCTCCAATCTGAACAGCTTTGGATACACCGGCTTGACACAGTGCAACCTAAGGGGTTGATTGCAAGCTTGGACTTACAGGTGTTTCTGTGACTGATTCTGAAATCAGTACGTGATGATGTTACTTGTCTTTCATTGGTTGCGCAAGAACCAGGTCCGCCTGATTTAAACAGTATTTGTTGCTCGTTATGTGGTTTCTGTCCATCTTGAATTCAAGCGGGAGACCTTAGGGTCCCAAGTAAGGATTCTACACTCTGCTCCTTCGGACAAGATAAGTAAATTATACTGCTTCTAATATTAGTGTGTTTCTATGCCAGTTTTAGAATTGACAGAAAGAGAAAGGAATGATGTGAATATTGTGAAAAGAAGATAATATAAACAGGCTGTAAGATTCTGTTTTATGCAAGAGATGGAATTGTGTCTGTCGAATTCCAACGTGTCAATATTGTCATCCTTGGCTCCTGATGAAGCTATTGTCAGCGAAACTTCGGTCGTAGTTGAGCCTTATCTGAAAAGTTTTCAATACCGTCTAACTCGCATGAAATTTGTCGCTCTCACATTGAGGCAATTTAATTGCCGTTGTTGGCGTGCAACGAGGATCTCTTTTTGAACTCTATGATTTAAATGCGTTGATAACAATAACTGTACATTTAAGTGACTGCAAGTGATTGAGAAGACAGAGCGCTCTCCAGGTTTGAGGAGAGATGCTGATTGGCTTGCTGATGCAGTTCACTTTCTCCTTAAAAAAATTTTCATGAAGAAAATAGTTTAAAAATGTAAATTTAAAAATTCAAAAAAAGACAAAAATATAAAGTGAGCAATTATCCTAAGTTGGTAACTGGTTTTCCCTTTTGCTCGTTGGATTTCTTTTTTATGGGATTACTTTGCTCTTTTGTTTTTATTAAAATTATAAATAGACCAGGAGCAAAAAAAAAAAGTGCAGTTTTTCAGTTTAGCATACTCTGATCTATTTATATTTCGGCTTCCCACATCCTGCGGGACCCTGACATTTTAACATGCTCGTTAAATTCTAACTTATTTTTGCGAAGGTTTTCTTAGATTGGCCCCTTAGTGCCTTGTGCTCTGGGAAAGGGCAAGAGAATTGCTACAGAATAGAAATTACAGTAAGTGCTGTGGATGCACACAGCTGTAGCTCCTGTCACAGCCAGCAGGTTAAAAATCCAAGACTGCCAGCAGCCATAGGGGACTGAGCTGTGCTGGTGGGAGAAGGTGGACAAACTGTTGATGTGTGCTCAGCATGGTCATGGGGATTGTAATCAGAGGGGACTAATGATGCATGCTCAGAGCCATCTTTAGACTAGAGCAGTTTGGTGTGGTAATCAAAAGCTGAGCCCTGCATTTCATTATCCTACCGCATCAAATAGGTCTCTCTCTCAGTTCCTTCCTCCCTGTCTGTGCCAGCCACTAAGAGTCAGGAAATTTTATTAACATGACAATCTGGACGTGTTCCCAAACAAACTTAACGCAGGCACAGGCAGGGTAATTTTCAAAGTCATTTCTATGGGCAAAGCAGTGCTTTACTCCTCAAAACAGGTTTGTTTTTTTTGTTTTTTAAACCTGCCCTCTGCATGGGGTAAATTTATGAGAGCAGCGCCATTACACATAGCTTTGCCCGCACTGAGAAGAGACACTCCTGGGAGCAGCATAGGGAAGAGGTTTGCACTCACATGCAGACTTTTGGACTTCTGAAACTATTATGCATCAGTTTTCTCTCAGGAAATGACCTGGACAGCCTTTTGGACACTGAATCACAGGGTTCGACTCGCAGGTGCACAAAATACATTTATCTTCAGTCCTTGAAGCTTGGGGAGCAGCAATCAGCACGGCAGCCCGCTCTCACAAAAAACATACAAGCTACCCTGGCGTTCCAAAAGATTTCTGATTTACAGAAAAAGCACAATTACAGCATTTACTGTAATTCGTTTCCAGTGCAGCACTCACAGCAGAATTCAGTGGCACTGAAGACTTGTAACATCAGAGCACAAAAAAAAAAAAAACGACCTCCAACAGTTCACCTGGAGATCTCCTGAGCTTTCAGACAGGTTCCTGTAATTTATTCGCGCTGAATCAGGTGAGACTAATGTGACTCAGCTCTTGCTAGCTCCCTGAACCTTAACCTTCTCCAACAATCTTTCATAGACGCCACTCAGATTCTCTCTCTCTCAAATAAAAAGAATTAAAAAAAAAAAAAAAAAATTCCGCCGCACAGCACATCACAAGATATAAAAGACACAAACTTTTAAACCATACCCCCCAAAATGAAATTTTTCTGCAACAGGAGAAGTGTGTTTTCAGTAACACACGAGTGCTCCAACATATGCACATACTTTCACTCTGAAAACTGGCCTAAGGTTCACAGATAAAAATGTATCCACGGACTCTGCACCAATGTAGGCAGTAGGAAAATTATCCCCAAAGTGATTAAATTAAGAGGAAAAAATAGTAACAGTAATATAAAAAAAGACAAATCCTAGGTTTTGGTGCTGGTCCGATTTTATTTCTGGCTGGGCAACAGGATACAATACATAGCTTCTGTTTTTCCTGTTCCCCCAGGATTATCCTCTGTTTTGCTTCTACTCTTCCAGAGTACAAGGTATACATTTCTCTGGATTTTTAAAGTACCTTTTTTTTTTTTTTTTTTAAAAGGTAAAATCAGTTTTGCTTAAACTGTGCTTTGAATTTCTCTGTAAACTGTGAGATCCACATTCAAAGGCATTTATCTGGATAACTTGAATATCACTGGCTCTTATCCAGCTAAAATTTATCCAGAAGAATTCTACAATCAAAGCAAAGTTATCCAGCTAACTTACCCCTGGATTCATCAAAATGTGTTAATGCCTGCGATAACAAAAAGAGGCTTGTATGTTTATGGAAATTTTAGAATTACTGCATGATGAGAGATCGCGAGAGAGAGAGAGACTATCTACAAGGCCCTCATAGTAGTGAAGTATTTATATCTCTGTAGGAGGGCCATCTAATAGGTCGAGGTGAGGTGTTGGTGGTGCTTTAGGGTTTAGGGGCTAGTTTCTCATGTAGAATGAGACGTACAAACAGCACAGTACACCTTGGTGAAGATTTGACGTCATTTGGAGTGAGGACATTCTCACAAAGATGACATTTTGTACCATGTTCTCTCACCCTAGCTTGATGGACTCTATAACAGGGTACCATCAAGCTAGGGTGAGATAACATAGTACAAAATGTCATCTTTGTGAGACTTTTCTCACTCCAAATGACATCAAATCTTCACCAAGGTGTATTGTGCTGTTCGTGTGTCTCATTCTACATGAGAAACTGGCCCCTAAACCCTAAAGCACCACCAACACCTCACCTCGACCTATTAGATGGCCGTCCTATAGAAATATAAATAGTTGCACATTATGAGGCCCTCTCTCTCTTCCTCCTCTCCTACACTCCTTCTCTCCAAGCCCGGAAATGGCCAAAATGCAATTCTAAAAATTTATCACGAATTGCGTTATGGCCATTCCGGGCATATCGCACAGCCTAATGCCAGGAAAAAAGGTGTAGTTATTGCCGGCGTTAAAACCATGTGATAGCATGCGTTATGCTATCGCACGGTGCAATACTGCCCCTCATTTTACTAAATCCCACCCCTCCCAAAAATTTGCATTTGCGCTGTACATTACTGTTCTTATCGCATGCATTATGGCATTAGCACACACGCTAACACGTTATTGCATGTGTTAACGTCATAATGCATTTCGATGAATGACCCTGTGAGAACCAACATTCAGTTCTGGCCAGCTTAGGGCCTGATTTCCTAAACTTTTCTCCCATTCTGTGTCTATGGGAAATGCGCTTAGTACATGAAGCCCTAAGTTAGACAACTCCAGGACTGCCTTAGAGCAGCCCTGCATGCACCAGTAGCCAGATGTTAGTTCCCTTTAAGAGGGGGGGGGTTGGTAACTCCAGCGGTAGCAGCTTGGGGATAGCCAGAGAGACGCTGGCTGCTCCGTAAGTGCAATTCATTTACAGTGAAATTAAAGGCAAGCGCAGTGCTCAGCCAAACAAAACAACTTAAGCAGATCACCTTGCCTTCAAATAAAGGGTAGTGCAAAGCAAAACAAATCACTGGTAGACAGGCACCTTGGCGTCAGGCAATTTCCAAACTCAACAGCTAGCAGGTCTTAACAGCTGTCACTCTCAAACCTTAAACTGGACTCTCTCTCTTCCTCCCCTCCCCCCCTTTGGGGCCACTTAACCCTTTGAGGCCCTGAGGTTTTATACTCTGGTGAAGGGCTCCTCCCTTCATCCAGGATTCCCTGTGGCTATCAACCTTAAGGAGAGCCGGGCAAGACTGGTGTGCCCAGTCCCTTAAGGTGGTCAGAGGGAGTTTTCTGTACTCTTCCTCACAAGCGGGTTTGCCTAGAGCAGGAGATAAGTGCTTTTTAACAACCTGCAGGGGGTGGGAGAAGGGGGCACAGATCCTCATTTTTGGGAAATGTCTTTAGTTGGGCAACCAGGCCTATTCCATTTTTACTTTTTGGCTGTGGCTATATTCTTTTGGATAACTCTAAACCTAACTGGCTATATTCAAACATAACTGGTTAGGTTTAAAAGTTACCCGGCTAAAGTTGGCTGGATAACAAATTTCCTATTACTCAGCAGGACATTTATCCTCCTGAATATGCCTGATAGGTTATGCAGCGTGCCACATAGAGACCTTCACCATTCACCCATCTCCCACTTCCCCAGGGTGGGAGGCAGATGGCAGGATTTTCAGGAATGTGCCGCCGTTTGCCAGCTTCCTAGAATTATCAATACTGATGCTTACCTACCACTAACTCTGGAACCTCTGGCTCCTGCCTCCCCACTTCCCCAGTATTTCAAATAATAAAAAAACGGGCCCGTTTCCAAGGGGGAACCCGAAAGCACCCCCCCACACACTTTGGCCCTCTCGGCGATTTTGAGCTGAGCCATGCCTTGAGAGAGGGGAGCGCCACTTCATACCATCATCTCAGGCAGCAGATTGCCATGAGCCACCCCCTACTCAGATGTTCAATTAAATTGATAACTTAAGGAATCTGGGGGATTCTTTTACAATAAAAGTTACAGGTGTTCCACAGAGAAAGTGGCACAGTGACTTATTTAGTGCAGTAACTGAGACGCTTTAGTCTAGTGTAAAAGACAGACCATCTAGAGGCTTAGGAGTCAGCATTCAGCTGCAGGAAGTTCAGCTAAGTTAACCAGATAAGTTTATCTGGCTAACAAGGCCCAGTGCGACCAGGTGTGCACATTGTGCATTTGCATTGGGCGGCACACCGTGAGGAGAGGATGCGGGGGGCCTCTGGCAGAGCTCAGCCCGCTGGAGGCCAAAAATGAGAAAAGGCCACAGCAGTTTTCCCTGTTAGCTGTGCGTATGTGCTCATGGCTTTTGGGCCTCCTCGTGATCACAAGAAGGCCGGCAGGGCCAAAGGAAAGACTAGCCCGCTGGGCCATAGCGGAGCTCATCCCACTACGGCCTGAAGTGTAGAATGGAGGGGGGGCTGCAAAGGAGCTTATCCCACTGTGGCCTGGAGGACAGACCGACGTACTTGTGTATGTCTGTGTGAGAGCCTGTGTGCACGTATGTGTGTACACCTGTGACAGCCTGTGTGTCACAGAGGCTCTCACAGGCATGTGCACACAATGAGTCTGTGAGGGGCAGAGAGGGAGTATGTGAGAGAGCCATAGGCATGTACATGAGAGATGGAGTGTGTGAGAGAATGAATGTGCGCGCGTGTGTGAAGATAAAAAATTTGTGTGGCCCTACCTTTCCCCCAATGCACGACAATATCAAGATGACTGGAAATCAAAAGATCCCAGGTTTGGAGAGCAGGAGATTTTTAAATCCTTATTTGTTTTAATTATTGGGTGTAATTTCATGTTTCTGCTGTTTTGAATATGTTTTCTGGAAAATATAGAACATTTTAATTATTGGAGTATTTTAATTATTCAGATGTTTTGAAATATTTTACTGGTGTTTGGGAAATTTTGGATAATGTATTTGTTAACTGGTTTGAAATATAAATTATTTTTATGACTATAATTTTACTATTATGACTGATGATTTCTTGATTTTATTATTTAATGTTTTATGAAGAATGGTAATGTTTCTCTTTTTTCCCCACTGTTGCTGGTCTTATAGAGGCTGGCTGCTTGTGAGTACCAGTTCAGTTCTCTGCACGTTTCTATTTATACTGTCTGGTCTCTTTATTCTATATTTGATCAGGGTCTGTCTGTGCTCTCCATGTGTGACTGAGGTAAGGTATTCTGCTACCATATAGTTTATCTGTTTGGATCTATATCAGTCTGATTTGTTCTGTTTTCCTAATAAAAGGTGTATTGAGATTCTAGGCCCTGGTATAATATGTGCAGTGTGGCCTTTTCATAGATAAGGTTTGTTACTGTTTGAGTGCTGGCAGTCAGGATTGTTTTGGTATGGGAGGTTTACTATATTGTAATGGTAATTCCACTTATTCATGGCTTTGAGGGCCAAGCCCACACGCAGCACACATTACAAAAAATGTAATTCCATAGGAGTTCCAAATGTCTTTTTTTGCAGTGTTTTCGGATTAGCTCCACAGCGGTGCATGTAAATATAAATATGCATGTTGTGATATTTTTGCCTCAGAAGACTGCACTTTTGAATGTGCTTTTTTCATGTAAAATCTGATATGTATGAATAATTGAATTGTGTGTGCACATCTTGAGAGGGTGTGTATATTTGTGCAAGGCTGTAAAGTTTGCCTAGGGTACCCAATACCCTACCCTTGACCTTGCGTTCCATTTGGGGGTGGGGTTCCGTTTTTAAAAATAAGATTGCTGGAGGGAGCTGTGCTTTTTTTTTTTTTTTTGATGGGCCTGGGTCAGAGACCGAATGAAACGGTGGGGGAAGCGGGGAGGCTGCACTGTTATTGTTTGCACAGGGCAGGAAAAAAAAAAAAAGCTAACACCAGCCCAGTGGCTAATTTATGCAGGATATGAAGTAGTCATGTTTGCACTTCTCTGAGCTGGATAACTATGCTCTGCCCCGGATTTATCTGGCTAAGTTTTTAGCTGGCTTAGCTACTTAGCCAGAGAAGTCAGGGGTGTTGAAACGGACGGGATTTTCAAAACCTGCAATTTGTCCACCTAAATCTGGAAATTAGACACACAAACCATTTAAATATGGACCATTTAACTGCAGCTCTCTACTTTGAAAATCAAGTTGATTCCACTTGAAGAGGAACTGGCAAAAGTTAGAGAGAGATGCTGCCGCCGCTACTACACAGCATGCAGAAAATCTGTCCCCCTCCCACAAAAGATTAAAAACAAAAAAAAAACAACCCCAGGACTGGATGGATTACAGTGGACTATGGTAGGATAAGACCAGTGGCAAAACCCTCCCCTCCAAATGACATCCTTACATTACAAATTGCCTTCACAGCCTTGGAAACAGAGGACACTCCAAAACGTGTGCTTGGATTAGTATCAGAGTAAACCCAATACACCATGAAAATGATCGCACAGCAGAAAACACCTTCTGCTGGGGGGACGACTTATCAAAAGCAGTAAGCTGGGAGGCATATTTGGAAAGAAACCAAAAAGATGAAATGCCTACTGGGAATACTCAGCAAGCAGGAACGCAAAGCAGATTCTTTGTATTCTGAGAGAAGAAAGAAGGGATTCAGACATTGATATTGTAGGTCAGTTGGGGACCAGTGACCTGGCTGGAAATGAAAAGTGTGTAGCACAAAGGCAATGCCAAAGGTTAGGGGAGAGGATAAGCACTGCTATCTTTCTGGAAAGATAAGGGACCAGTACTCACCTGTAGGAGGCTTTTTTTTTTTTTTTTTTTAATTTTAGGGACCACAGGGAGAAATCAAGTAGGCAGAGGGAAAAGGTGCCCGTATCAGTACCAGCAGGTACCCCTTGAATACCTGTTTTATGGTAAGAGCGAGGAAAGACAGGATTGTATTACCTGGCTTAAAAACCTGGAGTGAAGGTGGTTTTAGATATTTTGGAGGCTGGAGCTGGGGGCTGTCTATGGAATAGGCTATTTGAAGCAGTGGTCTACATATTTCTGTGAGGAAAAAAAAAAAAGATCCTAAATGAGAAATTCAGAGCATATGTTGAATGGGAGTGGACTGAGTCGGGCTGTCATCCTGACAAACAATGAAGATTGCTGGGGAAAAAAAATCACAAATGTGAGAAACTCACTAGTCCAGTCTTTAGTAATAGGAAAGTTGAGGGGAGCAAGGGTATTTTGCGAGTTCCTGAAAGACAGTTCTTGCCTCCCACCAGCAGGGGCCACTGTAGGCTTCTGGGACTATCTGATCAGTCCTCCCAGCTTCTTGGCCCATACTTCCTGCTAGCATCTTCCTGCCTTCCAGTCAGCAGGTTGCCAGAGCTTTGTTTCAGTCTCCAGCTTTCTCATTGGAATCCTGCTTCCAGTTCGTCTCATTGCTTTGATTCCAGCGTATTCCTTGCTTATTCATCTCATCTAGACTTCCTGTTTTCAGCATTTGTTTGCACTTCCACTGTGTTCCTGCTTAGTCATAGTTCTGGGCTTATTACCTAAGCCCTGCCGGCCACCAACAGCTGAGGGTTCATCCCAAAGGGATAGTCATCACAGGCAGAAGATGCCCTGCTACTCTTCCAGTTGGAACTCAGGCGGCTTGCCTTGCAGTGTACTGGCCACTCTTGGCCTCGGGGGTCACACTTCTGGATCTCTATGCTGTCACAACTTTTACCCACAGATTTTGCACCAATTCTCCAAGGAAAAGTATGCAAATATTTTCCCTTTGAACGTTGCCCAGGAAAAGTTACCTGCAGAAATATCAATCTGCTTTTTCTGCATTTTTTTTTTCCTCTGATGGGACCTTGTTAGACTGGGAAGAGATTTTGGGGTGAGGTGCCTCAAGGTTTATTTTTGTGTAATTTGGAGAAAATTAATATGGGTGCAACAACAGTAAGCTGCCACTAGATGGCACAGTAAATGGTTTATAGAACTTTATTTTTCAGTGGGGAAGTTTTTAGATGGAGTTACCACTGGGGTTAGAATGGTCTACTCCTTTAAGACTACAAGAAGATCCTCCGGGGGGAGTTATTTGAGAGTATATAACATCTGGTTCAAGGCTTGGCAGTAGATGAGAGGGAGCAGCCAGCAAGGCTGGGGAGCCCAGTCACCTTTCCTTATTGGAGAGGGTCCTGCAGGGGCTTTCTCCCTGAAGGGGACTGGTCACAGGCTGAAGTGGTAGTTCTTTCCAAGGGAAAACAACAAAGAGAACTGGCCTGGGTCAAAGAGGTGGAGCTGGAGCTGTATTTGGCTCCATAGCCAGTGGAGGACCAGAAGAGAAGCAGCTTAAGAGAAGCATTATCAAGGATGCCAGGAAACCTTTAGATATTTGCCTGGGATGCAGAGTTATTGGACCTAAGGAAGGGTGGTACCTTGCTGTCCATCAGCGAGTACAAGTTGTAACTGAAACTAACATTGAATATTGAGAGGAGGTTGATGTACCCCTGCCTGTGGTGGAATGTAATATTGTTAATCTAGGCTTGAGAAAATGTGAGTAACATGAGTGAGAAGTATTATTGGGAGACTATAATTGTCTTGTGGTTTTTGTACCCCTTGTTGATAACTGGTTATGTAGTAATAGATGCATGGAACAGCCTTCCTATGGAAATGGTGGAAACAAAAAACAGTATCTGAAAGCACGGGATAAACAGGTGTTCTGAGGGAGTGATAGGAATTGTAAAGCTGAATTAGTTGGGTAGATAGGCAGACTAGACAGAAATGTGACAGCAGAAAAAGTCTGTATGGCCAATCTCTAAAGCTGCATCTTGGCTGTGAAAGCCTGTGACTAATTCAGTAACCTTTACTATCCTCTATTATCTTGTAAATATTTGCTGCGCTGGGCACTCCAGGAATAACAGTTTGTTTGGAATATCTCTTGTTGTGGACCTTATTTGGGGTGCCAGGAAAAATAGTGGAAACTATTCTAAAGATCAAAATCGTAGAGCATATAAAAGACATGATTTAATGGGACACAGTCAACATGGATTTACCCAAGGGAAGTCTTGCCTAACAAATCTGCTTCATTTTTTTGAAGGGGTTAATAAACATGTGGATAAAGATGAACCGGTAGATGTAATGTATTTGGATTTTCAGAAGACAAAGTTCCTCATGAGAGGCTTCTAAGAAAACTAAAAAATCATGGGATAGGAGGCGATGTCCTTTCGTGGATTACAAACTGGTTAAAAGACAGGAAACAGAGAGTAGGATTAAATGGTCAATTTTCTCAGTGGAAAAGGGTAAACTGTAGAGTGCTTCAGGGATCTGTACTTGGACCGGTGCTTTTTGACGATGAAATATGAAGGTTCATTGTAATTTGAGAGTTTCAAATTTTTGATACTTGTGTGTGATTTTTCTTAGATTTAATAAAACAGCAATTTGAAAAATAATAATTGTGCTTTTTCTCCATTCCATAGGGATATATATATAGCCAATTATTAGGCAATATTATGCTTCCTATTGTGCCTGTTTATTACTAATACCAAAGAACACTCCCTATGGAATGGAGAAAAAGCACAATTATTTTTCAAATTGCTGTTTTATTAAATCTATGAAAAATCACACAAGTATCAAAAATTTGAAACTCATAAAATTACAATGAGCCTTCATATTTCATCAATGCATCTCACTATAACCTTACTCCCATTAAAATCAATACTCATTCATACACATCCATACCACACATATCCATGCGTATTCACAATTTGTACAAATTTACTTTTAAACTCTCCAGGCAGAAATTACATGATGATAATTTCAAATCCTTCTAATTGTGAGTATAAGGAAAGTTCACATAAATGTTAACAATCTTAATTGACCCCAGCGAAAATTACATGGTACCAACATTTGTATTCATAATTCTAATTAATCCTAATCAGGCCCTCGTTTCACTTTCCTGCTTCTTCAGAGGAATTTAAAGTAGTTAGACCACAAATGTTCTGTTTCTCACAGCAATCATATAAATTCTTGCCGTTTTAATAAAGGCACCAATGATCTTCCTTAATCCTCCAACTGTTTATTGCGCAAAGCCAATTTCTGCATCTAAATAATCTATATTAAAAAACATAATTCATGTCAGAACAAATTCTTTATCTAATAAAAAAAATTTTTATTTGATATAAATTAATTGAATATATTTAATTGCAAATAGTAAAGTCCTTATAGACTATGATTTGTATACTTCTACAAGATATTACCTGTATTTGTTTCTGTATGCCGCTATCTTAAAATCAGTATGACGATTATTGGGAGAAGTTCTCATGTTCCTGGTCTTGAACTGAATGTAAATGAATCAACATTGTATTAACGTCACTTTTCATATTTTAACTTCGTTTCCTGAGGGAACCAAATAATTCCCTCATCATCACAGGACTACTGACCTCCACAGCCTTCACCACCATCAAGTACTATCACTATCACTGTTTGTTACAAAACCCACTATCACTATTTCTCAACCAACTTACCCACAAACACCGTATTCACTAATGCTTTTAACTCTCCTACTTACTTCAACACAGCAATGGAGGAAGGATCTTCAATTCGCTGCAATATCATTCATCTTTTTTCAACTTCAAACTTTCATTGCAGCCATGGTCTCTAATAAAATCTAGAAACCAGAAATATCTACCTTAATCCTTAACCAACACCCTATGCCAAATCCCCCAAATCTATATACCAACATGCCAAAACACAGGCTATCTACTCACTTCCCAAAGTAATTTTCAAACACTCACTTCTACTTCCCTAGCCATTTTATAGGCATAGGTGCATTCCAACATTACTTGTCCATTCCACACTCTTAGATTTCATGCAATTAATTATTGAAGAACTTCCTTAACATCCCATCTAAAAGTCAAAAAGTGTAACAGTCATACCTCACAAACCATCAAATAACCTCAAACAACAAAACCAAGAACTTTCTTACTCACTTCCACAAGTTAATTCAGAGCTTCTTCTACCCTTCCGTTTACGATCTTACAGACGCGGTGAACGTACGCAGTCACCCGTTCTTTAAAAACTGACCATCTGATTGCATTCTAACCAATAAGAACATAAGAACATGCCATACTGGGTCATACCAAGGGTCCATCAAGCCCAGCATCCTGTTTCCAATAATAAAACAGCAACTTGCCAGGTTCTTATGGCCAATCCAGGCCATAAGAACCTGGCAAGTACCCAAAAACTAAGTCTATTCCATGTTACCATTGCTAATGGTAGTGGCTATTCTCTAAGTGAACTTAATAGCAGGTAATGGACTTTTCCTCCAAGAACTTATCCAATCCTTTTTTAAACACAGCTATACTAACTGCACTAACCACATCCTCTGGCAAATTCCAGAGTTTAATTGTGCGTTGAGTAAAAAAGAACTTTCTCCGATTAGTTTTAAATGTGTCACATGCCAACTTCATGGAGTGCCCCCTAGTCTTTCTATTATCTGAAAGAGTAAATAACCGATTCACATCTACCCGTTCTAGACCTCTCATGATTTTAAACATCTCTATCATATCCCCCCCTCAGCCATCTTCTCCAAGCTGAAAAGTCCTCATAGGGGAGCTGTTCCATTCCCCTTATTTTGGTAGCCCTTCTCTGTACCTTCTCCATCTTTTTTGAGATGCGGCGACCAGAATTGTACACAGTATTCAAGGTGCGGTCTCACCATGGAACGATACAGAGGCATTATATTTTCTGTTTTATTCACCATGCCCTTTCTAATAATTCCCAACATTCTGTTTGCTTTTTTGACTGCCGCAGCACACTGAACCGACGATTTCAATGTGTTATCCATTGTTGTTTAAGTTTGGTTCCTGCCCATTGGACCTGTATAATTCACACCCACCCTATCTGCCAATCCCAAGACTCCTCTAATGTTCACCTGACTGCGAGCCTCCGTATAGAAGTCTTTTAATAAAATGCTTCCCACTCAATCTTTGAGTTCAACCCATTGAAAAATAAGTCTTTGCTCTTGCTGTCTTAATAATAATGAGACATTATTGGGATTGGCAGATAGGGTGGGTGTGTATTATATGGGTCCAATAGGCAGGAACCAAACTTAAACAACAGGGATTGGTTAGAATGCAATCAGATGGTCAGTTTTTAAAGAACGGGTGACTGTACATTCAGCCGGCGCCATTTTGCAAAATGGCGGCGGCCATAGACCAACACGATTCGACTGCAGGAGGTCGTTCCGGACCCCCGCTTGACTTTTGGCAAGTCTTGTGGGGGTCCAGCGGGGGTTCCGGACCGCCGCTGAACGACCTCCTGCAGTCGATCTCCTGCCGGCGCCATTTTCAGTACGGAAAACGATTCGCGGCAGGAGATCGCTCCCGGACCCCCGCTGGACCCCCAGGGACTTTTGGCCAGCTTGGGGGGGCCTCCTGACCCCCACAAGACTTGCCAAAAGTCAAGCGGGGGTCCGGAACGACCTCCTGCAGTCGAATCGTGTTGGTCTATGGCCGCCGCCATTTTGCGGCCGCCATTTTGCAAAATGGCGCCGGCTGAAGACAACACAATTCAATTGCAGGAGCCCGTTCCGGACCGCCGCTGGACCCCCAGGTAATTTAAGGCATTTGGGGGGGGTTCGGGAGGGTGGGGGATTTAATTTAAAGGGTCCGGGGTGGGTTTTAGTGTGCCGGTTTTCCTGCCATTGGTTTAGGGCAAGTAAGTAAGTTCCTGCCCTCCCCCTTCCCCCGATTTACGATTTTTTAACGATAAATCGGGGGAATTGGTATTGTATCGTGGCCCTAACGATTTTTGACGATTTAAAATATATCGAACGATATTTTCAATCGTCAAAAAACGATTCACATCCCTAGACGATTATTGGGAGAAGTTAAGACAGCGGCATACAGAAACAAATACAGGTAATATCTTGTAGAGGTATACAAATCATAGTCAATAAGGACTTTGAATATATTTAATTGCAATAGTAGTTACATTTTTTATTATTTGATATAAATTATTAGATAAAGAATTTTTTCTGACATGAATTGTTATTTTTTTTTGGTTTTTTTTTTTTTAATACAGATGATTTAGATGCAGAAATTGGCTTTGCGCAATAAACAGTTGGAGAATTAAGGAAGATCATTGGTGCCTTTATTAAAACGGCAAGAATTTATATGATTGCTGTGAGAAACAGAACTTTTGTGGTCTAACTACTTTAAATTCCTCTGAAGAAGCAGGAAGGTGAAACAAGGGTCCGGTTGGGATCAATTAGAATTAGGACAATTAGAATTATAAATACAAATGTTGGTACCATGTAATTTTCGCTGGGATCAATTAAGATTGTGAATATAAGGAAGGTTCACATAAATGTTAACAATTAAAAGGATTTGAAATCATCATGTAATTTCTGCCTGGAGAGTTTAAAAGTAAATTTGTACAAATTGTGAATACGCATGGATATGTGTGGTATGGATGTGTATGAATGAGTATTGATTTTAATGGGAGTAAGGTTATAGTGAGATGCATTGATTAAATATGAAGGTTCATTGTAATTTTATGAGAGTTTCAAATTTTTGATACTTGTGTGTGATTTTTCATAGATTTAATAAAACAGCAAATTGAAAAATAATACTCCATTCCGAAGGAGTGTTCTTTGATATATATATATATATATATATATATATATATATATATATATATATCTACCTTATAAATGGGCTCTGACCGACGGCCCGCAAATGCGCAGTAGAGAGCAGCTCTACCGCGCATGTGCGGGCCAGCACGTTGGTCAGAGCCGTGCGTGCCCGAAACAAAAACATGGCGGTGGGGCCGCAGGAGCGGGAGGAGGAGCAGAGGCGCCGCGCGCGAGTGACACCCCCCCCCCCCCCCCCCGAGATCTGCCGGCAGGAGCGGCAGGAGAAGCAGCGCCGCGCGCGAGTGACACCCCCCCCCCCCCCGAGATCTGCTGGCAGGAGAAGCAGCGCCGCGCGCGAGTGACACCCCCCCCCCAAGATCTGCCGGCAGGAGCGGCAGGAGAAGCAGCGCCGTGTGCGCGCGCGGGAGTGACCCCCCCCCCCGAGATCTGCCGGCAGGAGCGGGAGGAGAAGGTGGTGAGAGGGAAGGTGAGAGAGAGAGAGAGGGAGGGAGGTGAGAGAGAGAGGGAGGTGAGAGAGAGGGGAAGGGAGGTGAGGGAGGGAGGTGAGGGAGGGGGTGGGGGTGAGAGAGTGAAGGAGGAGGGAGAATGAGGGGGAGGGAGTGGGAAGGAAACGGACCGAGCCCGTTGTTACGGGCTTAACGGCTAGTATATATATATATATATATGATCTGGAAAGGAATAAGATGAGTGAGGTTATCAAATTTGCGGACGATACAAAATTATTCAGAATAGTTAAATTACAAGCGGATTGTGATACATTACAGGAGGACCTTTCAAAGCTGGAAGATTGGGCATCCAAATGGCAGATGAAATTTAATGTGGACAAGGGCAAGGTGTTGCACATAGGGAAAAATAACCCTTGCTGTAGTTACATGATGTTGGGTTCCATATTAGGAACTACCACCCACGAAAAAGATCTAGGCATCATAGTGGATAATTCTTTAAAATCGTCGGCTCAGTGTGCTGCAGCAGTCAAAAAAAGCAAATAGAATGTTAGGAATTATTAGGAAGGGAATGGAAAATAAAACGGAAAATGTCATAATGCCTTTGTATCGCTCCATGGTGAGGCCGCATGGCTGCATCTCAAAAAAGATATAGTTGCGATGGAAAAGGTACAGAGAAGGGCAACCAAAATGATAAAGGGAATGGAACAGCTCCCCTATAAGGAAAGGCTGAAGAAGTTAGGGCTGTTCAGCTTGGAGAAGAAATGGCTGAGAGGGGATATGATAGAGACCTTTAAGATCATGAGAGGTCTTGAACAAGTAGATGTGAATTGGTTATTTATACTTTTGGATATTAGAAGGACTAGGGGGCATTCCATGAAATTAGCAAGTAGCACATTTAAGACTAATCAGAGAAAATTCTTTCACTCAACGCACATTTAAGCTCTGGAATTATTTGCCAGGGGATGTGGTTAGTGCAGTTAGTGTAGCTGGGTTCAAAAAAGGTTTAGGTAAGTTCTTGGAGGAGAAGTCCATTAACTGCTATTAATCAAGTTTACTTAGGGAATAGCCACTGCTATTAATTGCATCAGTAGCATGGGATCTTCTTAGTGTTTGGGTAATTGCCAGGTTCTTGTGGCCTGGTTTGGCCTCTGTTGGAAACAGGATGCTGGGCTTGATGGACCCTTGGTCTGACCCAGCATGGCAATTTCTTATGTTCTAAACTATCCATGTACTTCTGAAATGCCTCTCAGACCACTTGCTTTGTTGATCCACCACATGTATTTTAATCTGGGGAAAGGGCTGGCAATTTTAGATACTCTGTTCACACAGGTGAATGGCTTCTGAAAATTGCCCTCTTAGTCTGTTTGCAGAACTGGAGGTACAGGTTTTCTATTGGGGGTTCTGTCCAGTTATACATAGTTGTGGGTTAAAATGATAGACCTCATTCCCATATTACCACCAGATAAGTAGTTTTACTTGCGTTTTATAACCAATGCCTCAGTCTCCCACGATTCCTGGTCCCCAGCCAGAAATAGCAGCAGCAGTAGCCCGCATCTCTCTCTCCTCTCCCCCTCCCCACTTTGTGCTGATCCAGGCTTGGCATAGGATGAAAGCAGCGGCAGAGCACCGCAGATTGCTTCCTCTTCCTCTGTTGCTCACAGCCTATGTTTGCAGCGCTGCGCAGTTCAGTTATCTTACAGGTTTCAAAGAACAATGCTCCAGCACCAGGAAGCAAAGAGAACACAGGCTAAGGTATCCCGTCCCCAACTGCTCTACTCCTATCACCAAGCCTGGATCAGTGAGGAGAGGGAGGGAGCTAGGGAGAGGGGATTTTTCTGAGATGGAGGGTTGCAAGAAAGGATCTATAGAGTGGAGGGGTTTAATGCAGGCGAGTGAGGAGATCAGATGGTGCATGATGTATGTATATATATATATTTTTTAGATTAAGTGAAAGAGTAAGAGGATTAGAGAATGCATGGGGGTGTGTGTCACATTATTGGGGACTCCTGAGCTACTCCAGTCTAGGATTCAATAAACCAGGCTTTATGTAGATCAATATTTCTCTTTATAGATATTAAACACACACACACACACACTCGCCCAAGCCTTGTCTTACCCTTGCAGGATTTTAAAAAGCAGAACTTTTGTTTCAGTCCAGTTCTGGTCCTCACAGCTCAACCTTCGACCCTCACATTACCATGAACATCTTCCCGGTTCTCTCAGCTTCCCTTTAGAAATCCTAAGAGCCAAGCAACCTCCTTCATGGGTGGACCTGCTAGTATATACAGTATCAAGCTCTATGCAAGGCTGCCTCAGCCTACCCTTAGCAGCACCAAACCAAGCACTCCCCTGGTTCACAGTTAGCCAGAGCACCTTACTGCCACAACAGCGTGGGAGTGAGAGGGTCAGAGAGGGTATGGGTATGCAAGAGACCGTCTAGTCCAGCGGTTCTCAACCTGTGTGTCACGACACCAGTATTGCCAAGCACCAGCAGGTGTGTGTTGCGGCTCCCGGTGTCCCACTACCCCGCTTGTGCTTCCCTTCTCCCCGGGGGCAGGGCTGAAGAATGGAGAGAAGTTGCATGCTGCCAGAGGCCAGTACCAGCTGATAAGCGGAGGCCAGGCTTATTGGACCAAACAATGAGAAGAGGCTCCATGTGCAATGGGGTGTGTGTGTGTGAGTGAGAGTGAGAGTGAGAGTGTGTGTGTGTGTGTGTGTGTGTGTGAGAGAGACAGAGACTGGTCAAGGAGGTGACGTGTGTGTGTGTGTGTGTGTGTGTGTGTGTGTGTGTGTGAGAAGTGCAGACTGGTCAGGGAGGTGACTGGTGGGTGTGTGTGAGAGAGAGAGACAGACTGGTCAGGGAGGTGACTGGTGTGTGTATGAGGAAGAGATACTAGTTAAAGAGGTTACTGGTCTGTGTGAGACAGAGACTGGTTGTGGGCCCTAAGGAAGAGGACTGTGAGGACAGAGCTTCAGCAGCCACTGCTGCTTCTGGTGAGTGCTATTGGCCTGCAAGGGAAAGGAGTAGGAGAGTTGCTGGAGAGGGTAAGTAAAGGTGGCTTTTTAAGTTTATTTTTCTTGATTGACTGCCATTTTAATTGTTGGGTATTGTGTGATGTGTCTGCTGTTTTGAAATATTTTATATTTGGACAATTTTTAATAATTTATGAGTTTTTAATTGTTGGATGTTATTCTGTTCATCGGCTGTTTTGTAACATTTATTAGTATAGTTTTACAATTATTTCTAAGTAGGGATCTATCTATAGCAGCTTGGCTTGCTCTGTTGTCCTAATAGGAGGTGTATTATAGTGTTTAGGGCCTGGTTAAATATTTGTAGTGGTAAATTACTGTATTTTCATAAGGAGGGGTTATCATGCCTGCCAGTAAAGAGAGTTTGTTTTGCTTTTACTGAGATGTCATCAGATTCAGAATATCTTTTTTTGTATGGTGAGTTCTATGGGTAATGCCCTAGTTCTGCTCTGTACCCATTTTTGGGGGTCGAGGGAGTACCTGAGGATGCAGAATATATATTTACATTTTTGCCCAGTGAGGGTCACATTTTCAGTGTGTCACGCATGTGAGAACCATCTGTCAAGTGTGTCCCGGCCAAAAAAAAGGAACCATTGACTTAGATTAACATTTTCTGAGAAAGGAGCTGCAGCAGCCCCAGGACTGCTGCTCCTGCCTGATGCCACATAGCTGGCGGTAGAAAGTGAAATCCGCTGGCTCGCCCCCAGCATGCAGATGGCAACCCCTTCCCATGAGTGACAGGCCACTTTCTCCCAAAAAACTATGAACCAGTTACTAAAGAAAATATAAAAAAATTTAGTTATCGCTGAGTGTCAGAACTGGAACTTTCCTGTTCCCGGAGAAATTGCTGCACTTCCTCAGGTGTGTTCATCCACTTGGGACCTTGTGGTGACATTACACGCAATCGGGCTGGGAAAGCCAGCGTTGCTTTAAGGCCCAGGGCACAGAGCTTGGTACAATATGAAGCCATAAAGCCCGACGCTGCATTGAGACATTTGCTGAGAAATCTCGGAAAATAAGTATTTTCTGATTCTGGTATGTATGAGAATTCCCGGACCTCAGCGCACGCAGGATGGAGCTCTTATGAGCAAAGTTTAGGAGATTTGCAATAACCACTCGTGGCTTGGCTGCGTCAGCCCGTTTAGGCCCTATCCCGTGTGCTCGTTCTATTCTCAGCGGGCCATGTGCTGTCGGGTAAGGGCCAGCTCACGTGCCAGCCAGGCTTCCAGAAAGGTGGCCAGCTCCCCCTCTGATAGTGTCTCCGGCAGACCCACAAACCGCAAGTTCGATCTCCATGACCTGTTCTCCAGGTCCTCTATTTTATCAGCCTGTTTTGCCAGGGTAGATTTTAACTGAGCTATAAGCTGCCTCAGAGCCCCGGTGGCCATCATGAATGTCAGAAACTCTCTGTTCTAACTCAGTTACCCTAGTTTCAAAGACTGAAAATAAGACGGATAATTCTGTCAACTTAACTGAAATCATCTGGAGCTCCGGTCTGAGAGCCTCCTGTACCGCTATTCTGAGGTCTGCGATCGCCGCAGTCTGAAGCGCCTCAGCGAGCCCAGGATCCTCCTCATGCTGCGTGTCTGCCCTTCTCCCTCTCCTTGTCCTTTTTATGAAGTCGTGTCGCCATTCGTGCTTGAGCTGCAGCTCCGGTGGTCCGGTAAGCGTTGGTAGTTTCAGGGGGAGCAGGGCCTTGTTAGAAAATCGATTTTGGGCAGCTAAACAGGCCTCGGAGTGAGGAAAAGCACGTCTCACCCCCTTCATAGCATCACGCGATCTCTCCATTTATGTGCATTTTATGCAAAATGCTGAGACTTATGGCAGGCTTCCTTATTTATAATTTATTGGTATCCTATTAGTCAGCTACATGACATGGGGGCGGGGGGGAGGGTTTGTTTTGTTTTTTAAATTTTTACAATGTTTTTCTCCTTCGGTATGAATGGCTTCGGGGACTAAATGTCTCTAAATGGGACATTTCTTCCCCTATTAAGCAGAAGCTTATCCTGCAGTTTGTATTATAAGAAACACATCTCACCAATCAGGACCATAGAAAGTTACAAAGTTGGATGAGCGGGAAAGATTTTCTACTCCTTATATAATTCAAGGAGTAGAGGAGTTTGTGTTCTTCTAGATAAGAGCCTGCCTTTTGCTGTTTATCATTCTTTAACTGATGTTCTTTTGTATGCGGTTTGGTTCACGGCCACAACTCTGAGCAATTGGTATATTTTAAAAAGCCCTTACAGATACACTTTCCCTCTTTTGCCTTTGATCATTTGTGCATGGGTGGTGACTGGAGTGTGTTTCTTGACCTCTTCGTGGATAAAAACTACACTACCTAAAATCTGGCTCCATTCCTTATTCAGATATCCAAGAAGTTGTGGACACTTTTCAATTATTAGATATTTGGTGCTGTCATCCTCCTCCTAAGGCAGTGATGGCAAACTCCAGTCCTCGAGTGCCACAAACAGGCCAGGTTTTCAGGATATCCACAATGAATATGCATGAGAAAGATTTGCATGCACTGCCTCCAATGTATGCAAATCTAGCTCATGCATATTCATTGTGGATATCCTAAAAACCTGGCCTGTTTGTGGCTCTTGAGGACTGGAGTTTGCCATCACTGTTTTAAGGTAAAGGACTATACCTTTTTTTTGCCAAGGCATAATATGTATAGTAGAATAGATTATTTTCTGTGTACTCCCAACTTTTCTCCCTTTATAGCTCATAGAAGTTTGTCTTTGTTTGGATGCACCTCAGATTAAATCCTTTTCTTGGGAACTGAACGCTTCTTTACTGAGAAATAAGTCCTTTTCTACCTTTATCAAGGAGGCGGTAAACAAATTTAATGCTACCAACCCCGAGTCTCATTCAGCCACTCTTAGTTGGGAGACTTTCAAGGCTACACACAGGGGTGAGATCATTAGCCCTGCCAGTTTCCTGCAAAATACAGGCAAAAGGTTGCCAGTCTCCTATATCTAAAGAATTGTAAATACAGCATAAGAGACTGTTCACTCAAAATACTATATTTGTTGGAACAAAAGAGGAGGGAATTAAAAATCACTGGAAGTGGGAAATATTGTAAAAGCCCTGAAATATACTAAACAATTTTATGAACATGAAGACAAAGTTAATGCTTTACTGGCTAGAGCGGTCAAAAAGAGAGTAAGTCACATATTCATAGTGTTAAAAATCAAAAAGGAGTTCTGACTTAGGACCCTTTGGAGATTGAGCATGCTTTTGTTCAGTACTTCTCTTTACACGGTTCAGTACTGAATCTTTACACTGATTCAGTCAGAGCTGATGTAATCAAGATTAGGCTCTATTTGGATCAACTTCAGCTGATATGCAGAGAGCAGTGCTGTGTTAATGAACGTGGGCGTGCCAGATCGTTTTATTGCACGGATTTCTGTATGCTGCACTCAGTTTTCGGCCGGGTGAGTACTCACCTTGTCAGAATCCACGCCTTTACATCGAGGGTCCATCTTACAGCCGGCAGCTAGTGGCACAGTAATTTCAGGATGCCATCTCTCTTTGGAGGTCTGAAAGTAGGAGGAACAAGGAGAGGACGTTAATTTGGGGCAAGTGCAATTACTTGTATAGCCCTTGTTCCCCAGTACTTGTGAGAACAGCTGCTTGGACCACAGATGGCAAAATAAATAAAAATAAAAAGTTACACCGTCCTGGGGACTAACTACTTCCTCTTTGTGTTATGATTTCCAAAAGCTGCAATCCATACTGCTACTACATTCCAAATTTGCTTTTATTTATTAAGGGGGTTCTTTTCAAAAGGATTTCCCTACATAATCCCGATTCATGCGAGTAAATTGTTTTTTTTTTTAATCTGGTGGGGGTGGGGGAAGTTGTGTAGGGAAAAGAACATACAACTTGATTAAGTGCATACTTCATTCCTCCCCCCTCTCTCACACTTGTGGAAGGTGTTCTATGGGGGGGCAGGGAAAATATTGAAATGTGTACTTTAAATCTTCCAGCCTATGCTGGTAAACGTGCATGCTGAGAGTTTTATCTGTTTGAGAGCAGGTGCAATATCCTGCACGTACCGGCACAGCTGAGGAAGTTTGCTTTGAAGTTTGGCTAAAGTCTGCTGGTACTTGATATCTGCAGACTTTAATCTCCTCTAAAAAGGTCAAGAGTCCAAACAGCAATATATATTTCCAGTAATTTTTAAGAATGCTGGTATCTTCAGCATATTATAAATCTGTATTCAAGTAGTCTCTCTGCTTCTACTTCCCGTACTACTGCTGTACTAGATGAGGCTCAGAAGTATTTGACGCCAGTTTACCTACAATCCGCATGCATATTTAGCAGAATCTAAATGCAACTGCTGGCATTATTCCTCCTCCAAACATTTATACTCCAATGACTTTCTCACACCAAAGAGAATTCCCAGGGCAGCAAAAAAAAAAAAAAAAAAAGAAAGAAAATTATCTCCGATTACCAGGATATTGCAGGTCAGCCCTCCAGATCTCACATTACAGTGCCTTAACCCATCTCACCCCCTCCCCCCAAAGTTTAGAAGCTCTTTACAAGACAAGGCACTTTTCTCTTTCCCATTCTTATAGTTTTCTTCTATAGGGTTACTTTTCTTTAAGAGATGAAAAATCTTTTGAGGACAGGTTCCTGTTGTGATAAACTGGTTAGTCTGTAAGGTGCCACCCGATTGATTCCTGTGGTTTTTTCCCCTTTAGGAGAGGTGCCCGATTGTAACACTAGGTGGCAGGTCCCCTTTACAGCTGCCGAAGTGCCTCTGATGCATCAGCATCCTGTGTGGCCTCTCACCTAATTCCTGCCCTTGCTGAGAGCCCTCTTTAATGGGAGTTAGCTCTCAATCCATAGAAGAAAGTCATTTGACATGAGAGGAGGCATTTCAGACGTGCGTTTGGAAATGATGCACACACATTTCATTTTCAAAAACATACAGCTCTGGTGCTGGCGTTAATTCTCATGTGTAAGAATGTGCATGTGCGCATAGTGATTTTTTGCAACGGGGCCCAACAGCTAATAGCCTGATCTGCATGGAATTTACATGTGATGAGTGCTATTAGCTATGAGCGTGTTTGGACGCGCATTTTGAACCCACTAATCTCCTTTTTGCATTGGGTGTTAGCCTAGTGAGTCCAAAACGCATATCCAGTCACAGGCTAACCTGGGCGCTAACCTGAGCACACAATGTTGCATTGGCCCCCATGTAAATATTCAATGCATTCTTTTAGCTGCAGAAAAAGCACTGTTCAAACACAATGTAGACCTTGTGTATGAAGACTATCTGGGTTTCTGCAGATGGAAAAGCACGTGCATGCCTTGCCAGTTAAGCACCATATTAAAAATTTCCCCAACCAAAAAGAAACATGTACTAAGATTTGTGCCAAATATGTTAGCATGCTCTGTGATAAATTGTAGCGATCTGTGCTATAATTTCTCATATACACAGTGTGCTTACAGTATCCCAAAAAAGTATACTGTATATTTTTACACATCAGGAATCTAAGGTAATTATGTCAAAGTGAAATGGCTAGTTATTCATGTAAATCCAATTTGTAGCTGTTTCATATGTAAAAATCAAGACAACTGAAAGCTAGTAGTGAACAAGTGCCATGTTGTACTGAATTACCTTGCATGTATTACAACTTTAAAGTAACAGCAGAAAAAGAAATAGAAAACAGTGAAAAATAATCAGCCACAAGGTGGCATCAACCTATAAGTTAACATCTGTTAGGTACCCCATTGCGTCCCAAAGAATCTGTAGTGCCCTTCACCTCTGTTCTGAAGCAACTCTGGCAAAGCCTCCGGCAACATGCCGCTCCAAAGACCCTGGCTAAAACTTCCTATAGCTTTTGACTTACTTTATTTGTCCTCCAGCCGAGACTTCCTGTGATGCTAGCTGATGACATCACATCCTCCATCAATATATAAGGAAGTCCTTTGCAACCAGCCAGAGTCTCAGCAATGGACCTCCTATCTTGCAGTATGTGATGCTTGCCATGGTACCTTGTCTTGCCTTTTCTACATATTAACTTGCTTTGCCCTGTTCTGCTTTGCCTGTCCACCTGTGCCCTCCATCCTCAGTGCCTGTGTTGTCTAGTCTGTCCATGCTGGTCTGGTTTTGACCCTTGCAGACGACAATGAATTCTCTTCTGGACCACTGCCTGCCTCTGACTCTAGGCTGGACCCGGACTTCGCCTGCTCGCCACCTGCCTCTCCCTATACTCTGCTTCCTTGCTGCCAGCCCTGACCTCTACCTATCACCTGACTACTCCTTAGAGGACTCTCACCTAAAAGTTCTGCCGGCCACTGGAATCCAAAGGCTCAACCTGCAGGGTATGGGCCCGGTATAAGTGAAATCCCAGCCTCACTCCTAGTAGGAGTGAGTCCACCCACTGTTGGTGTGGGCCTAGAGTAGGTTCGCCTACTAGGCTGAACCAACCAACCCACACTCAAGGGTTCACATCCATAAAAGAATAGATACATAGCCTAGGGGTTCAACTTGATCAGAACCTCAGCAAGGACACTTCATGAAGGCACCAGAACTGCTAACTGTGAAGCTACCTGGAGAAACACAATCTTGCCACTATGATCCATGTGCTCATTACCAGCAGAATTGACTACTGCATCTCACAATATAGCATGAAACATTTTCAGCTCCTAGTACAGTCATTAGAATTCTGGTAGGAGCCAAAGCAACAGACCACAATACTACATCAATTACACTGGTTTCCAGTCAAAAGCGGGATAAAATTCATAACTCTCTGCTTCTCAGTTTCTTCTCTTACACCCCCCACAAAAGAACTATAATCCTCCCAATTGACCCTTTTCTCCCCTCCTCTGCCAAAATGTCCTGAACTAGACTCTGGGCCTTCAGATGCTATGCACCAAAATATTTGGACAAGATACCTTTAACTTTATGCCTTGGGCCCTGCTACCTCAGTTTCAGAAAAGAAAAAAAGGGGGGGGGGGGGGGGGGGGAAGAAAGCATGGCTATTCAGCCAGACCTTTCTGGCAGAAACCTCCCCTCCCCAGTCTTAATCAGCTAACTTGAATTCGGCCATAAGCTACATATCATTAGATTCCTACTGCTAAGTCAAATGTGAAAAGCCAACTGTGAATTTGATTCTAACTCTATAGTAAATTCAAATGGTATCATCTGTCTTTAAATTTCTTGTAATCTGCTTTGAGGCCATCCTTGGTAAAAAGTGGAATATCAAATGTCTAAGCAAACAAAAACAATCCAAATATCTCCCTTTTCTTGTTCAAATTTGAACAACTTTCTATTAGTCTTCAAATGGTAGTTTGAGTCATCTTTTTCTGCTCCAGGGGATCCAGAACACTGTCATGAGACTCTCATTAGCTTTCTTTGCAGGAATGCATCACTTGTATCAATAAGTGAAACACACAAGCCTTAGGCAGCTTGTATAAGACATCTGACGTGGCATGATGTAATGATATCTCCTCAGTTCTAGGTTTAGAAACTTTAGATCAATACAATTCTTAAGTTTTTTTTGGCTTCCTTACTACAACTATGTTGCTTATTCAGTCAATTGGTTCGATCACCAGTACAAGATGGTCATCAGATTCTCGCCTGTCCAGCTCTGCTTTTACCTCTGGCTTTATGGCTACTGGTATATTGCATGGAGCACATTGGCTTGGTGAAATACTGGGACTGACTTCTCTTGGAACAGATTCCACTGGCCCTTGAGACACAATCCTATGCATTGATCAGCTGTTGTCTCCACAATGGGCTTGGTGATTGATGTTCTATGTGCTTTAGCTCAGCAGGAAACATGCTGGATCAATCCAAGGAACTCACATGTTGAACCATACAGCATGGTTTCTGATTGTCTTTCACTTTCAAACTCAAGTTCATGAGTATGAGCCTGTAGACTGCATTGTGAATTAAACCATCCCAAGGTGAAGGGGAGGAATATGTAGAGGCTGAGGAGGAAAAAACAAAACTGCTTAAATATTTGTTTGGTCTTCACTGTGGAAGGGCTTGGAGCAGAACACAAATAATGCTGGCAGTGAAGTAAAAACCTAAATCAATTTTCAGAACTGTGTGTTTGTGAGGAGCTAACTAAACTTAAAGTACATAAGGTGATGGGGCCAGATGGGATAGATCCAAGGGTACTAAGAGAAATTACAGATGTCCTGGCAGCCCCGCTGGCTGATTTTTTCAACACTTCTTTAGAGTCTGGAGTAGTCCTGAAAGACTGGAAAAGAGTGGATGTGGTTCATAAAAGTGGAAGAAAGGAGGAGGCCGGGTACTTCAGACTACTTTGTCTGACCTTCATGCTGAGCAAACTAATGGAATCCCTGCTAAACAGAGGATATAGTGCATTTCAGAATCCAATGGGTTGCAGGATCCATGGCAGCATGGTTTTACCAGAAGTAAATCTTGTCAGATGAATCTGATCTATTTCTTGTTAAGGTGACAGGGAGCTGGATCGAGGGAGAGAACTGGATGTAGTATACTTGAATTTCAGTAAGGCCTTTGACGTAGTTCCACACTTACAAATAAATCGAGCGCCCTTGGTATGGAACTTAGAGTGACTGGGTGGTGATAAAGGGTAGTGGTAAATGGAGTTTTCTCTGGGGAGATGGGTGTTACTAGTAGTGTCTCTCAGGGATCAGTCCTTGGACCAGGTTTTTTCAACATTTTTGAGAGCAACATTACAGAAGGATTGTCTGGAAAGGTTTGCCTTGTCTATACCAAACTTTGTAACAGGATGGAGGCCAGGAAGATATGGAAAACATGAGGAGGGATCTAACAAAGCTTGAGGAATGGTCTAACATCTGGCAGCTAACATTTAATGCTAGAAAGTGAAGAGTAATGCATTTAAGATGCAAAAACCCAAGGGAAAGGTACAGAACTGGAGGTGAAATTCTTCTAAGCATAAAGGAAGACTGGGATCTGGGGCTAACTGTATCTGATGATCTTAAGATGGCCAAACAGGTAGATAAAGCAAAGGTAAAAGCCAGAAAGATGCTTGGCTGCATTGGGCAGAGAATGGTCAGCAGAAAAAGGGAGGAGATATTACCCCTGTATAAGTTTCTGAAGAGACCTCATTTGGAATACTGTGTACAGTTCTGGAGACTGCACCTTCACAAGGATATAAACAGGATAGAGTCAGTCCAAAGGAGGACTACTAAAATGGAGGAAAGGCGAGAGAGAAGATATATGATAGAGACATTCAAATATATCCAAGGTTTCCATGTACAGGAGGTGAGCCTCTTTTGAAAGAAAGGAGACTCTAGAAGGGGTTATGAAATGAGATTGAAAGGGGACAGACTCAGGAGTAATCTTAGGAAATATTTCTTTACAGAGAGGAGAGTGGATGCTTGGAACGGCCTCCCAGTGGAGGTGGTAGAGACAAAATCAGTATTTGAATTAAACCATGAAGTAAATACAGGTGATCTCTATGGGAGTGATGGGAATTGTAAAGCTAAATTAATTGGGCAGATGGGCAGACTACATGGGCCATATGGTCTTTTTTTTTTTTTTGCCATCATGTTTCTATGTTTCTAAAGGGGTCATTCAGCCCTCAAGAAGGCCCTCCCTGTTCCACTACCCAATCACTCCTGGTGGTTGCCATAGTGCCCAGAAAGAGAGAAAAAAAATAATAAAAGTGGGAGCCCCTTCCACCCTCCCACCAGACCTCCTCCTTTGTATAAAAGAGAAATCTGGTGAGCCAGTGAACTATCCCTCCCTCCACCATCTCCCTACCCCTGGATTTTTTCCAGGTTAGGTGGGGTCATCAGTGACACAGTGGAGGCTCAGTGTCCCCTAGGTTCCACCACGATTGACATTTTCCAAAATGTCTGCCACCTGGCTATTTGCCCTATCATGTGGTTATATGCTAATGATGTTCATGCCTTTAATTTTGCAATTTTTTGTTTAATGTTATACTACTAACTGGTGATCAACAGCTTCTGCTCTATTCAGTGCAGCTGGCTCTAAAGGATTAACCTCCAGCTTGGAAGCAGGGGTGCCTCGGACTTTTTGCCTCATGTTTTCAGTTAGCTCTGGTTAGTCTATGTGATTCAGCAGCTAATCTGACCAACCCTGCCATACCTTCATTCTACCTGTCTTTATTTCAGTTGCCCAGACTGTGCTGGTCACTGTTATTTCTGGTTTATGCACAGTAAGACTGTTTGTTTTGCCTGTTAATAAAGTTTGGAGTCTGCAGAGTAGAGAGAGTTAAGCTGTTTAAATTGTGCATAGGAATGCGTGAGGAGGACAGGATAACGTCCACAAGTAAATGTGCTGAAAGCGGATTCTGCTCAAAAGCGGAGCCTAAGAATTGACCCTATTAGGCCAACGGAACGAGGCTGAACACAGATGATGAAAACAGGTTAAGCGGGAAAAAAAAAAAACACATTTCTAATGCTATTGAAAACCAGACATTCAGTTCTGTAGCACAGAGCTGTCAACGCTTTCCCCACACCTGGGCATGATGTACCGATGGCAGACGGCACAAGACGGTAGCACACCCACCAGATACCGTGTAATCGCTAGACAATGGTTCCCAAACCTGTCCTGGGGGTGGGGACGGGACTCCCAGCCAGTTGGGTTCTCAGGATATCTGCAGCGAATATGCATGAGAGATCTGCATGCATTACTTCCACTACATGCAAATATAGCTCATGCATATTCGCTGCAGATTTCCCGAAAACCCGACTGGCTAGGGGCCCCCCTGGAGAGGTCTGGGAACACTGCACTGAAACGTCACAGTCCCAGAGGAACGCTGTTTTTCTATGCTTAGCAGTTATCACTCTCTCACCTTTCTTTAATCATTCCTGTGTCAGATTTTGATCTACATGAAGTAATTCTCTATTTTCCCACTATATTTGTGCTCGTGCGACTTGTTTTCCTTTGTTTGCTGGCCCTGATCTTTAAAGAGATTTTATTCTGTTCTGCAGAGATTCTACTGCTTCGTGCCCTCACGTTCCTTCTAGTCTTTGGGATGCTTGTCCAAGTTTGATGACAATTGTTTGTGGCCGCTCTCTTTCACAATCTGGTACCTTTCCAGCAACCTTTTGGCTTTCTTCATGTCATTAAGAATACTTACAGGCCTGCTAGAGTAACCATGTTTAATCCATTGCTATAAGACCGGGAGTACCCAAAATTCAGTCGTTGAGGGCCGAAAAACTGTTGGGGTTTTCAGGATTTCTACAACGAATATGCACGGAATAACTGCATCCACTGCCACTGTAGCCCGCACCCCCCAACTCCTTCTCGGTAACAGGGGCGGAGGTGAGAGGTGAGAGGTCATGGAACATTTCAGCTTCCATGTGCCAGGGCTCTTCCTGCACACGGGGAGGGGGTGCTTCAAGGCCCTTGGAGATTTTTATTTTTTCCTGGAGGGTTTCTGCAGAAGTTCAGTAAAAATGAACAACAGTTTACAGTGGCAGTGTGCGCTTAAAATATAAAAATCCTTTACTGGTAAAACTGGTGTAACCCCCTGTAATGGTTGAACCCGGATAGTAGTTCCAGAGGCCACCTCTCGAGTCACAGTTTTAAGTGGAACAGCTGCAGAAGGTGGAAAGAGGATGTTGCAGGGCTCCCCGAGTGGGAAGAAAGGTCGCTTTCAAGGCACTTAGCATTGCTACTCGTAATTCCCAGTCCAACATAGTTGTATACAGCAGCGATGATAACAGCACAGATAAGAATTAGAAGTCATTACACAAGGAAACACACAGGGAGGGGGCTTTGGTGGTTTCCAACAATACTTTTACTAATAATATGTTGTGAAATGATGAAAACGTTTTTTTACAGCTGTTCCGGTCACTTTCGATGCTACCAAGCGCTTGTAGACAAATTTGTGACTTCTCACAGTCTTACTTAACTTTAAGATGGTAAAGCCAATTAATGTTGATGATTTCTTCCCTTCCATGGGTAAAGGGCAGGCTGACTGCTTCTTTCCCAATGCAGGTGAAGTATCAAAGATGGGATTCATGTTATACTCTTATCTCTTTCCTCCTCCATGCCGTCTCCTCACAGCACATGAATGGCACCAGCCCTCCTCCTCCTCTCAAGATGATACTTTTATTTATCTATCGAGTTTTATATGCCGTCGTTCGGTTTCACCATCACAACGGTTTACAAAGTTTCGATGTTTGGCAGAGTGTTCAAAAATTCATGCACTTATCATAGTTATCTTATTTGTTATAAACATAGTTTGTAAATTGTACAGGTTAAATTATGTGCTTTGGATTGGATCTGTATGTTTATATGGACCGATAGGGAGGGAGGTTGTATCAGAGTCATAGGATGTTCTGGTAGGCTTTGGTAAACATCCATGTTTTTAGTTCTTTTTTTAAAAGGTTTTTAAATTTTGTTGTGTTCTCAGTTCGGTTGGGAGGGAGTTCCATAGTTCGGGGCTTCCTAGGGATATGGCTCTCTTCCGAGTTGAGGTAAGTTTGTGACGAGCAGGTAGAATTTTTAATAGTCCTTTGTTAGCTGAATGGAGTTTTATGGATGCACTTAGCCAATTTGTTTTTCATATATTATTTTGTGTATTATGGTTAGTATTTTATAGTCAATCCTATATTTTATTGGGAGCCACACACACACACACACACTCTCTCTCTTCTCAGATACACACACCCAAGGGTATAAATTAACCTATATAGCAGTCTCCCATATGAAAATGATAGCTGGTTCCACTATTCATTCATTTTATCTTGCAAAGTGTTTTAAAACCTGCGAGGTGTTATAAAAAATATTTACATAATTTAGCATTTATCCTTCAACTTTCTTTTTAATGACAAATGTTTTATTACTATAGACCCTATTGAAAAATGTGTATTTGCTGTGAATTTTAGAATTGCAAGACATCCATAACTCTTTAAAGGGGTACAGTAGTCATGAAATTTTCAGAACCAATGTTCTAGAACTCTATTGGAAAGTGCAGATTGGAAAACTGAACAAATGGGACTGCTACAGATACCTACACAGAAACTAACATTACCTAATCTTGGTCGACCATGCAAAAACACAGAAGAAGTGACCACAAATTAGAAACAGAAATAAGCAGGCAAAAACTAAACTGGAAACCTGCAAAATCTAGCCCTTATCTGCAGTGTAACACTGATGAAAAAATTGCATTTCCTCCCATACTGTGCAAAATGCAAAAATATCAGAGATGCACATTCCCAAAACTGACAGAAAAAAATGAAATGCTTCCCACAAAAGAATGAGCAGGAAAATTTTCTAGGATACCACATTTGTTTCAAGAATATAAGTACAATAATAAACAAAATACCTAAAAATACATCAGCAGAAAATAATCTTAATAAAAAACCATCTTCTAGAATAAAGTGCATCCATCCTCTATTTTTTTTTTTGTAGTAAACAGGAGAAAACAGTTATGACAAAATATGCTGTAAACCCACCATTACGCCAAAAACAATCTAGACCAACACCAAAACCTGGAAATTGTTAATCTCCTTTCAGAAAAACAGAAACAGCGAGGATGCTATAGATCCTTACACATCAGGCCAATACAATAAAACGTGCGGGAGAGCCAGCGCTCCGAGTTGAGCGCCCGCTCTCCCAACGCGCGCCCAGGCACCTCTCCTGGGCGCATGATTTTGTATTCAAATAAGGCCGTGCGCTAATAAGGAGGCGCTAGGGACACTAGCACGTTCCTAGCGCGCCCTTATTAGCGGAAGCGGCGGCTGTCAGCAGGTCCGATAACAGACGCTTAATTTTACTGGTGTCTGTTTTCCAACCCACTGACAGTCACGGGTTCGGAAAATGGACGCCAGCAAAATTGAGTGTCTGTATTCAAACCCGCCGACCAGCAAGCAGATTATTTTATATTTTTGATTTTATGATATTAAGTCAGAGGGTGTACAGAAAAGCAGTTTTTTTCTGCTTTTCTGCACACTTTTCCTGGTGCTTTCTAAGTTAATGCCTGCCCTTGGCCAGGCGTTAATTTCCGAGAGTAAAATGTGCGGCTTGGCCACACATTTTACTTTCAGTATCCCACAGGGATAACTAATAGAGGTAATAGGAGCGTGTCGAAAATGCGCGTCCAAATGGGGGCTAAATGGTGTGCTCGGCCGAGCACACCACCTGTATCCGCCTGACAGAAATTACACGAATGCCTCAACTTGGTCACACATGCAGAATATACAGACCCTCAACAAATACAGACTAGAGAGATCAAAAGTATAAATAAAAACATGCAGATAAAAACCGTATGCCAGGGGCTTCCCAAACTTATCCAATATGACCCCATTTTAGCACTTGAATCCTCACATGATCCACAGCAGACAACAGAAACAAATTATGAGGGGTGGAGACCTTCTCTAAATCACCTACTCATTCCAGTTGATCCCTTCTCTCATCCTCCATCCCTCCTGCTGATACATCGCTCAGCTATTCTCACTTCCCCAGCCAATCCCCTCAGCTGATCCTCTCACCCCAAGCACTTCTTATAACCCTCAACTGGTCCTTTGTCATTCTCTCCCCTCCCTCACCTCTTCTGCAACCCTTCTCATCCCCAGCTCTTCTCTTACAGCCGGCCAATTGACCCTTCTGTCATTCCCCCTTTCTCACCCTCCACGGCCAATCCCTCTCCACCTGATCCAACGTTGAAACCCCTCCTGCAGCAGTAACATTTTCCTTTAGTCCCTGGACCAAAAGGTGGATGTCACATGGTGGGAAGAGAGGGCAGGCTGATGACAGGGGCAACATATTTTCTCTTGGGTAGGTTCAGTGGTGGATGAGGAGAGAGAAGCAGTGGCAAACTCCACCGGCCCATGCACACTTAGCCCTCCCCCTCCACTCATTGCTGGTCCCAAGCCAGACAGTGATTTGTAAGCAGGAGCAGCATTAGTAATGAAAGTCAGCACAGTCCCTGCAGGGGCGCTGATCTCTCCTCAAGCAGGGCTTCCTGTTACCATGTGAGTCACAGCCCCATGCTGACTTCCTCTGCTAAGGTTGCTGCTGCTGGCATCTGAAGAACACAGTCGTTTGAGGCACTTGTGGCTCCAGCCGAAGGATTTGTGACCCCCATTTGGGGTCCAAACCCACAGTTTGGGAAGCTCTGCCATATGCAGTGCATCAAAGGAAAAACAAAACATCACATTCCTCATAAAACAAAATCAAGAAATATAAACTATCAATAATAGTAAAACCATACTAACAAAAAGAATACTTCAAAACAGCTGACAAACAGAACATTCAATAATTAAAGAGTCATAAATTCGATACATTTTCCAAACAAACAAAATATTTCAATCAAATAAACACCAACAATTAAACTAATAAGGACTAAAAAATCCCTCAATTTCTAGGAACTTTTGATTTTCAAATACCCTGAAGTTATCCTGGATTAGCAGGGGAAGATGGGTTCTTTGGGTCGTATGGCCAATACATCTGCCTCCTGCTCCTCTTTTTGGTGCATAGGCTGACACTGCTGCCTCCCGTCCCTTCCAGCTGCTTCCACTGTTTAATCACCTTGTGGCCATCAGAAACAAGCACCCCCAGATCTTGCTCGTTTCGTGCATAGAATTTCACACCATATACTGTACTCCTTCCCTTGGGTTTTTGCAGCTCAAATGCATGACCACATTTTTGTAGCTTGAAATCTTAGCAGCCATTCCTCAAACTGGGTGTATACTGTGTTGCAGATTTTGGTATCAGTCACAAAAATGCAAACCTTTCCCAATAGCCCTTCTGCAAAATCACCTATGAAAATGTTGAAAAGAACCTGACCAAGGACCAATCTCTGTAGCGCACTACTAGTAGCACCCCTCTTCTTGGAGTGAACTCCCATTTACCACTACCCTTTGTCACCTCCCTCTTAACCAGTTTCTACCCCAGTCAGTCACTTCAGGGTTTATACTAAGAGAGCTCAGTTTATCAGTCCCCTATTTGGAACCATGTCAAAGGCCGTACATGAAACCCAAATCCACTACCATCTAGTGCTCTCCCCTGATCCAACTCTCTGGTCATAGAAACTGGAGACCTACCATGCTGCTTCAGATCTTGCAATCCAATGGATTCCAGAAACTGCACTATCCTCTGTTTTAGGCAGAGACTCCATTAATTTACTCACTACAGAAGTCAGACTATTTGGCCTGCAATTCCCAGCCTCCTCCTTGCTTCCATTTTTGTGATGAGAACCACATCTGCCCGTCTCCAGTCCTCTGAAACTACTCCCGACTCCAAAGCAACATTGAAAAAGGTCATCCAGCAGAGCTGCCAAAACCTCTTTAAAGTTCCCTCAAAACCCCTGGATGTAATCCCATCCAATCCATTGCTTTATCTACTTTTAATTTTGCTAGCTCCTCATGAACAAAGTCTTCTGAAAGTCGTTTGAGGCTTACCTCACTCCAATCCTATTTGTGTTCATTTTCTGTGGACTTAACTCCTGGCCCCTTCCTCAGGGAATACTGAACAGAAATATTTGTTAAGCAATTCCACTTTCCTTTTCAGCCTCTTATATATTCCTCCCCTTCACCTCAGAGTCACAATGCTAGTTTTCCTGAAGTCTAGGACCCTCGCCTTAGAATGAACCATCAGTACGTGCATTTTAATACCAAACCATACCAATCTGGTGAGCACTGGATTCCAGATGATTATTCACATCAGAAATGCTCTTCTCATTGGTAAGCACTAGCTCTAGTATCACCCCTTCCCAAGTAACAGGCCGATACAGTACAGTGCGCTCCGGTGGAGCACCCTGTTAACCCGTGATTGGACGCGTTTGACGCGCTAGCTTTTACCCCTTATTCAGTAAGGGGTAATAGCGTGTCGAAAACACGTGTCCAATCCCCCCCCCCGAACCTAATAGTGCCCACAATATGCAAATGCATGTTGATGGCCCTATTAGCTATTCCTGTGCGAATCAGAAAGCAAAATGTGCAGCCAACCGCACATTTTACTTTCAGGAATTAGTCCCTACCCAAAGGTAGGCGTTAATTTCTCCGGGCACCAGGAAAGTGCACAGAAAAGCAGTAAAAACTGCTTTTCTGTGCACCCTCCGACTTAATATCATGGTGATATTAAGTCGGAGGTCCTGAAAGTAAAAAAAAAAAAAAAAAAAAAAAAAAAAAATTATATATATATATATATATATATATATATATATATATATATATATATATATATATATATATATATATATATATATATATATATATATATATATATATATATATATATATATATATATAAATATAAATATAAATATATAATCAGCCCGCGGGTTCAAAACTGGATGCTCAAGTTTGCTGGCGTCCGGTTTCCGAACCCATGGCTGTCAGCGGGTTTGAGAATAGACGCCCGCAAAATTGAGCGTCGGCTGTCAAACCCGCTGACAGCCGCCGCTCCTGTCCAAAAAGAGGCACTAGGGATGCGCTAGTGTCCCTAGCGCCTCTTTTTTGCTGCGGGCCCTAATTTAAATAAATTTACTGTATCGCGCGCACAGGACACTGGCCTGTTTGCCCGCTCTCCCGCGACTTTTACTGTATCAGCCCATAAGTAAGTTGTGCTTGATTTTTTTTTTTTTTTTTTTTTACTGCAGGGGTGGGATTAGTTAAAAGTTTTGGAAGCTGCTCCCACTATAATGAAGTTAAGAAAAGAGACATTGATGGTGACCACCTTCAGGGTCCCAATACAAGCCTCTCACTGATACATGGAAACTGAATACAGCAGACGGCCAGAGAATACTTAAGAGGAAGAGATTAAAAATAGGGTATTCACTTTTTTTTTTGGCATTAAAAGATATAAACAAGTGACCAAGGAAAAGTTAGCCTAGCAATAAAACACAGAGAAGGCACTCGAGTTAGGTCAGAGGAAGATCCTTATTCAGATCATTCCCCCTGGTCCTAGCTGTGTTACACCAGCAGTACGAATCTTGCTGCCAGCATCAGCACTGCCAGCCCGTAAGCTGCCTCCAAGACGTTCCTCAAAACTAATCAATCACTCTAAGATCATTAAAAGGAAGTAATGAAGACGGGAAGGTGCAGTAGATCAGCTGCTGCTGAACAGGGTGGCCGCTCATGAAATTTTAAGCTGGTAGTAGTCAGTAGCTTTTTTCAAAAAGTACAATAGCCCGCAGGTCACGTTTCAACTCTGACAAAACGGCTCTGTGTTCAATTGCCTGCAGTATCTCTGACAAAGGCAACAAAGGTTGAATGACATGTACTAGAAGCCCAGATTACTGGGGCTAAAAAGGAGGGAGCATCCCTTTAGGCAAAAATAGTCCCAGAGGATGCTAAACACTGAAAATGCATTAATAGCCGCCACCCCCCCCCCCCCCCCCCCCAAAAAAAAAAACTAAGACATTTTAAAACGGCAGTGCATGACTCTTTAGACTCCATCAGGGAGCCGTGTGGTCTTGTAGGGGGATCAGAGGATAACTTGAAGCAGGCTCCAAGTTACTGAACAAAACGTTTCCTTTTGAAAGCCCCAGTCGCCCTTTGAGAGGGTAAAGTACTAGGTTTTAGCTGGTTGAATTGCACAAGGTGTTCTTGGATGTTGTGCTCGCTCTCATCAATAGATGACCTTACTTCACACTGCTCTCCCCCTTTGCTCTGACAAATGAGCTCTTATTTTAGCCAAATTCACCTTCCCCTTGGCGAGGGAAAAACCCTGGTAGGGTCCTAACCAGTCACAACCGGTCCAGATCTTTCTTTACTAAAGACACAGCCCGGTGCTAGTGAATTCACTGCCTCAGGCAGCACTGGTTAGACAAAAAGAAAAATAAAATATTAACTTGTGGAGTTAGCACAGCAAACGGCAACTTGCTGAAGGGCCCAGCACCTCAAGGCAGCCCACTTACGAAGAGGCTCGGTGCTATATGCTGCAGCTCAGAGTCATAAAACATCTTATTTTGCGTGCGACGGTCCTAGAGTATTCATGCACCACCTGAGGCACAGGCAGCTTTGCTCGGATTCCAAAAAGAGAGACTGGGCTTGCGACGCCAGGTGGCTGGAGGGTGCCGGTTGACTACTCTGCCATGTTGTGGGCCCACGACACAGCATACCTCTCAACCTCACCAAGCCATAAATAATGGGGTAACGTCACTTCCTGAGATGCCACGTCAATCTCTATAAAATGAATGTGGCTTCAAAGAGGCGAGTGTGAAGAGGTTGCCCTGGCAGGAAGCAGTGTACAGTGGTTACAGTTGAAATGACAAAGAGAATGGTGGCACCTTATAGACTAACCAATTTATTGGGGCACGAGCTTTTGAGGACAGAGTCCACTTCATCAGCTGGTACTAAAGCGGTGAACAGATGTAAGAGTTACCCAAGCAGACTCTCTCTAGCACCATCAGTCTCACTAGATTAAAAAGAAAGAAAGAAAATGGAGAGCAAAACATTCTGCTGGCTCTGTGAAAGACCCAGGTTTGAATCCTGGGCCAGGTTTCTGCTACCCGGGTTGGTCAGTATTAGGGATGATGTGGAGGCAGCATTTGCAGCCTCTAGGTTAGAGATGCAATTTTCTGAGGGATCCTGGTATACGGCCCCTGGCTGAAGATTGTTACTGCAGTGCCCGGGGTTAAATGAGTTGGGAGGGAGTTATCACAGAGATAAAAAAAAAAAAAAAAAAAAAATATCAGAGTAGCCGTGAGAGAAGGCTCATGCCACCATATTGTAATAGGGACTGGTTCTCAGTGGAGCTCGAAGCCCAAGGAGGAGGAAAATGTTGATTTGGAAAAAAAAAAAAAAGACCGCTTTATCCATCCTGCTATGACTTATAAACAGCAGATTGCATTCATTCTCTTCATAGAACTGTTGGATGTAGTCTTCGTGACAGATGCCAGACAAGTTCTAGTGCTGTTGGTTTTCTGAGCAGCCTTTAACACCATAGATCGAAATATCTTGCTACCATGGGGAAGCAAGATGGCCACTTGACTGGGATGCCAATTTTTGCTGCTCCTGTCCCATCTCTTCTTTTATTTCCAGTTGTTCTCATGGCTCCCAAACACAAAGGGAAAGTAAGGGTCTATCCCCCAGAGACCTCTTACCTTGAATGACAGCAGCTTATCACCTCGTCTGCATCTCCGGCTCTTGGATTGGGTGGTGGAGGTCCCGATGTGAGAGTCAGAGGAGCACTGACCTCTCCCAGGGAAGAGGTTTCCCCTCAGCCCCCACCTGCAAGCTTCTCTGCCGGCTCCTAGAAGTAATTCCTTTTTGACGGCCGCTACAGCACAGGTCGTTGACAGACCGTTGCCCTACGGGAGGGGGATGCCATAGGTCTTGCATCCGGCATGTCATCTTTGGGAGAGCAAGGATCTGCTCCAGCGATGATTTCCTCTATAGAAGCCCGCAGAGGTAACCTTAGATTCTCTATGGGAGCTGATATCTCAAGTTGGCCAGGCTCTGGCTATTTCTACTTCTAAGCTGGATGTGGTCAGTGCAGTTAGTATAGCTGTGTTTAAAAAAGGATTGGATAAGTTCTTGGAGGAGAAGTCCATTACCTGCTATTAAGTTCACTTAGAGAATAGCCACTGCCATTAGCAACAGTAACATGGAATAGACTTAGTTTTTGGGTACTTGCCAGGTTCTTGTGACCTGGATTGGCCACTGTTGGAAACAGGATGCTGGGCTTGATGGACCCTTGGTCTGACCCAGTATGGCATTTTCTTATGTTCTTATGACCCTATGGTTAATATGCTGAGACTAAGTTGGGTGAACATGAAATTAAACTTTCTTCAATTGACCATTGTTCAGGCTCAATTAGGTCAAGATCGGAACACTATTTCCAGAACAGTTGAGGTCCTGGAGAATTCTTCACGTCATTTGAATCTTTGCTTCTTGCAATTTCCTAAAGTAATGAGGGAACTCCCCATTATGACCTTACAGACATACTTTATGGACGTTTTAAAAAATTCCATCGGACTCCCTTCCTTCTATTAACACAGCTTTTTTTCTTACCTTCTTCCTCTTTAAATATAACTCAACTTATTGAGTCATCACGTTACAAGATTGTAGACCATGCCACCCTACTTGTTTCCTTTGTTACAGAGAGGGATCTAAGTAAGATAATGTCTTTATATTTTCTCAATCTTAACTCCAATTTTCATGGGCGGGTTATTTGTATTTTCCCAGACCTTTCGAGGATCTCTCAGGAGTGGAGAAGAGGTTTTCTTCTTTTGAGTCAGGAGGTACTGGGATTAGGTACTACTTTTATTCTTCATTACCCCCTGTAAATATTGTGTTACTTATCATTCAATTAGCTATATTTTCTTCTCTCCTAATCAGCTTAGATCTTTTATTGATACAAGGAAAGTTGTAACACCTTTGCCAGTTCCCTAGTTGATCTATATAGTTTATATGTAGTTTAAGTAGGAGTCTTATTCCATGCTAGGGGCTTTTCTTTATAGTTTCCTTTTTAATCTTCTCTTTTTTCTTGGCTTTCTTCCTAATTTTCTTATTTTGTAATGGATAACAAAAAATGCTGATTACATATTGTTTCTTTATGCTGTTTCTTTTGTAATTTCTATTTAAGATTCACTTCCAAGTATTGTAATGTGTGCTTTGATCTATAAATCCCAATAAATAAATATTTAAAAAATATATATCTGTCTTGCTACCATGACTACAGGAGGCCAGACTAAGTAGCAAGGTCCTAACCTGATTTAATTCCTGTCTGACAAGCACCAAACTGTCATTCAGACACCTTGTCAGCACCCTGAACCTTGACTTGTGGACTCCTTCAGGGCTCTATACTATCACCAGTATTCCCCAATATCTACTTCAGACTACTAGCACAAATGATCTGAATTTTTTTTTATTCAAAAGCCTATGTTTCAGGCTTGTACTACCAATGATTATGGACACATTAACAACTACAAAAAAAATTAAGTATATACCAGTATGTCTCACAGACATCTAAGAATGCATCTAAACAAACAGCTGCATCAGAGTCCCAACAAAATGGGGCACATTTTACTTTCAGAAATTAACGCCTGCCCAAAGGCAGGAATTAATTTCGGCCGGCACCGGGAAAGTATACAGAAAAGCAGTAAAAACTGCTTTTCTGTACACCCTCCGACTTCATATAATAGCGATATTAAGTCGGAGGCCCCAAAGATAATTTAAAAAAAAAAAAAAAAAAAATCGGCCTGCGGCTCGGTAAACAGACGCTCAATTTTGCCGGCATCCATTTTCCGAGCCCATGGCTGTCAGCGGGTTTGAGAACAGACGCCAGTAAAATTAAGCGTCGGCTGTCAAACCTGCTGACAGCCGCCGCTTCTGTCAAAAAGGAGGCACTAGGGATGCGCTAGTGTCCCTAGCGCCTCCTTTTTACCACGGGCACTCATTTGCATACCTGGGCTTCCTGAATCGCGCACCCAGGAGAGTGGCTGCTCGCTGGCTCTCCCGCAAAGATTTCTGTATCGGCCCGAGTGAGAGTGGGGAGAGATTGTACGTTAGCTAGAGCTATGATCAACCAAGTGCTCTCCAAGGAACAGCTGCAGCTACTGGAGGAGGGGGGCAGTTTTTTCTACTGGATGGAGGATGTAAGCGAGTAACAGGGAGGATTCTGACTGGATGGGCTACCTACAGATATTGTATGTAAAAACAGATACCTCTCCACCTATTGGATAGGAAATAGTTTGAAGCAGAAAGTTTTACAGACAAGACACAAGAGCATTGCAGATTGTTATACATCAGAAAGGACTATCAGAAACGTGTTCATGATTAAAGAAGCATGTTTGATTTGCTTCATTTCTTTTAATGGCTATCATGTTTTGTATATAATTTGTAACAAATTAAAAAAAAACAATCAAAATCAATAAATTAAAAATAAAGAAATGCCTTCACAAGCACAATCCAAACTAAGTAAATCCAGCCCCAGAGAGAGTTGCCCAATCACTGAAAGCAGAGAGTACATTTGTTAATGCAATGTCCAATCCATCACACAAACTAGCACGGCTGGAAGCAATTCTTGGAGCCAACATTTCACCAGGCCCCTGCAGCAAGGCCAGTTACTGAAAGTATGCTCAGGGCATGACAAGAGCAGCGCTAACCAGGCTTCACACCCGTCCCCTCCCCCACCCTTTGCCTTTAATACACACACAGTACAGTCGCAACACAGATTCCTGAGCCCAATCCACAGCTCCACTTCTCACTATAATGTAGGGATTGACATTGAAAACAATGGAATCCCCACGTCTCCGCCACAGAAAAATCCCACCATCCTACTCCACTCCGGAGGTTCAGTGGTGCATGGGCCTCACAATTCAGACTAAAAGATAAACACGAAATGGGGCACAAACTAATAAGGGTACTGGCAGTTCAGATGACCACTTCTGCTAAAGGATGGGGACAGATGATCAAATTCCTAAACTCATCTCTAGATGCCCAACATTTTTATTTATTTAAAGTTTCTTGTAGCCCGCCAATCTCGGTAAATAACCATCCTAAGTGGATAACAGAAGCATTTTGGAGCATAGAAACGTAGCATATCCTTTAAATGCTGGGGCTTACCCATATGCACAGCTTTACAAACCAAGACTAAGATCTTACAAATGAACCTGGCAACTAATGAAGTTGTTTTAAAATAAGAGTACTATGTTCAAATCAAGGAATGCCAACAGCCAACCAGACTGCAGCTCTCTGGATTAACTGCAACACTTAAGTGGGTTTTGGGAAGCCCACATAAAAAAAAAATTGCAGTAACCCAGAGAAGTAATGACACAGGCTTGAAGAACAGACTGAAAATAGTGTAGCGGCAATACATACTTCAGCCTTTTATAAGCGCTATCTGCTGAGCCAGCTGATTTTAAATCTGATTGAATCTGTGGTATCAAGGAAAGATGAGAATAGACTATAAACCCTAAATCGTGTACACAAGTCGAGTGCTTAATAGGATCCCCAACAACAGTTAATGCGGGCAGGTAAGCCTGCGTAGAGAAACGACCAACCAATAAGGCTTCTGACTTAGACATGTTCTATGACCGGCAATTACTCCTGGGCCAGATATGAATGTCCTTCCCAGCAGCCAGACAACCTCAATATCAAAGTCCTAGCTATTGCACAAAATCTGAAGGTTAACAGCATGCACTTTAAAATCAACTTCCCTCGGTGAAATCATCATACAAAGGTTGCACATAAATGTTAAATGACACTTGGCGGACTCAACCGACAGGAGGAGGAATGCCCAACAAGGAAAGTACAAGTAACAGACTTGTACAGCACTTTCCATAATAAAAGTTAACAGATATATATGTATATACATATACACATATGTCCTCCAAACAGCCAGACAATCTCAATAAATATATATATTTCTAAAAAAGTGTTAACTTTTATTATGGAAAGTAACCCCTGAGCTGAGGTCCTCACTGAGGCGAGCAGGGGCCATCCTCAATTCCACAGGTCTAAGTTATCCAAAGCTTCCTATACGCTTGCCAAAGCCGCCCTCTGCGTTTCAAGATTCCCTGTCGGGGGGGGGAGACATTTCTCTCCAAGACCCTGAGCATTGGTAAGACAATCTGTGCATACAGCAGTAACAATTACGCTGGCAGCTGACTGTGGTTCCCAACTTAAAAAGTTTACAGACAACTGTTGGTGCGATAATGAAAATGACTATTTACAGCTCCTAGTGCAATCCAATTCATTTATTTGTTTGGCTCTTCAATTACTCCAACTCTGTAGTACTTAATACATCTTTTTTTTCTCATGCCTGACCCTTGCCAAGTGTAAAGGTAATTTAGAAGTTCCTTCCCAGATTTAAGGATGCAGGTAGATGTAACTCAATTAACACGATACACCATAAACTCCCGTATTCATTAACTTTTCTCCGGATGAACAGAATGAACTGGGAAGTAAGAAGTAGAGTCTCCTCTCTTCACTATCCAAGGTGATACAGTGCTCTACACCTGACAGGTGCCACTGATCGAAAGTCCACATCTCCTCCCTGCAATAACCTGTAAATGTTATGGATTCTCTTCGGATGAGAAACTCCTGCATCTTTCAAGATCACATTCTCAGAGTACCTGGATCCAGAAGATAAAAATAAAACCAGTGTCAAAAGGTAACCCAAAAAAATAAGGAAAAGAAGAATGGATAAACGTCTTCCCCCAACAATAGATAAAAGGATGAACAGCCGGTCATTAAGAAGGGAGAAAGCAACTTTTCCTTCTAGTTCATACCCCAAGTTTCTGTCCAAGAAACCCAAAAGGTCCTCTTCCCAAAAACAAAACAAAAGCAGGTCTCCAGTGAGCAAAACGGCTTTAAAACTGGTTTCTGGATAATCCCATTCTAATACATCTTTAAAAAAAAAAGAGCTTTGCCTGCCCCGAGTAATGGAAAATCCTTGCCGGCAAAAGTGATTCTCTTATTGGAAAGGGACAATCTTTCCCCTCTGTAGATGAACACACACACACACACTCTCTCCAAAGTACTCAGCTATTTCAGGCTTACACCTGTTCATTTGCAATATCCACCCCAGGCAAACTCACACCCTGGAAGAATAAGGATTCCACCCCACTCCTGGGATTGGTGGTTCCAATAAATGCCAAAGTTTATTTTAACACAAAAATAAGAACATAAATTAAGACTCGCCTGGGAGGCAGCACCCCTAGTGCTCTCCTATTTACCTTATGGGACCAGGCTAGATGCCTGGTCCACCCTAAATGCCTTAAGGAGAGTATGCTCTGTGGGTGGGATCCTGTGGGGCTTAGAGGGCATAACCAGAGACTGGGGGATAAGAGCTGGGATCCAGGTGGGGTTAACCAAATCAGGTCTCCAGGAGGAAGGCAGCTCCTGTGCGTAACACTGTCCAAACACGGAGCTGAGACAATGCAGCACAGCTGTGATTAAAGAGAGAATACACTGTCTAAAGGTAAAGAGTCTACTGCTGTGTATATGACTGAAGCTGTGAATAAAGTTCATGTTTTAAGAAAGGCTGGAGTCAGACTGGATTTCTGCCTCCAGGCCTGTGGGAATCACCGCTCGTTCCCACATTGCCATACTGGGTCAGACCAAGCCCAGTATTCCTGTTTCCAACGGTGGCCAAGCCAGGACACAAGTAGCTGGCAGGATCCTAAGGGTGTCTTACCCACGTGCAATTCTCCACAGGCTTCTACAATAAACTAGGAAGACAGTAGTACAATGAACATGTTCTTAGCAACACAACCAACTCCTCAGCACAGGGAATTAATTCCTGGCAAAAAGGCAGCACCGTTCCTTCAGTAAGAAACATCACTTGTTCTGCATTAGAAGTCTGGATAAGAGATAAGGCTTCCAAGGCCGGCTGATCTTTGCTGTGTTTCTCCATGATTCCTCCTAGGGCTCTTCTCAAAAGAAATTAAGCCTAGGATGGAGTATAAGATTTAATTCCTCCATGGCAAAAGGTGTTACCTCCACTGGTCTCTACACCAGGAAGTACAAACACACATGCAGGCAGAGGAATGGTAGGAAAGAAAGCAGGAATCTCTCTGCCTCTACTTCAAGTCTCACCTTTATAGCACTATCAAAAATGACCAAGGCTTAAAAAGGTACATGCATCATATTTACACCCACCTTATTACAGACACCTCTATGGGTAGAGGTTATGTGAAAACTAGGAAGTGGTTAAATACAGACATACCTGGGAACTCTGGAGATTTAGCCTGGAGACTCCACATATTTACACAAATTACCAGGTCTCCAGGCAGGATAATGAAATCTCTAGGTGCTGCAGTGCGCGGAAAAGAGGGTGCCCAGTGCAGTGCCACTATCTGCTTCTCTTGCTGCACTTGCTCCTGTCTGCTGCCGCACATGCAGCTGGCTACATGCAAGGCTCGCTGGAGCCGCCCTTGCCACGTGCTTGCACACCCACGGTGCCTTTTCTGCCGGCGTACTGCTTGAAGGAGGGAGCATCACACTGATGCTCCGGACTCTACTTTAACTATATTTATTTTAATTTTTAATGAGTAGATTTTAGCTATCTTGTTTTTATTTTATTGTATTTATTCTGTTTCTGTTATATAATGATTTTTACTATGTAAACTGTAAAGACAGAATCTTGTGCAACGGTATATAAGAACCGCATAAATAAATAAAGTTAACTTGCAAGGAAAAGCAAAACCTTGCAGGAGGAACGCAGGGACCTGCAGTGGTAAGGGTCTGAAGTGCCTGCACATCCGACGTATCGGCAGAAAGCTGCTGTGTGACGACTTCTGGCTCTTGAGGGCTGAGGCCTCCATCAGACAGAGAGAGGTAGGGGTTTAGTGATTTTAATTTAATAATGATCATGATTAATAAGAATGATTATGATGAATGGGGAGGAAGAGCCTGGATCAAGGCCTTTTTTTTTTTTGTCGGAGGGTGTGCACACGGGACAAAGTAGATGGTGACCTGGGGGAAGTAGATCAAAGCCCTTCGTGACACTGAGGCACCAGCGGATGCGGAGCATAGCAGGGGGATACAGGCAGAGGGCTGGGAGATCTGAGAATCAAGCAAAGGTTAAGGAGGTAGAGCATGGGATGCTTGGGCCATCATGGTGGGAGGGCAGAGGAGGAATGGAGTTCAGAAGAGAGAAGGTCTGTGGTGGCAGGAGGAAGGAAAAAAAAAAAAGTGTGTCTGCTGTGAAAGAAGATCAAGGTCTGCAGTGGCAGAGGTCGAAGAGAAGAGAATGTCACAGCAGCAGGAAGTGACCAGGTCTGCAGCAAGAGGGGGGAAGAAGAGAAGAGATGAGAACGTCTGTGGTGGCAGGAAGAAATATCTGCAATGGAAAGGAAAAAAAAAAAAAAAAAAAAGAGTTGGACAAGGTCTGCAACAGGATAGAAGGAAGGTGTTCTATGGTGCAGGAGGAAGAGAGAAGAAGGTTTGCAGTCGAAGGAGACAAGAGGATAAGAAATTATGTCGAGAGAGAGAGAGAGAGAGAGAGAGAGATATCGAGCAGACATGTCTGGGGTGCATGCACTCTCTGCACGTTTCCAGTGCCTTGTTAGCAACATATTTTATAGAGCAGTGGCCATGTTTGTTTGTAGCACTGTCCAACACAGTCTTCTGATTTTTTGCGGGAAATTATTTCAGCAAGGGATTCTGTGGAACTCGCAGCTCATGGTTTGTGTCATCTGGTTAACTACAATTCTGACAAGATGTCAAAAAGAAAACATAGCTGCTCTTACAAGGAGAGCTATCCTGCCGAATAACCTGCACTTAAGAGACTGTGTAAGCAAAAGTCCTTTTACATTTTGCTCAGTTTGCTGCACAGATGTTTCAATGAAGCACAAGGGTCTCGGTGACAATAAAGGTCACAGAAAAAAAGTGCATCACGTAACCAGAGCATAATTGCACTGGAGGAGAAATCACAGACCCATTTACATTTTTGCGAGTTTAAAAAGCAATCTCAGAAAACAATTGAAGGAGACACTTTTTACTGGGTTTTTAATTAAGCACAGCCTACAGCTAACACAGCAGATCCCACAGGCCCGCTGTTTAAAAGGATGTTCAGCAAATCTAGCCTTGCCAAACAAGATGCTTGTGGATGGCGCAAGACTACAGATATAATTAAGGGGAGAGGGCCTTGGTCTCCCCTAGCTGGCCCTAGATCCCTGCCTGGTAGGTAACAGCTGGAGGGATGGACCCCTGAAGATGCCTGCAATGGAGGGTTGGAGCCTTTGTGAGTGTGGTCAGCTGAGTTTGGGTTTTGTTGATTTAGGGGCTGCTTTACTCCTGTTCTGGTTTTGGATTGGGAGATTGCTCTTGTTCCAGGGCATCCCTTGCCTGGTAGGGGCTATCCCTTCCTGAGAGTAGAAAGGACTTTAGTAAGAAGATTTTCTGAATTTGTGCCTGGACGAATCCTGTTCCTGCTGGTGAGGCAGCCCCACTAACCAGAGGGCAGGAGGGAGAAGACCTGGTTATTCCTTTCCAGCCAGTGAGAGGACCACAGTGATTCCTCATCTGGTGGTGACGTTTTGGATTTTTGTGCAAAGTTGCGTTTTTAGTGTGGAGCTGTTTCTATCACCCCCTCCTCAATATGTGGCTGGGATGTAAGAGCCCTGCTGGTATCCAGAAAAAGATTTTCCCCTAAGCAATCAAACAAAGAAGGAATCCAAAAGAGAAGAGTTTCAAGATCAATTGGAGACCCCAACCGGATCTCCACCCTGGGGAATGTAGGACACAAGCTGGGAACATCTGGGACTCTTATGGACTGCAGATACGAGACTTTATTTCAGGATTTAGGGGACTCCCCTCAATAGGCTTCCCTTCCTGGCTGGGACCCTTGCACTACAGACAAGAAAAGGGGCTGAGCAGCTCCCAGAGAGTAGTACCGAGGACACCTGCACAGCGTGAGGAGGAGAGAGTTCCCTATGTATGACTGAACTCAGATGTGAAGTAAAACACTTATTACCTTGATTGGACTTTTATTTAATTTCTGCAAATCAAAGTAAAGTTTCTTTTAAACACCCACATAATGCTGTATAAATCTGTGCAACTGCATCCTGTTGGTCAAACCCAAGTATGTACACTTATTTTAAAGAGGTAAATAAATATAAATAGGCAGGACACTAACACACCCTTCAGAGAGGATTCCCATTCACCTCCTGAGCCAAAAAGAGTACGCCTTCCCCCATAGAAAGAATCCCCTCCTTGGGCCTTGTTAAAATTGGAGAAGCGGCAAAAGGAGAAAGCCAAGAGAAATTCTTTTGTGTGCCCTTGGGCCACCTTAAAATCCAAAAGGGGGTTACATTAGCGCCCTTACACAACACTGGTACCAATGTTATCGCAAGAGCCCTTTACATGGCATTTACTTGCACCAATGCTAATTTTAGCACTCAATTTTTCTGAGCAAAACACCCTGTTGAATTCCAGGGTTAACTTATCATGGAAAAAGTCCAGCTGGAACAGAAGTAAAAGCCAGCGCTAATGTCGGTGCACTTGCTTACATCGGCTGCTCAAGAGGGAAGCAGACGGTGCCTACAGCCCCCAATGTTCTCTAGAGTAGACCCTTCCCCATGCAAGACTTGGCCAGACCCAGACCCAATTAGCATCGGTGATCTCACAGGGTCAAAGGCTCCAGGGGACGATGAAAGCCTCAATTGAGCAGACCAGGAACCCTTAGGAGAAACCGTGCGCATGCCAGAAGGTGAAATTTTAGCAAGATGCTTCTCCTCCCCTGTGCACCGATCTGCCTCCAGCACAGGACTATAACTGTGCAACTGCATCCTGTTTGTCAAACCCAAGCATGCACACTTATTGTAAAGAGGTAAATAAAAATGGGTATGATTTTAAAACGATAAACAGTTATTTGTTTAAACAATATTTACAGGACAAGCCACTGCAGATGGGGGGGGGGGGGGAAGGGGGGGAAGGAAGGAAGGTGGGCAACACATCCCTCGACGTGCCGATGCGCTCTCCGCCCCTTCCCTCCTGTGCCCGTGAACTCGCCGGGCTGGCCAATAGCGGTGCCAACCTGCAGGCCGGGAAAGGGAAAGCCATAAAGTCAGCCCTAGGACGACTTCGGCAAGGTATCCTTCGCCCGGCAGTAAATGCTAACCTTTAAGTTGACTAAACGGTAAGATTTTAAAAATTAACCATTTAAATTATTAAACAGTAAGTAAACACCCCTAATTTACTCAGGAGATCCTGGACATTCGAGGAATGAACCGGCTGACAGAAACCTGATCATGTGAACAAATCTATTTCACGGCCGACTTACATGGCAACATCAGTCTTAGCGAGCACAAAAATGATTGAGTTAAGGCGCTGGAATACCACTTTAAACCCTAAAGGGACAGCGCGGTAGTAAGAAAAAGGACAAAGCCTCTTATGAATAATCTATAAGCAAGAAGATAACCTGCCATCATCTAGCAAGACGGAGTCTGAATAAAGAGCTGTATAAGAAAATAGCAGTAGTGGTAAGAGTTTGCTTCTTTTGTCTCGTCCCCTCTCCTTTAAAAAAAATAAATAAATAAATGTTTTCTTTTTGTTCTGCGAATGGTAATTTTATACATACAGTTAACAGCAAAGCCTGTCCTGTGCAGCGCTCTCTTTCTGGAAAAAGAGGTGCCAGTACTCACCTGCAGGGTGCATGTTTTGTTTTTTCCCTTGAGTGACCCACAGGGCAAACCAAGTAGGTGGAGGAAAAAGGAGTCTGTACTCAGGGCCACCACATACCCCCTGAAAAAAAAAAAAAAAAGCCCTGGCTGGCTGTAAGAGGTCTTTATTTCATTTTCTGTACATCATACGATGTATGATAAGAGGTGGGGAAGGGGACTGAAGCTTTTTTGTATGCTACTTTTAGCGTGATAGTGTTATTTTATTTTGTTGTTTTAAACTAGGTTTTTGGCTCTGTTTGTAATTTTACATCACGCTGAGATGTTTTTAAACTGTTATGATTACCATTTTAAAAAAAATACAAACAGCCTCCTGTTCACTCCCATCCCCCTCCCTTGCCTCCTCCTTCCCCCATGCCAGTCCTTGCTTTCTTTCCTTTACCCCTCGGCTTCTTCTTCGCACTTTTCTCCAGCTCAAAAGGCTTCTCGCCTTGGCCAAATGCGGCTCCTGCACGGGCTAGGCTCCCCGCCAGCTGATCCACTCAGTTCCCCTGCTGCTGCTGCTAATCTCTTTGACTGGCACTGCCTGATCTCTCCGCCAGCCGTGCCACTCAAGCCCATTGGTGCAGTTGTGTCTCCAGCTAAACAGGGCCTGTGCTTCCAGCCAGGTGCGGCGGTCTGTTCCATCGGCATCCGTCAGCTCCCCCAACATGGCTTTACCCTCGAATGGCGGACTACACCTAGTGTTGTATGCATCCAACAGGCCATCCTTGCATGTGGAAGTCACTGCACTTACCAGTGGCATTCCTAAAGTATTTGACATCCGGGCTAGATACTTCCTTTGGCATACCCCCCAACAATGTTTCACTCCTTCATCCCCCCCCCCCCCACCCACCAGTGATCTCCGGTTCCCCTTCCTCTCACACACAACCCCCCCCTCCCAAGACTCCTCCTCTTATGCACACATACAGCTCACATAGGCTCCCCCTCTCTCACACACAAACATGCACCCTCACTCCCACAGGCTCCCATTCTCTTTTTCATATACATACACACACCCTTCCTCTCCCAATCACAGACTCGTGTGTGCTGTCATTCTGGGCTTCTCCCTCCTCAGCTGCAGGCGGGTTGGACTCCGCTTGTGGCTATATATGGCCACTCTTCACCATCTTCCATCTGAAGCAGGACGGGCTCTGCTCATGGCTTCTGGCCTCCCTCTTAGCAGCAATGCAACCAGAGCAAAATTAGATCGGTGCCAGGAAATACTTTAAAGGTGAAAACCAGTGCCAGACTCAGGCTGAGTTTCACCCACACAACTGTAAATTTAAACAAGATTCCTGCGGAGGACAAATACAGTAGACTCCCTGTCTGCTGAGATGTTAATCTGTTTACATACTGTGCACTGAGCTATTGTGCCTAAGCTAATGCCTGTAGGGGGACAAATACAGTACACTCCCTGTTTGCTCAGATGTTAATTTGTTTGCAGACTGCACTGAGCTATTGTGCCTAAGCTAATGCCTATAGCTACACTACGATATATATAGATATATATAGATATATATTTATTTATTTATTTTTAGCTTTTATATACCGGAAGTTCCTGTATACAATACATATCACTCCGGTTCACATTTAACAGAGTTAACTATCGCCGGGGAGGCGATTTACAAGGAACATGTTGAAAAAATGAACGGGTAATCTATAATAAGGTACAATCTATTATAAAACAACTGGGATCAACTTAGAGAACAACTGGGAAATATAAAACTGAAGCAATATAGACACTACATTATAGACACTGTAACCGAAGCAGCATAGCTTATATATCATATAATATATATGATATATATATATATATATATATATAGCATATATCCCCTTAAGTAGTCCACGTATGGGCAAAACTGGTGTCCTGGCACCGATCTAATTTTGTTCTGGTTGCATTGCTCGCTCTTCTTTTGCCATAAGCAGAATGGGCTCCTCTTGGGGCAGGCAGCCTCTCTCTTTTGCTGTGAGCAGGGTGGGCTTTGCTTGCTGCCGGCCAGCCTCCCTCTTCTTCTGCCTCAAGCAGGATACACTTTGCACATGGCCCGCAGGATATCGCCACTCTACCAGTGGCCTCAGTTGCAGCTTCTTGATGGCACCCTCCTCCTGGGCATCACCCGGCATGGACTACCCCCCCCCCCCCCCTTACTGCCCTGCCCTTGTATCCTCCCTGTGGAGCTTCATATCCCTCATGTGAAACATTTGCTTCTTTTTTCCATAATAAAACTGCTCAGATAGTTAACACCTTTGCTGCAATTACTTCTGGGTGCTCAAACATTGGCTGGCAGGATTTTGCAATTGCCTCATGCTCTGCAGTGTCTGCTGTATTAGGGCATTTGAAGGATAATTTTTATGTATTCAATTCAGCCTTGATGAAAAAAATGTGTTGGGCCCAGAGATGAGCCTTTTTAATCACCAAGCTTGTAAATGCATTTCTTCTCCAAGGTATGGTGCCTTCTTTGTTAAAAACAAAACAAACAGCTGTGGTCTGCCCCCTACTGAAAAAAAGCCAACCTGGATTTTGTAGATCCTTCTATTGGCCAATCTCCTCCCTACCACTTAATCGCTAAAATATTAGAGAACATAGTCCTGGCAACTGAGAAAGGACAATTATGGAGAAAATTATTCTCCTCCAGAATCAGTTTGGCTTTCGCCGGCAATATAATACAAAATTCGTTTTACTTTCCAATTTCAATAATATTCGGCAGCGCTTTGAGGAAATGACTAATACCAAAGTCATTCTTTTATACACATCATCAGCTTTCATTACTCTCAATCACACTCTTTTGCTGGACCATCTGAAGTCACTGGGCACTTCCTCCACTGTTTGCTCCTGCTTTACCTACCTTCCTTTTCTAATCGTTTTTTCCAAGTGGTCATTGGCAATTCTTTTTCCGAATCATGCCACTTGAGCATGGGTGTTCCTCAGGGATCCTCCCCTTTCCGTACTCTACTCAGTATTTACCTTGCTCCCCCTTTGCACAGTTCTAGCCGATCTAGGTGTGCAGATGACATACGGTTTACTATTCCCATTCTTCCAACAGCCACACTGGCGATGGATAAGCTAGCCATCTACATGACAAAAATCAAGGCGTGGATGACTGACACTATGCATCAGGAAAACTGAAATCATGTTTCTTTCCTGCTTCCCTTTTTTTTAGATGATCCCTCAAACTTATCTGAAGGCTATACTAATCCTATTCTATTGAAGGCGCAAAACTTGGGGGTTCTCATCGATTCCTCCTGGTCTCTATGGCCTCATATTGGGTCTCTAGTTCAATCTTATTACAAGCTTCGCTTGCTGTGCCCTTTGAGAACGCTTCTCTGTTGTGATTTTCGCACCAACCTTCAATCCCTAATCTTGTCACCCCAGATTACTGTAATCGTCTGTTCTAGGGTCTGCCCAACTCATCTTCATGTCTTTCAACTAATCCAAAATTCTGCAGCTCGTCTAATCTCTGGCCCCTCTCTATCAGGTTGATACAGTTATGCCGCATTAGAAAGAGTGCGGCAGTGCCAGGCGCACCCTCGTTCCCCGCACGCACAGTTCTCTTCACCTACCACTCGATACTCTCTTCAAATTGCATGCAAACGCATGCCGCGTCTGAAGCGTTAGGCGAAGGTTAGGCCTGCGCAACCCATTTTACTGTATAGAGCGCCTATACAGTATCCTGGGTGCGCGGGCCTAACGCTTCACCGCCACGCTGGTATCTGTCATTTCAAATGTCATTTGAAATGTCATTTGAAATGACAGGTACCAGGAAGTGGACAGTTATGTTCTCCGATACTCGGCAAACTTTCCCCCAGCCCCCGCTCACCTGCCCTGGCCGCGTCCGGTCTCCGGTGCAGCCCCAGTCCTATCCCCTCCTCCCGAAGCAAAAAAAAAAAAAAAAACCCGAAAAAGTAGCAAGAGAGCGAGGGGAGAGACGGGCAATCCTAGGCTCGGGCCTGCTAGTCCCTTCTCCACTCCTCCCGAAGCAGGGCGCGAAAAGCAGCCTTGCTCCGGGAGGAGGGGGGGGGCAGTTTAAAGCGACGAAGCGACTTACTTTTGCAGCCCCCCCCCTCCGGACATCGGCGACGACCACGGCTCCAGCCTCCAGCTGTCAGACAGACGCATCGCACGTGGGAAAGCGGCCCCTATGTGTGCAATTGGCTGCTCAAGACGTGACGTCACGAAGTTTGGCATCACAGCATGTGACGTCACGTCTTGAGCAGCCAATTGTACGCATAGGGGCCGCTTTCCCACGTGCGATGCGTCTGACAGCTGGAGGCAGGAGCCGCGGTCGTCGCCGATGTCCGGAGGGGGGGGGGCTGCAAAAGTAAGTCGCTTCGTCGCTTTAAACTGCCCCCCCCCCTCCTCCCGGAGCAAGGCTGCTTTTCGCACCCTGCTTCGGGAGGAGAGGACAAGGGACTGGCAGGCCCGAGCGTAGGATTGCCCGTCTCTCCCCTCGCTCTCTTGCTACTTTTTTTTCGGGTTTTTTTTTTTTTTGCTTCGGGAGGAGGGGACAGGACTGGGGATGCACCGGAGACTGGACGCGGCCAGGGCAGGTGAGCGGGGGCTGGGGGAAAGTTTGCCGTCTACCCTTACCCCTGCCTCTAACGCTGGGGTAAGGGTAGGCGGTAAGTTAGCAGGGTAAACGCGCGGCAAAACGGCAGGGTAAAAAAGCGATAGTCGGGGCGCTCGTTACTGTATGGGAGGGAATAGCTAATTCGCTCGTTTACATTTAATATACATGCCGCGGGAGGAAGGGGTCACCCGGGGATTTTAAGAGGCGGTAGGGATGAGTTAAAGGGGATAGTGTATCGCGGGAAGGGCTAACGCGGCCAGAAAGTGAGTAGAAGGCAAGTTAGGAGCAGGGTAACTGCGGCCACACTTTACTGTATCGATCTGTATGTAATCTCATTTCTCCAGTGCTCGCTGAGCTGCACTGGCTGCCCATCATATGGCCTGCTAATTTAAAGCTGTTACCTGGATCTTTAAGGCCCATCCAGCCTGTAATCTCTGCTCTACTTCCCAGCATTTACTAGAAATCCCCTCTCTCAAACAATCACGGCTATCTGAGTCTCAAAAGTGCATTTTTTTCTATTGCGGGTCCAGCCCTATGGAATAGCCTCCTGCTGGAAATCAGAGCAGGAAAGGACCTGCTTTGTTTTAGGAAGCTGCTAAAGTCTTATTTGTTTACCCCGGCCTTCCCTGTGACGTGATTCCCTTCCACCTGTTACCTTTCAGGTTTCCAGTAGCTTTTACTCCTTAATTGCTACTGCTGCTTAAAGTTATGGTTTATCAGATTTTATTATGTATGAATTTTGAGAACCGTGAGATTTACTGGCGTCACACACACTCAGGCTGGGTAAGGAAGCCCTTTTCTCTCTGCATACTCTAACTTCTATTGAGCGGATCGGAGAGAAAAATCAGATCACTATGCAATTTTTTTTTTTTAATAAAAAAAAGTGATCTGATGTTGAATTTCATCAATATATTGATCCCGTTGCTGTATAACAACTGCCCCACCTTTATCGGCTGGTTGGATCACTAAATTCTCATTATGCAGCTCTCCAAGTGCTTGCATTTCTGCTTGAGTCAGATTATGAATTAACCTAGAGTAGTGTTTCCCACCCCTCGATGACTGAGTGGTCTAAGGCGCTTAACTTAAGTGTTCCTTCTTGACAATCCAGTGGGAGCACTGAGAGGAGAGGATCACCTTGCTGGTGTCTGAAAGGAATCAGTAAGTTTTTGCTTGGGATTATTATTTAGTGTGTTTGTGTGTGCTTGTGCTTTTAATAGTCAGTAAAGCAGGGAATAAACTGAAGCAGATTGTAATAAATTGCAGGAAGACCTTGTGAGGCTGGAAAATTGGGCATCAAAATGGCAGATAAAATTTAATGTGATGCATATAGGGAAAAATAACCCATGCTAGTGTTACACAATGTTAGGTCCCATATTAGGTGCTACTACCCAAGAAAGAGATCTAGGCGTCATAGTGGATAACACATTGAAATAATCAGTTCAGTGTGCTGCGGCAGTCAAAAAAGCAAACAATGTTGAGAATTATTAGAAAGGGAATGGTGAATAAAACAGAAAATATCATAATGCCTCTGTATCGCTCCATGGTAAGACCGCACCTTGAATACTGTGTACAATTCTGGTCGCCGCATCTAAAAAAAGATATAGTTGTGATGGAGAAGGTACAGAGAAGGGCTACTAAAATAAGGGGAATGGAACAGCTCCCCTATGAGGAAAGACTAAAGAGGTTAGGACTTTTCAGCTTGGAGAAGAGACGGCTGAGGGGGGATACGATAGAGATGTTTAAAATCATGAGAGGTCTAGAACGGGTAGATATGAATCTGTTATTTACTCTTTCAGATAATAGAAAGACTAGGGGGCACTCCATGAAGTTAGCATGGGGCACATTTAAAACTAATCAGAGAAAGTTCTTTTTTACTCAACGCACAATTAAGCTCTGGAATTTGTTGCCAGAAGATGTGGTTAGTGCAGTTAGTATAGCTGTGTTTAAAAAAGGATTGGATATGTTCTTGGAGGAGAAGTCCATTACCTGTTATTAGTTGACTTAGAAAATAGCCACTGCTATTACTAGCAACGGTAACTTGGACTAGACTTAGTGTTTGGGTACTTGCCAGGTTCTTATGGCCTCTGTTGGAAACAGGATGCTGGGCTTGATGGACCCTTGGTCTGACCCAGTATGGCATTTCTTATGTAGCCAAGTACTGAAGAGCCAGTACAGCCTCCTTTGGCCACCACAAAAGATGCCCCTTATTGCCTGTGAGTAAAGAACGAAAGCTCAAAACCGAGCACTTAAAAGCTCTGCTAAGGGAGCACAGGGAGCGTAACAATATATCCAGGATGTACTTGAATGCAGCACTTGGATTCTGGCCACATTCATGCCCCCCCTCCCTCACCCTCTAACCCTTTGCAATTGTAATGGAAGAGCGCGTGGCTCTTCTGGCTCCTTCTCCAAGCTCACTCCCATTTCCACATCAAGAACTTCCAGCCCCTCAGGGGTTAATGTCAGCTCAGGCCACACCCTTCTGAAGGGTAGTTGTCAAGTGACTTCCCTGAGGGAGCCTCTGGAAACTGACAAACATAGGAGTCAGCAGCTATAAGTATATATACTGCATATTTCCACCCTTATGAAAATTCCCTTGGCTCGCACTGAGGCATAGATACACTGCATGTTTGAAAATTCCCCCCTTGATGTATTAATGACATTTTAGCTTAGGTGAGTTAGGTTTTCAATTGTTTTTAGCCAGTACTGACAGTCACATGTTTTTCAATGCCTTGGGCAAATGGCGGGAAGGCGTGCTATAAACCAACTGAATGATTCATTCTGAAATCCAAACTCATTTTCAGCCGTGGAGGATCAGATCTTCCAAATTCCACAGCACTTTGCATCTCAACATGAGGTATCAAAAGGAGGGTCCTCTGCTCTGGAGACAGAAGTGCAGTGTGGGAGCCGCTCTATCAAAACACAATCTCACTACAAAAAAGAAAGATCGGACATGAAAATCACAATAGTTGACCTGCACATGAGGCAAATCCCTAACTTGCTGCAGTCCTATAAACATTTCTGCTTTAGAGGAGAGCCCCTAAGGTAGGGAGATCTTAACAAATCTATTAAAAATAGCACAGAGATCACACAGCAGTGGTGTCAAGGGATATAACCTTTGGGCAGTATAAAAACTAGTCTGATACAGTGCCACCTCACCCCCGATCAGGCTGATCCAGTCCTACTTTTGACCCACTGCATGCATAGTTTTATACTTCTGATTCTCCCATAGATTTCCCCATGTCTAGAGCAGTGGTTCCCAAACCTGTCCTGGGGGACTGCCAGCACGTCAGATTTTCAGTATAGAAAGAGATTTGTATGCACAGACTCCATTTCATGCAAATTTACCTCATTCATATTCACTGAGATCCTGAAAGATGGTTGGCTGGGGGTCTTCCCAGGACAAGTTTGGGAACCACTGCTCTAGATTATGAATAAAAAAAATACATAAGTATTTGGGTTCAAGAACCATCATAAAGTCAACCAATATGTTAACTGCCATATTCCAGGGAATAAGCTTCCAGGAAACACTGCATAATCTGCTCTTTTTTCAGAAAGTTAAGCATTGCTCTAGATTTGGCACGGACTAATAGTCCATCTCGGATCAACTGGATTCATATGGAATTCACCATTCTGGCGAGGGACATTTGTTCCTGTTAGGTGGAACTGTGGGTTTGCTACAGAGTCATTCATTTCAAAACCAAAAACCAGCCCCAGGTACATGAATCCTTAAAGTTAAATTTCAAAGGTGACCATAGAAGGAAATAGATGGGTGAACCCTGCTGGAAGACCATGTTTATGGAATTCCCTGCCTGAACAAATGAAGAATAAAAGACATCCTTATAAGGTTTTGTAAGATTTTGAAGACGAAATTTTTCCAACAGGCATTTCATTAGCCTGCTGTTATATGATCGCGAATATCTGCACCGGAAACAAGTCATGTGGCAGCATTTTGAATCATTTGAAGAGCATGGAGAGTAGAATGTGGCAATCCCAAATATAACATTACAATAGTCAATTACAGAAATAGCCAATGCATGTGTAACCAGATTCAGTCAGAAATGGCTTAAGATGCTGTAATAATCAAAGTCTATAAAAGTAGTTTTGAACCACATTCTGGACTTGACTTTAAAAAACAGTGTGTCCAACATGACCCCTAAATTACGTATCTTCCTAGACACCTTGATATCAACTCCAACAAAAGACAATACCATGGGAGGTTCCTTGGTAGTAAATAGAGATAAAATAAAATTTCAATCTTGCTAATGTTCAATAATTTATGTTCTATGAGCCAGCCCTTAATAGCATCAAGAAAATGAGAAACTTTAGTTAAGGCATCAAAGGAGGAAGACACTGACACAAACCCCCTAAAAGAGATTGGATAAAAGTCATTTCCATCTCTGTAACCTTCCTCTAACTTAATCTAGGATTCACTCCCAGTTCTGTTTAATAAAGGCATCACTTCCTAGACAGACTCCAAGCATTTTAAAACCTACTGTATTTCATTCTAAGCCACCTGGTAGCCCAAAGGGGCTGTACATTTTTCCTGTCTCCCAATAAAAGCTTTTGACTTTTCTCCCAGTTAATATGAGCTGAGGACTGTCAAAAATATTTTGACACTTAGAATCTTTGCTTCCCTTTTTTTTTTTTTTTTAACCAAACACTGTAGCATCATCAGCATACGCCAACACCCTCAAAGACCCAAAGACTCAAAGACTTGGAAAAGACCAAGATATTCCAGAAGATATTTCCTTAACTTACAAAGTAAAGGTTCAATGGAGAGGGAATATAACATCCCCGATAGCCCTGGGACCAAAACAATTCCGACTTTTCAGAAGCTACACATGATCAATACGATCTAAGGACATAAGACCAAAATTCAAATTAAAAATCTGGATACAGCTAGAATATTGCACATTAGGAATATGTTATCAAAACTGGATCTGTTAGGTGTGCAATAGGATTGATTAGGGTGCATCACTGCACCAATAACTTTCTTTAATCTGTTTGCCAAGGCTTTGGAAAAGATTTTGTAATAAGAGTAAAGGAGAGAAAACCTGCCTTCAGTTCTTAAAGTTCCTAAGGTCTCCTTTCTTGGGCAATAATGTGATAGCAGCCCTTCTGCAACTTAAAGGCAACTCTTTTTCTGAAGAAAGCATTAAAACACACTAAAAAGATCCCATCCCAGCATTGACCACATAAAACTCTGCAGGCAGTCCATCAATGCCTGGTGCTTTATTGTTAATTCTTGAAGGGCAACTGACAGCTCAGTGAGAGTGAGAGTCTTCAAGTCCCTCTGCCTTTTCTGATAAAATCTTGAACTGCCATGTCTCAGAAGTGTTTACAGTCTCTGATGCATTCAGCTCTGTGTAGACTCCTGCAGTATATCTCCAGATCTCTGCAAGATGCAACAATTCTTGTCCTGCTGGCGTTTTCAAATTCATAATGATCTTTTATTCTGCAATTTTCCAGCCCAAAAAAAGAATTGAGTAGAAGCATTCATCTCATTCAGTCCTTGAAAACAAGCTCGCATTTGTGCCTCCTCCACCCTAACAAATTCCTTAATATTTTCTTCTTACATTTCAAGTTCTCATATAGCCTAACACTATACTTATTTTCAACAGATTTGTTAATTGCATCCTATTTCTTCCTCCAGCTCCTTCATGCTTTGATTTAGGCTTATTGTCACTTCCTCTGTATGTTGTTGACAAAACAATCTAATCTGAGCTGTGTCAACATCCCACCAGTGCCTTAAAGATAAGAATGTTTGACCATTCTATAAAATGCAGATCTTGTAGCAGTCATGTATTAAATTGCCAATAGCAGCTCTGATAAATACTGACACTTTAACATGAAAGACAACCATGCTATGGCCAAAAATCTCAGTGGGAACAATTTTATAGCCAGACAAATGTAATTGATTTCTTAAAATGTAAAATCTCTGTCAAGCCTTGCTAAGGATAGGTGATTGGTGCTATTGCTCAACCATGTGTATTATTTGCTGTTTGCATTACAGTTCCTCCATACATCTATAAGATCATTAACACGAATAGCAGATGGTGGCTGTAACAGACAGAGGGAGAGGTTCCAAATGGTTATATTATGGTTTTATATGTACGACTCCACATATTTCTGCGTACCATTATGCCTTTTATCACATTTGGATGTTTTATTTTAAGTTTTGTGTTTGTACACCTATATATGTTGTTTATTGATTTTAATTTGATGTGCAATTTAAAATTCTTTTATATTTGTTTTTAGTTGCCCCTGAGGCAGCTCTATGTAAGAGAGCGAAACTCGGCCAGAGTCTGGCATTATTAAATAAAGGGCTTTTCCAACTACCGATTCTCTTTGTTTCTAAGAATATTGTCAGACATGCAGGGTTATTAAAAAAAATAAAATAAAGAATACTCAACCTTTGAAATAACAGAACCTTTTCTTGTCCAACAGGTGCATAAACATTTAACATATACAAATCTGCTTGAACCTTTAGTAATCTTCCTTTAATAACTTCATCCACTACAACTGACTCAGGTTTCAATTTTCTTCATCAGTGTGTGTTCCTTGCAACAAGGAAATATTTACCAAGTATTCTGAAACAGTGGCTTGTTTATTAATGCTTCTACATCTATTAACATTCAGAGTTGCACAGGTTAGTTTACTGCTCATTGTATAAAAATGTAGTGAAGTGCTGCACAAAGCATCCAAAAAAAACAATGCACAGGATAGAAGACAGAACAGTTATCTACTTACTGATTAGCCATCATTGCTACTATGTAAAGATTTTACAAACTTTTCTCCATTTTTTTTGTTTTGTTTTTTTAAATCTTTATCACTTTTGCTTACAAAACTGACTGATGTTTTGCTCAAAATGTGCTGAGCAGAAATCAGGAATAACTTCAGATACACGTTTTCCCTTGGTTTCATTGAGGAAAGTTGTAATGCTATCTAATGAACAAGCTTCTTCAAAGTGCTCCCCAGCAGGCAGATCAGAGCTCTGGGAATCAGTGACATCTTCAACTCTCTCACAGGCCGATGGATTAAAGCGTGCTCAGCCTAGCACACAGGTTATCCAGCAATTGGACACACTAGACTAACACCAGATACAATAGAGGGATTAGCGTGTCCAAAATGCAAGTCCAAAATGTGTAGCTAACAGTGCTCACCACTCGTAGTTAATAGCACTCATCACATGTAAATGCCATATAGATGAGGCTCCTAGCTATTATCCCCGATGCAAAACATCTTCATGCACCCGACATGCACTTTTTAACATGGCAATCTAATACCGGCCCTGATGCTGGCATCAAGTCTTGCAGCTCGTCAAGGGCTCAACTAACACAAAATACTGCTTTTCTGTGGTTCCTCCTACTTAATGCCATTGTGATACTAAGATCTACTTACTCCTTGCGATGACTAATTAAAAAAAAATTTTTTTTTGAAAGGCTTGATGAAAAATAATTTTGGGGACACAATATACGAGCACAGTATACACTCTCCAGGCTGTGTATGTTTTGTGTATATATTGTGCCGGTAAATTATCTGTGGCAGGTTAAAATGGACGCTCGTATTGAGTGTACATTTTCCTAACCAATGCACAGCCATATCTCCTGGGCGCCTGATAATTTTGAGTGCTAGGGAGTCGCAATTTTTCCCTAGTGCATCCTTTTTAGCATGGCTGCTCATTATAATATTACATCGCACGCTCTGGAGATGTGGACGTGCACGTGTTGGAAAAAATGGACATCCAGTTTGGACGCACGTTTTTATGCGCATGATATTGCATCGGCCCCCTCAGAATCCAGCTCACTATCTCTCTGTAATAGAGCTGACAGCTGGAGCTATGGAAAGACCAGGGGTAACAGTTTGAGTCAGAGAGTAGCAGCTCAGGAGTTCTAAACCCACCATCCACGTTTCCAGAGGTATTACTATGAGGTGCTTGCCTCTACAATGGGATCACCTGACTCTACATTTTGGAACTCACTACCTGAGACTCTACGTCTGACTACTGAAACAAAAATTCAGACGGGACCTCAAAATATGGTTATTTCTAAATGCCTATAACCTAACTTAACCTTCTGAAATAATTGCTTGCTACCACATGAACAAACTCCATATGAACCTTTCTAAAGAACTCATCAACTCTTTCCTTCCAACCCACCCCAAATAAACGTATCAGAAACTTCTTCTCTAAACTCCCTTCCTTACATCTCTCCAGCACCTTTTATCATAATTGCTCCCTCACCCCTACTACCCCATCCCTTCATATCTCCCCTTCACTTGGCTGTCTCAGTCAATGTATGTGTCTTTCATGTAAATTGTGTGTCTTATGCCTAAATTGTATGAAATATAAATGCTTCAAGTGAATGTAATTGGTTCCTATTATACTTATGTCATGATATAAACCATTGTGATCTTCTCTTGGAATGATGCTATATAAAATAGCTAAATAAATTAATACATTTCTCACAATACATTTTCTCTGTATCAGTACAAGGAGGTTGGAGTACTGTATTTTCTTCTTTATCAGAAATTCGGTTAGGTCTTTTTGTAGTTACCTCAGTAGCTCAAGACACTTCTAGCTTCAGACGTCCCCGTCCCCCCACCCCCTCCTCTAATTCACAGCCTGTGCTACCAGCCCCTCCCCACAGCGCTGGCAGTGACGGGGCAGCACCCACAGTATTTTCAGCCTCCATTACACGTTCTGCTTCAGAATCAGCCCCAGACTCAAGCTCACTGCCTTCAGGCTCAAATGTATTCCACACATTAAAGTGGAAGGAAGGAAAAACGATTACTGGCATGGTTAAAAGATGAGGTGAAAGAAGCTATTTTAGCCAAAAGATCTTCATTCAAAAATTGGAAGAAGGATCCAACAGAAGAAAATAGGATATTGCATAAGTGTTGGCAAGTTAAATGTAAGACATTGATAAGACAGGCTAAGAGCATTTGAAAAGAAGTTGGCCGTAGAGGCAAACGCTGACAGTAAAATCTTTTTAAAATATATCCAAAGCAGAAAGCCTGTGAGGGAGTCAGTTGGACCATTAGATAATCGAATGGTTAAAGGGGCACTTATCTTTTCTAAGGCCATCGCAGAAAGATTAAACAATTTCTTTGCTTCGGTGTTTACTGAAGAGGATGTTGGGGAGATAACCATACCGGAGAAGGTTTTCGTGGGTAATGATTCAGATGAACTGAACCAAATCACAGTGAACCAAGAAGATGTGGTACGCCTGATTGACAAACTGAAGAGTAGTAAATCACCTGGACCGGATGGTATATACCCCAGGGTTCTGAAGGAAATAAAAAATGAAATTTCAGACCTATTAATAAAAATTTGTAACCTATCATTAAAATCATTCATTGTACCTGAAGACTGGAGGATAGCTAATGTAACCCCAAATATTTAAAAAGGGCTCCAGGGGCGACCCGGGAAACTGCAGACCAGTTAACCTGACTTCAGTGCCAGGAAAAAATAGTGGAAAGTGTTCTAAATATCAAAATCACAGAACAAATAGAAATATATGGTTTAATGGAATAAAGTCAGCATGGCTTTACCCAAGGTAAGTCTTCCCTCAAAAATCTGCTTCACTTTTTTGAAGGAGTTAATAAACATGTAGATAAAGGTGAACCGGTAGATGTAGTATACTTGGATTTTCAGAAGGCATTTGACAAAGTTCCTCATGAGAGGCTTCTAGGAAAAGTAAAGAATCATGGGATAGGTGGTGATGTCCTTTCATGGATTGCAAACTGGCTAAAAGACGAAAGAGTAGGATTAAATGGACAATTTTCTCAGTGGAAGGGAGTGGGCAGTGGAATACCTCAGGGATCTGTATTGGGACCCTTACTTTTTAATATATTTATAAATGATCTGGAAAGAAATACGACGAGCGAGATAATCAAATTTGCAGCTGACACAAAATTGTCCAGAGTAGTTAAATCACAAGCAGATTGTGATAAATTACAGGAAGACCTTGTGAGACTGGAAAATTGGGCATCCAAATGGCAGATGAGATTTAATGTGGATAAGTACAAGGTGATGCATATAGGGAAAAATAACCTATGCTATATTTATACAATGTTAGGTTCCATATTAGGAGCTACCACAAAAGAAAGATCTAGGCGTCATAGTGGATAACACATTGAAATAGTTCAGTGTGCTGTGGCAGTCAAAAAAGCAAACAGAATGTTGGGAATTATTAGAAAGGGAATGTTTAATAAAACGAAAAGTGTCATAATGCCTCTGTATCGCTCCATGGTGAGACCGCACCTTGAATATAGTGTACAATTCTGGTCGCCACATCTCAAAAAAAAAAACCCCACAAAAAACAGAGTTGCAATGGAGAAGGTACGGAAAAGGGCGATCAAAAAATGATAAAGGGGATGGAACAGCTCCCCTACGAGGGAAGACTAAAGAGGTTAGGACTTTTCAGCTTGGAGAAGAGATGGCTGAGGGGGGATATGATAGAGGTGTTTAAAATCATGAGAGGTCTAGAACAGGTAAATGTGAATTGGTTACTTACTCTTTTGGATAATAGAAGGTCTAGGGGGCACTCCATGAAGTTAGCATGTGGCACATTTAAAACTAAATCGGAGAAGGTTCTTTTTCACTCAACGCACAATTAAGCTCTGGAATTTGTTGCCAGGGGACGTAGTTAGTGTAGCTGGGTTTAAAAAAAGGATTAGAAACTAGCCACTGCTATTACTAGCAACAGTAATATGGGATAGACTTAGTTTTGGGGAACTTGCCAGGTTTGGCCACTGTTGGAAACAGGATGCTGGGCTTGATGGACCTTTGGTCTGACCCCAGTCTGGCATGTTTTTGTGTTCTCTGATTCACATTCTGAAACAGCTTCATTCACATATATCCCCCTCTGTTCCAGCTGCCTCCTGCCTTCTCTTGTCTGGACATTATTTTACTAAATGAGACACTTCCACAGTGAAAACACTTCATCTCTTCAGACGGCGCATCCACATAACCAGGGCTGCCATTCAGGAGTGTAGGCATGGTTGGAAGTCTGACCCAGTATGGCATATTCTTATGTTCTTAAACTTCCCCCCAAACCCTAGACCACCAACAAAACCTCAGCTCGAGTTACTAGTTAACCCTCCTACAGTGGTATAAAAATAGTTTATTTATATGAGAGCCTTATAAAGAGCCTGCCTCTCTCTCTGTTCGCGATGAAAATTACCCTAACCAAGGGCAAAAGTTATAGCAAAATGATCTAGGCCATAGTTAAGTACAGTTAAAACATGAAGTTTAGCCTAACATTATTATATCTCCTCGCAAAATAAAACCAAAGTGGTTTACAATAAAATACATTAAGATAACTTCAATATAACATAAGTACAATGGTAAAAATCAATAAACAGGCAAAACATTTAAAAAAAGGTACAAGCCTAAAAAAGTTGACTCCAGTAACAGCAACAATTAAAAAAAAAATTTTTTTTTGACAAAAGCTGGATGAGACCATATTCAATTCTTCAGATAAATGAATTAGATAAATGCTTGTTTAAAAACCAAAGTCTTTATAGCTTTTCAAAAGACTCATATTATAACAAGAGGATAAAGTGGTCTTATTCAGGGCACAGGGCAGTGGAGTTACACTTGCAGCAAAGGCCATCAGTGCAGAGCTCATTCAAACAATGTGAGCAATAACTGCATTCTTTTATTTCGACAGGAAAGAGGACCGCAGGTGAAGATCAATGAAAATGGTGTGGGACAGGGAAGGATGTGGACTGTGAGTCACTTTTATACTATGGGCCAAGAAAAGAGCAACAAGAGCTGGGGGGTGAACCTCCTTAGTGAGCAGAGAATGGAAAAAGGACAGGCGATAAGTGGTGGTAATTTTGGTGTAACATTTCGGAACGGGGGTTAGCTGCACAAAGCGGCAGCTGTAACCATAAAACAAAGTACTAGGGTAACCTGCACAGAGCGGCAGCGAATGCCCTCATGCCTTCCTGTTTTAGGGTTACCTACTAGTGTAACAGATGAAGCCACCATAAACACCTTACTGGAACCAGATGATACCCACACTCCTATAGCATGATAGAGAGCAACCCAGACCGAACAGCATATTCATTCACCTTGAGGGGGGGTGGTATAAGTGTTGTGAACGCGGGGGGCTGCAGTCGCTTGCTGAGCGAGACGAGAGCCCTTGGACCACGGCGCGGCTCAGGGAGGAGCCCCAAGGCACACACTGTGGGAGGTGAACGTGTCCAAGCACAGGCTGGAGCAAGGCGTGGATCATAGGAACTGGAACAAGGCAACCTCAGACCTCCGCTGAACCAACACGCACAGGTGAGACCCAGCAACGCAATGCTGGTCTCAAGAGAAGCCCTCCAGCCCCGGCGCTTGGGAACGACGAGTGCGTGAGGCCAGACTAAGACTGAGGGCAGGAACATGCCCAGACATGGAACTGAACGATGACTCGAGGAACTTGGAGGACTCTGGTTCAGAATGAGTACTGCTCCGCAGCGCACCCTACACAGCCTTCCATGGCTGGTTGCGGACCAAGCCGGAAACTAAGCAGACTCCAGGTGAGAAGATGAAGACTTGACGCTGAAATCAATACAAAGATTCAGGAGAGCCCTGCACCATGGCGTGTACTACACAGCCGCTCGTGGCTGGTTGCGGACCACACTGAAGTGGAGTAGGCTCTGGCTTGAGTCTTGGGCATGGACGGAAGCAGGAACAAGGAACTCCGAAGACCAGGAACAGGATTCAGGAGCAGACCTCGGCGATAAAAACAAGGGCCTTCCGGAGACTTGTGCAGCAGACATGAAGACAGGCCTTGTGCCACGAAGTACCCTACACAGCCCATAACGATAGCACACCAGGAAAGACGGAAGAGAAGGAAACCTGGAAGCAGGACGAAAAGCCAGAGGCTTTAACATCAGGACCCGGACTGGAACATCAAGGACAGACAAAGGAGCTCTGACAAGGAACAAGACCAGGAACATCCAATGACGAATCATCCGGACACAAGAAGACCACAGAGGACCTTGCATGGTGAAGAGACCACCGGCAACTGTGAAGACCAATTGCGAAGGCCCCAATGAAGTGGAGGAGAGCCCTTTTATAGGGCTGGAGAAGGAACAGAGTGATGACATCATCCATTGGGGCCACGGGGCTTTTCCCGCCGCTGGCCTTTTAAATAAAGTACAGAGATGCGCGCGCGCACACCTAGAGGAGTCCGAGACCGGCATAGAGCAGACGGCGTCCCCGCCATGAGGGGGATGAAGACAGTGGCGGCACTCCACGATACAGAGGGCCGTGTCAGCGGTGGCACCCGGGCTGCGAAGAGGAGGAGACAACGGCAGCCCTTCCTGGACAGCGGCGTCAGAAGCGGCTCCCAGCCGCAAAGGTGGACCATCTCGGCAGCGGCTCCCAGCCACTTGCAAAGGCCGGGGCGAGGGCGGAGCAACAGACGGCCGCACAGGCAGGAGGCGGCCAGAGCTGGCACACCGCTGGCAAACAGCAGCGGCAGGCGGTGCTGGGGAGTCCGGGCCGCACAGGAGCGGCCAACAGCAGCAGGGCCAGCATCTGGCAAGGGTGAGAGCTGCTCGCGGGCCTGGCCCGCAGCAGCGAGCGCAACAATAAGAACGCAAGCTCCATAAAAACTATTTCCCTTATCATAAAGTTAAGGAAGACCTAGCATTTCTAAAGTGCTTTTGGCCAAGCGCGGCGATGATCTGGTCCTTGGAGTATGCAAATAAAGTACAAAAGATATCACACTATAGATTGCTTAGGCCTTTATTGGACCGCTGGTGTTCAATTATCCAACGTCGGCTTGAATAGGTTTCTGATAACAATGCAAATGGCCATTGAAACTCTTATAGCTGCTTAAGAAAAAACAAGGAACAAGCACGGTGGGGGGGGGGGGGGGGGGGGGGGGGGTTACTGGTCTCTCCCATCATGGTGGCTCCTCAGTAGCATAAGAAGGGCTGCAAACCGAACAGTTATGCTCAGGCGCCATTGGATGGGGGGCACCTGGGCTGGCTACAGCCATGGCCAATTTAGCATCCCAGGTCCCTGGCAGAAGTGTGTGGTGGGGGTCTGGGCAGTCATCAGTGACAATATTCTAGTGTTTACTCAAACCATGGTAGGGGGTGATCTGGGATGGGGGGGGGGGGGGGGGGGGGGGGGGAAGGTGGTAAAAAGGGAGGTGGAGGCAAACAGCACGAAATAGCTGTCGTCTCGTGCCTTTAGCGGCAGCATTCGCCGAGCGGGATGCTTCTGGGGAAACTGCCTCACTGAGGGACCAGTTAGGAGGTTTCAGAGTTGCACAGGATGTGTTCTCAGCCCTTGGTTATTATGCTGTTATTGCATTTTGTGTGTGGTAAATAAAGATGCTGAGGCCGTATCATCCGCTGAATAAAGAAACGAAAGAGGCCTGTGTGGCAGGACAGCCCAGTCCACCGCTGGAAGCCCTTAGTTCCTTTCCAGTGGATTTAACACCTCTTGATCTATCCCATCCCCTTGTGCCCTCCTCCCACCTAGGAGAGCCGGGACTGGTTGCTCCTTTCTTTATAACCCAGCCCCATTTTGCAGCTTTAGGTGCTGCTAGTTTCGGTTCAGTGCAGACACCAAGCAGTCAAGACCTATTTTTTTCCTTCCCTGCCTCATTGGGGGGGGGGGGGGGGGGGGGTTAGCTTTTTGAGGGGAAGTCTCCCCTGTGCACACCCTGCCAGAGGGTCTCTCAGAGTTTAGCTACAGCAAGAGCTGGAACCCCCCCCCACCCCCTCCCCTCCAGGGCTGAAGACCAGTGAGCCCATTTACCAAGCAGGAATGTGGTGAGCACCAGTCGGGGGAAGATTTCAGATTACGATTGGTTTTTTTTTTCCTCTGTTTTGTTTTGCGAAGCGGCTTTTTTGAGCTGCCACCCCCCCCCTCCCCCCTCCCCTCCTCACGGAGCCAGGCTGGAACTGACCCACAGACTTTTCAACCCAAGGAGTCAACCTTTTCAAAGCAGCTAAAGGAATCTCATAAGATCATGGAGACCCCATCACGACCCCCCCCCCCCCCCCCAGGAAGCAGGATACGAGGCTGGGAGTTCGGGAAGACGCTGGAGCCCAAACGTAAGAGACTGTTTTTGCTGTGCTACAATGGGACCCCTGACTTAGGATTCGCAGGTAAACCTCTGGGAGAGCTTTCAGTGCACATTTACGCCACCAGTTGGGAAGCTGAACCAGTTTGCCGAAGAAAAGGACGCCTACCCAGAATGAAACACCCTAACTGTACGAAGAGCCATCTCTGATTGCACCCTTAAAGATGGACTTTAATTTGCCTTTATCTAATCAGTAAACTGTTAATTAACACCCAGAGCCTGGTCCTGCCTGTTTTTCGGTTTATTTTATTTTATTTTATTTTTTTCACACACAATAACTGCCTCCAGGTGTTGCCACAGCTATCAATATACACAAGGGATCAATCACACAACTGTCTGGCCCACCTCTGGGATAGAGAGTTCAGGACCTGGGAGGAGTGCTACCCAGTGTGGCCCCCTAAAGAGAAATAAAATTAGTTTCCATGCCCTGGGACTTCACGCCCCCCCGCTAAGGGTCACATCTGGATATGGAACGATGTGGTTATGGGGGGAGGGGGGGGGGGGTTGGAGGTTATTCAGCTATACCGGGCGGACAGTGAGAAATGCCCAGTTTATGCGCTACAGACTCAAATGTAATCAGAGTCATCAATTCTATATTTCTAAGATTCATACAAAATCTTGTTAGTCACAAAGAATTGCCTTCCAGAAGACAGAACAGGTTTCACTTTATCTGTTTTAAAACCTGAAGGAATCTTTTTACTAGGACCCTGTTCGCTTCCTGTACCGGACCAAGTCGTTTCCTTCTCCAAGTCGTTTCCTTCTCCAAGTCGTTTCCTTCTCCAAGTTCGGCTACCCTTGTTAAATGTAACTGTACTTTCGGACACCACAGTTCTAGTTTTTGTTTATAATGCACTCCTGTTCGATGTAAACCAGCAAGATATGTTTTCATGATTGCCGGTATATAAAAACTCTAAATAAATAAAATAAAATAAATAAGTGTGCCACCATTTTTGAGCAAGGAACGTTTAAAAGTAACTAACTGAAGGGGAGGACAGTGGCATAACAGAAACAAAAGTATCATCTAGAATAGCCTTTGAAGTAACATGCAAACAGATACAGTAAACATTGTGAGAGAGCGGAGTGCCCACTCTCCCGGCTCATGCACAGGACACCCTCCTGTGCGCGCGATTCAGAAAAATAATGTATTCAAATTAGGGCCCGCGGTAAAAAAAAAAAAGGAGCTAGGGACACTAGCGCATCCCTGCTGCCTCTTTTTAGACAGGAGCGGCGGCTGTCACCGGGTTTGACAGCAGATGCTCAATTTTGCCGGCGTCTGTTCTCAAACCCAGCCATGGGTTCGGAAACCGGACGCCGGCAAAATTGAGCGTCCGGTTTTCAACCCACGAGCAGATTTAAATTTTTTTTTTTAAATGTGATTTTAAACTTTTGGGACCTCCAACTTAATATCACCATGATATTAAGTCAGAGGGTGTACAGAAAAGCACCTTTTCTTGCAACCCATAACCTCACCTACTGCAGTCCTCCGCAGAAACAATTTTACGGAGGCAGGAATCTTACCCCATGTCTATGAGTTAAAACAGGGTTTTCCTCCTGAACTGACCAGAGTCGGCTTAACCAACTACTTCCAGCCACTAAACAATCAAAAAATAAACCACAAAGAGGAAAACAGAAAGCCCAGTTTGTACAGAAACTGAACACAGCTCTCCACACAGAGCCTCACTCAATCCTGAGAGTGATGCTCCTCGTGAGTTTCGGGCTTGAGGAGCTGCTTAAAGCAGCAAAAAAAAAAAAAAAAATGGATGCCACAGAATCTGCTGAATAAGCATACCAGGGAGAACAGTCTGCCTGGGAATGTGCCACGTGCTCTTCCAAAAGAAGATTCAGCTAGCCAAAGAAAGAGTGCCTTCCCCAAGGAGCTGACCTGTTTGGGGGGGATGAGGGAAGAGACTGCTACTTTTGAAGTGTTTTGGACTTACGTCGTTGTAGGGTACTAGGCATTGGGGTTTCAGATTGTTTGGACTTTGTTCAAAATAATGTCTTTACTGAACTGACGGCAGGAAAAGCAGTTTGGGAGCGAAAAGTGAATTTTTTTGTGCAACTGGACGACTGTGCAGAAAAGCCCCAGAGAGGGGCAAAACTTTAAAAGGCCTCGAAATGACTGACACCTCCCCACCTGGGCAGGAAGCCTGGGAAGTTATGAGGCCCTGCGTGGTCTGTGGCCATCCCCAGGTGCCTCTGCGCCCAAGAGCTGACCAGAACGGGGGTACACGTACTTGAGGGAGTCTTCTCTTTTTATCCCAGCACCACTAAGAAACATTTGGCCAATAGATTAGCAGATCTTATCAGTAAATAGTTTTGTGTTTAAAAAAAAAAAAAAAAAACCTGATATTTGGCTGGAATGCCCCTTTTTCTTCTCTAGCATTCTTTCAACTTCCAGGCCATTTTAAGTTTTAAAATGTTGGGTCTGGATGAAGAATAAGACCAAGTCAGCTGGGGATGAGTGAGGCTGGAAGGAGGATGAAGGTGAGAGCATGAAAAAGCGAGGAAGGAAAAAAAGGGATATGAGAGATGGATACAGAGGCCGGGAAGGGACAAAAGGAGAGCGAGACAAAACAGGCAAGATGGGGAGAAAAGAAGTGAAGTGAAGAGGTATTGGTCAGCAAAAGAGGTAGAGAAGAGAAAAACAGAGAAAGAATGCAAACTGATGCAGAGAACACGCGAAAGGAAAGACTACTAACCTTGTGATAAAAAAAGAAAGTACAAAAGCAGTAGTTCGAATACGCAATGCTGTACAGTATTAAATAATTATATTTATGTTCCAAGGGTAGAAGGGCGGGTTACGTATGTTCTGAATTGCTCAATGACTTAAAAAGTGCAGGTTTAAGAAAAAAAAAAAAAAGGATTTCAACTCATACATTTTATGGCTGAAATCTTTTTATTAAAATTTCAAGCAAATACATATCACTGGATCATTGATAGACTCTGTATTTGCTAATGCCCCCAACTAATTCCCTCCCCCTTCCCCAAATAACTATAGCAGTAAGAGAACCAACAACCGCAGAGATCAAGAGTCCAGCAAGTCAAACATCATTGAGAAGTAAATTTTGTGTCCGTGGAGATAGAGATTGAATATATGGTCCCATACGCACAGGACAACCTTCTTCCTTCTGAAAGCAGTTTTTCCCCAATATATTTCTCAAACGTGCAAAGCTGATGCACTTGATTCTTCCAAAGCATTATCATGGGAGGCTCTGTGTTCAGCCAACAGAGTAAAATAAATTTCCTAGCCATAAGCAGGATCTTACATACCCACAGCTTCTGAAAGGAATCCATGAATTCAACATTAGGAAAACCATTAAAAAAAAAAACACTTTAGCAGTGAACGGCAAGGCACCCCCTAGTAACCATGCCAACATAGCACGTTATATTGCCAGTACCCGGCAATCCTGGGTCAGCTCCAAAAGTAATGACCCAAAGTCCCCGTTCCAGCACCACATTTTTTACACTGATCCCGTGTCGGACAAATGCATTAGAAACGCCCTATGTTGTGAGACATATCGCATCAAAAACATATACTGCATTTCACGTAGAGCAACATTACAAGTAAGGGATCTTATGTGTTTAAACAGTTTAACATAAGAAAAAAAAGAACATAAGAACATGCCATGCTGGGTCAGACCAAGGGTCCATCAAGCCCAGCATCCTGTTTCCAACAGTGGCCAATCCAGGCCACCAGAACCTGGCAAGTACCCAGACATTGGGGGGGGGGGGGGGGGGGGGGGTTGCTTTTAAAAAGAGCCTGTGTGGTTCCCCGGCGCACGCACATGGACGTGCCGATTTTATAACATGCGCATGCTGGCGTGCACCGGAGTTTAAAATCCACGCACGCCTTTGCGGGTGGCTTGGGGGGGGGGGGGGGGGATTTTAAAAGGCCAAAAAAGCTGCCAAAGAATCCACGAGAATTAGCAATATGGGTCAGAATATCATCTGCAAAAGCAGCCAATTCAGCAACATATTCAGCAGGAGTAAAAGTAACCCCCAATTCATTTGCCCAAGCAGCTAAAATGACATTGTAATTTTTAGGTGCTACTTTGTTCATTAGGAACAGATACCAAAAAAGAAATGGTATGCCTAGCGGGATCAGAAATAATCAAATACATTTGACAATGGCAATCTATGCTCATTTTCCCAGTCATTTAAAGGTAAGGATTTTATATAATGTCTAGTTTGTAGGTATGAATAAAAATGCTTTTGGGATAAGTCATACTCATCTTTTAATGCTTGAAAAGTATACATAATTCCCCCATCATCAAAAAACTGGGACACATTCCACAAACCAGCAGCAGCCTATTGGGGGGGAAAACAGATTGTGTCTCTGGGAGAAAAGCTTTGCTGCCTTGGAGTGGCAAAAACTGAGAAACATTATAACGCAGCTGAAATAAAGATGAGAAGTATCGCCATGTCTATCAGAGGGGTAAACAGGGGGTTATTCTTGAGATGTGGGGGGGCAAAGCTGCTAGGGAGGCATGTAAAAGGTAACCAGGATGCAAAGAGTTAAAATATGCCTTTTCCACTTCTATGAGAGTACAGTATCTGGACCCCTGAAGCCAATATAAGATCACAGGCCAGGCTGTAAAACTTTAGATTACCCAGCCCAATACCCAGTTTCCCACTTTCTGGTTAACCTTGCCAAAGCTAACCGAGGTTTACCTCCTTTCCAAAGATATTTCCACAAGAGATCATCCAAGCAACCCATATCTTTCAGGAGACATAACAAGGAAAAGTTTGAAAGAAATAACACCATTTAGGTAAAAATCAGCGTTTGAAATAGCCGCACCCTACCCACTAATGAGAGAGGAGAGTTTGTCTAGGTTTACAATAAAGCTTTAGTCAAGAGATATAATTTAGAGAAATTGACAGAACAGAACTGAGAAATATCCCTGTGAAGGAGAATTCACAGGTATTTAAAAGCATGTGTAGCCCACGTCATCGGAAAACTGGACCCCCAGAGAAAGTGAACTCTGTCTGGTATGGGTAGGCCATTGATTTATCTAGATTAAGGTTGTGACCAGCTAGTTGACCATAGCCAATGAATTCTTGCAACAAAACTGCCAAAGAATCCACCAGAATTAGCAATATGTGTCAGAATATCATCTGCAAAAGTAGCTAATTTGAAGACATGGGAGGGTGCATACCCTATTGGGATCTCGTTAATATCTAAAATTACCCCTTATCCTCTGTAAAAGGGGTTCCAAAGATAACACAAAATAACGGGGGGACAAGGGACAACCTTGCCTAGTGCCCCTATGAAGAGCAAATTCAGGGGACAAAAAAACGTTGACAAACACAATTGCCTTTGGGGCATTATAAAAAGAGTTTAAGTCCTGAATAAAAAAACCCTCAAACCCAAAAGCACTCAAGGTAGCAAACAAAATCCCATTCTAGCCTATCAAACGCTTTTTCCGCATCAAAGCTTAAAGGCACAGATGGCAAATCCTTCTCTGTACTGGTGGCAATAGAAGCTAAAATGCGATGGACGTTCATTACAGTACAATGATTTTTTTTTTTTTACAAATCCCACCTGGTCCGGGTTTATCAATTGAGGAAGTAATCTGCTATAAGCTTGGCTAAAATTTTTACATCAAAATCAGTTAGTAGGGGGCAGGATACATTGATCTCTGCCTGGTTTGGGCAGCACGACAATGGTAGCTGTGTTGGAAGCATACGGAAAGTAGTCAGCTGCCGAAACATCTCCCCCAGTGGGAGACAATTTAGTAGCCAATGCTTTATAGAATTCGGCAGGGATCCCATCAGGCCTAGGTGCTTTCAAAAATTTAGCTTCCTGAATTACCTGCTGAATCTCGATAACATGAAAAGGCCCATTCAGCCCTTCCAGATGCACTGATGAAAGTTTGGGAAGGTTCACAGAATTGAGATACCTCTGTATTGCACTAAACTCCCTGGGGCTCTCCTGTATAAAGTTGTTGGTAATAATTACAAAATATATCCGAGATTTCTTTGCCTGAATTAGTCACAGTAATTATGTGGTGCATCATGGCCGGGACATAGGTGGGCCCCAACCAAATTTTGGCTATATGCGCCAGGGATTTATCTATTTTATTACCATGAAGAAAAAATTTGCATTTGTAATACATTTGATCTTTACAGGCCCGTTGATGTAAGAGAGTACTGAGAGCTATCGGTGTAGCTAAAAAACTTGCCCTATTGAAACCCATCGGGAACTGCTCGTCACGCTTATCACAACATAATTGTTTCTCTAGAGTTAAAATGGACGTGTTCATTTTCTTTTTCTGTAATGTCACCCCGAAGAACAGCCTTAGCCGTCTCCCAAAACAAAATAGGGGAGTTGAGAAGTAATTTGTTATAGAACAAAATATTCTCACTTCTCCTGAAGATATTTGCAGAAATGCAAATCAGTATATAGATAACTTGGGAAATTTCCACATTTTCCAATGGCTGATACCCCACTAAATCCAATCATTCTGGAGCATCATCAGAAATGGCTAAAGGACCAATCTGAGGGTCTACAACAAGAAAAAATGCTGCTCATGGAGTTAGCAGATAGTCCAGGCAGGATTGCATATTGTGTGCTCTGGATATGTGAGTGAACTGTCACTGGGGTGAAGCGCTCTCCAAATATCAAGCATATTCAGGCGCTCGCATAAATAGTTTATCCCCTTACGAGTAGACATTGGGCTTGGACACCGTTGGGGTAGCTTGTCCAACTGTTCATCGTGTGGAAGATTAAAGTCCCTCCCCCAGCAATCAGGGTCAACTGTGCACAGGGAAGTAATAACTAGGCCAGTTTCATGAAAATGGCATGATCGTACCCATTAGGAGCATATATCGTACAAAGAATTATAGATTTACCATACAATGTACCCTCTGTTATTAAATACCTGCCTGCAGGGTCCACAATATCATTTGTTGCCTGTAGGAGGAGGACAGTTTTCCCAAACAATATGGCTACCCCAGCCTTCAGTGTACCTGATGGGGCAGGGAAGATCTGCCCCCCATTGCCTTCATAGCTTTTGGTGTTCAACCAAAGTTAAGTGTGCTTCCTGTAGCATAGCAATTTGGGCTTTTTGCCGTTGTAACGCTTGCAAAACTTTATAATCACTTGGTAACCAACCCAATACCTCCCAAATTCCAAGTAATTCATCTCACAGAAATATCTGTCCTGAGCCTGATAGTTTCCAGGGATCAAAAGCAAAAATAAACTCCTTCCAACAGCCTGGACTTCCCAGCCTAAGCCCCGGCTGATTTGGGTAACTACAGTGCAACTGCTGTAAAATGAAGCCATGTGGGTCTCTAACTGCTATAGCATATGTAACTGGAAAAAAAATAGCCCTTTGCCTGGAGAATCTCCCCTAAACAAGTGAAGAGTCTCCACAGCCTGTCACCCCCCTCTGTGTTGTATGTGTAAGGCCCTGCAGCCCCAAACCCCAACCCACAATAACTTGAGCAGCAAACCTCAACAAGAGAGAAAAGAATGGAGCTGCTCCCAAGTCAGTTTGCAACCACTAAACCCAAATGAGAACTCTAGAAACACGAGGGTGCGTTTTGACCAATATGAACAGGGAAAGTTACATATTTTTCACCACCCTCACTCCAAAGAACATACATTGGAAAAAAAGAAAAGAAAAGTGAGACTTATCCCTGCCTTCAAATCCCAGTACTGCATAGCAAGGGGACTTCATCATAAAAAACCAATGTGAATTCTCACTGGAAAAAAGAACTCAGAAAGGCATCCAAGCCTCAGTAACAACGAAACATATGCAGTGTCCAAACTTGTTATGAAACATTAAAGCTCCTGCAGAGGAGAAGCAATTGGTCGTCTCTCACCAAAAGACTGAAGGAACTATTGTGCTTCCTCCACAGTTTCATAAAACAAAGTTTTATTTTGATGGGTGATGCACAATTTTGCGGAAAACTGGAGCACAAAGCGGATCTGCTTCTCAAGCAACTGGGCACATATGGGAGAAAAATCTCTCTCTCGTAGCAAAGACGATCACGGAATAGCCTGGAAATAATAATATCCGGCAGTCTTCATATTCAAGCTTCCTCCATTGCCTACAGAGCCACAGCAATTCCTCTTTATGGTGACAATTAAGAAATTTCACAATGATTGGGTGAGGCCTGGCCTGCGTAGGTGCCTTAGCCCCTAGGTCTATGAGCCTGCTCAATATGTAAGGTACCATATGACGCATCCCCATGCAGAGCCACACCGAGCCAAGTCTCCAAGAAATCAGGGAGGTCCCTGTCAGCAAGTGTCTCTGGGAGGCCCACAATCCTGAGATTATTGCAGTGCGATCGATTCGTGAGGTCATTGAGCTTAAGTGCAGCCTGCGATAGCGCCTACTTAGTTTGTGCCAGTTCCATCTCTAAGGCCTGCACCCGATCGTCCACTCCAGGCAGATGCATTTCGACTTCTTGAAATCGCTTAGAATTTTCAGCGAATAGGTGTCTGTATTTCGATGAACTTCTACATCTTTTCAAAATGGTCCTTCTAGGGCCGCCATGTCACTTACCCTGGCCGACGAATTGCTCGGGGAGAGCAGATTGCTGACAGCGCCCGCCATTTTGTGCGCCGCCGGCTTCCCTCTGTCTCGCCAATGCATACGAAAACTAAAAACAAGTTCTCAGCCGCAATCCAAAAAATGCCACAGAGGTGGCGGCGGCTATGGAGCACAAAGGCTGAAACGATGTGCACTGAGAAGCGAAGTGGATGTGAAAGCGAGATGCGCCTGGACCGGGGAGTGGGCCCGGGAGCTGAAGAAAACACGTCTTCACTCCCACATCACATCAAGTGGTCTCCTCAACTGATGCAATCCTACAAATGTTTTAAATTGTAGCAAGATGTTCCTATCTCTTTGCCAGAACGGAGTCTGGAAACCACATTGAGCCCTAAGGGACTGTTGAGAGAGAAGAAGAAGGAGTTTGCATGACTTAATCCAGGTCTCGGACTGGATGCCAATAGATTGTTTTTACGGCATTGGAGGAGATAGCACCATCCAGATATTTACCATTAGGAGGAGTCAAGAAGAATGCCCTTCAGGCACACACAAAAACTAAAGACGACAGAACAATGAGAGTAGATCGCCTTGGAGTACAGGAATCAGGGATCACCCCAGAGTGGCAAGGGGAACACTAGGACTATTTCCTCAGGGAAGTCATTCCTATTATATCCTGGAAGGGACTTTGTAAGCATTAAAGGGCGATTGCCACACTGCAGCTGAACACACGATTCATCTACCAGTCTGGATTCATTTCCCCAGGAGGTGTGCTTTGTATCTATCAGTTTTTCAGTACTGAAGGCTTATTTACAGTAAATTTGTTGAAACAGTATAAACACTCCGTGGGATTACTTAAAACCGGTGCAATTCTGAGCCTCAGGGCCCAAGAGAGAATTCTTCCTCCCTGCTCCTCACCCCACTCTAGCTCGGAGCAAGCCCGGGAGCAGCACTGGATTGTACTGAATCCCAGGAGCTCTATAACGACCCCCCCCCCCCCCCCCTCCCGGTGTAGTAATTAGCAACCTCTCTGTAATCAGATTACAAATTGATCATTGCATTAATTACTTTGGCCAGGAGTGGAGGGGGAATTCTACACACAAAAATTTAAAATTCTGCAAAATTCATATTGGTCAAAATAACAATGTTATTGACAGTCTAAGTAGTTACATTTTAAATTAATACAGAAAAAAAAGCTACTTAAAGATACAGAATTTTAAATATTTTGAGAAGAATTTTATTACAAATTCACTAAGAATGTCCCTTCCAATCGCTCTCCCTACTCCCCTGGTCACTTCGCTCTCTCAGGCCCCCCCCCCCCCCCAACTCCTCCACCTGCCAATATCTCTCCCCTCCACCTCTAAGCTCAACCCCTTCCACTCTATCACCAGTCCCAGAGTTTGACCCTGTTCTCAGTACTAACATAAGAACATGCCATACTGGGTCAGACCAAGGGTCCATCAAGCCCAGCATCCTGTTTCCAACAGAGGCCAATCCAGGCTACAAATACCTGGCAAGTACCCAAAAACTAAGTCTATCCCATGTTACTGATGCCAGTAATAGCAGTGGCTATTTTCTAAGTCAACTTGATTAATAGAAGGTAACAGACTTCTCCTAGAACTTATCCAAATCTTTTTTGAACCCAGCTACACTAACTGCACTAACCACATTACCTGGCAACAAATTCCAGTTTAATTGTGCGTTGAGTGAAAAATAACTTTCTCTGATTAGTTTTAAATGGGCCTCATGCTAACTTCATGGAGTGCCCCCTAGTCCTTCTATTATCCGAAAGAGTAAATAACCAATTCACATTTACTCGTTCTAGACCTCTCATCAATTTTAAACACCTCTATCATATCCCCCCTCAGCCGTCTCTTCTCCAAGCTGAACAGTCCTAACCTATTTAGTCTTTCCTCATAGGGTAGCTGTTCCATCCCCCTTTATCATTTTGGTTGGCCTTCGCAACTATATCTTTTCTGAGATTCGGTGACCAGAATTGTACACAGTATTCAAGGTGTGGTCTCACCATGGAGCGATACAGAGGCATTATGACATTTTCTGAATTATTCTCCATTCCCTTCCTAAATTCCTAACATTCTGTTTGCTTTTTTGACTGCTGCAGCACACTGACCTGACAATTTCAATGTATTATCCACTATGATGCCTAGGGTGGTAGCTCCTAATATGGAACCTAACATCATGTAACTATAAACGGGTTATTTTTCCCTATAATGCATCACCTTGCACTTATCCACAATAAATTTCATCTACCATTTGGATGCCTCTGCTCTCTCACACCCCCTCCCCTCACACATTCACTCTCACTGGGGCCTTCATCTTCACCGTGAATGGTACGCACTCCATTTGCTCCCTGCCGGGACCTTTGTCTTCGCTGCAAACAGCGCTCACTCTGTTCGCAGCATGCTGGGGTCTCCTCTGCAAATTCTGTGCTCTGTAGTAGCACAGAATTCCTCCAGGACTAAATACAGAAAAGAATCCCTAGAGCACAGAAGGAAACTTTCAGTCCGGCAGCCCACCTCAACCCCCACTCAGGGTTTTGCATACTGATGGGAATTTGTATGCCAGGTCCAGTTTGCATGTGTGTTTATATCCTTCCATGCACAGTCAAATGAAATGAATTAATCCATTCAGTTATATCTAGGCCTTGAAGTTTTGTCTTCCTCTCTCCCACCAAAACAAAGCATATGCATTCCTCTACAGTCTCTTCCCCCAGCTGCTCACTGGTCTATAGAAAAGACAATAAATGACTTGTATGCTCAGTAAACAGGTTATACTAGAACAGTTCTAAATAATATTCTGCCTTTCATCTAGATGAGAATTACAGCAATATGAATGCGGCCACCTCTGGGGCGGAAGCTATGACAATCAAAATGTTGCACTTGCACTGCACATCAGCATTCAAAAGGGGAGAGGGAAGAAAAACAAGGATAGTCTTAAGTGGAATGCTACAGATAAGTTATATACATCCTCTTTCACATGTGCAAGCGGTGACTGTAGGTAATGAGATTACCTTCAACTTTGAAGTGTAACACTATAATTACATGGCCAGGGCAAAAAAAAATCTGCAAAATCAAAAGGAACTTTGACTGGCCGTGAGTAATTCCTTGCTATTTGTATAAATCTTTATAACTGAAAATTCAAGATTGGCCTCCTCACCACCCTTACAGCACTACATCCAGGAATGAAAAACAGCTATCAAAATCATCACTAACAGAGCTTTCAGGAGATATCTTGGAAATCCTTTAAAAAAATTTAAGTACACACTTGTTCTTTTCATAGTTCATCATTTTTGTAGATTTGATGTATTTGAGATGCTACTGGAAGTTTCAGACTCCTGCAGGAAAGCTTGCATGAAACCTGCTTTGGGTCAGATGTATTTATTTATTTAGGCGTTTTATATACCGACATTCCATATTAAGATCACAATGGTTTACAAAATTAGTGTTCATATTCGTAGTCAACAATAGGGGTGTGCATTCATTTGCAACGTATTGGAAATCCGCAACGTATAGGGCCATATTCGTTGTATTCGTGGGGAAGCGAAACGTATGGCGATTCCCCACGAAAACAATGAATCTTCACCGAATTATTTGGCCGTCTAAAGGAGTGAATTTAAAAACAAACCCCCCCCCACCCTTCTGACCCCCACAAGACTTGCCAAAAGTCCCTGGTGGTCCAGTGGGGGTCCGGGAGCAATCTCCTGCACGCGGGCCGTCGGCTGCCAGTAATCAAAATGGCGCCAATAGCCTTTGCCCTCACTATGTCACAGGGGCTGACCAATGGCACCGGTAGCCCCTGTGACATAGTAAGGTCAAAGGCTATCGACACCATTTTGAATACTGGCAGCCAATGGCGTGAGTGCAGAAGATGGCTCCCGGACCACCAGGGAGTTTGGTAAGTCTTGGGGGGGGGGTTTGTAGTTAATTCAATTTTAGCCGGGGCCCCCCCGATGAATACCAAATGCAACGTATGCCGTCCCTCTGCACATCCCTAGTCAACAATAACATTCTGATCCAGCATTCGTAATCTGGGTCAGCATCACAGTAGATGTGTGTTTTAGTTGATATTTGTACATATTCTTGGTCAACACGACTGCAGATTTATGGATTACTTCATATTTCTACATTTTCAGATTAGACATTACAGCAGAAGCGGCTTCTGGTCCTACTATCTATACAGTTTACATCATATTCGTACATTTCAACAAATGCAGATTCTGGTTCTGCTAATTATACATTTTACCTCATTGCTTAATTCACCACTATTATCTCAGGTAGTGACACTAAAGTTTTCAAAATATTGGTACTTTATGTTAAATCGTAAGCTTTTCTAAAGAGCCATGTTTTCAGTTCACATTTGAAAATCTCTCTGTTATCTGGCATAATGGCTCTGGAAGGGAGTTCCACAACTTAGGACCTGCTATGGAAAACATTTGGTCTCTTATTTGCATTAGGTGTGTGTTTTGAGTGGACGTACCGTCAGAAGTCTTTTGTTTTGTAATCATAGGGTTCTCTGTGGTGAGTAATGTTGAAGTGTAACTCCTAATAGGCATTCAACGGTCCAACTGACCGAAAGAGATCTAGGCTTCATAGTGGATAATACATTGAAATAGTCTGCTCAGTGTACTGCGGCAGTCAAAAAAGCAAACAATGTTAGGAATTATTAGGAAGGGAATGGTAAATAAAACAGAAAATGTCATAATGCCTCTGTATCGTTCCATGGTGAGACCGTACCTTGAATACTGTGTACAATTCTGGTCGCCACATCTCAAAAGAGATATAGTTGCACTGGAGAAGTTACAGAGAAGGGTGACCAAAATGATAAAGGGAATGGAACAGCTCCCCTATGAGGAGAGACTAAAGAGGTTAGGACTGTTCAGCTCGGAGAAGAGACGGCTGAGGGGGGATATGATAAAGGTGTTTAAAATCATGAGAGGTCTAGAATGGGTAAATATGAATCTTATTTACTCTTTCGTATAATAGAAGGACTAGGAGGCACTCTATGAAGTTAGCATATTTAAAATTAATCGGAGAAAGCTCTTTTTCACTCAACGTACAATTAAACTCTGAAATTTGTTGCCAGGGGATGTGGTTGGTGCAGTTAGTGCAGCTGAGTTTAAGAGAGGTTTGGATAAGTTCTTGGAGGAGAAGTCAATTACTTGCTATTAATCGAGTTGACTTAGAAAATAGCCACTGCTATTACTAGCATCAGTAGCATGGGATAGACTTAGTTTTTGGGTACTTGCCAGTTACTTATAGCCTGGATTGGCCACTGTTGGAAACAGGATGCTGAGCATGATGGACCCTTGATCTGACCCAGTATGGCATGTTCATATGTACTTATGAGGGTAGGCCTAGTAAAAGGGAATTGCAGTAGCCTAACTTTGAAAATATTAGTTTGTAGGACAGTGGAAATTCTGGATCGTTAGTAGAGGTTTCAGCTGGTATAATATTCTCAGCTTGGTGTATCTTGTTTATTAATTTGCTTTTCCATAGTGAAGTTCCCATCTATCTGTATTCGTAAGTCTCATACTTGATCGGATAGAGTAATATTAGCAATTCCTAGATCTAGTGTTGGTTTGAATTTCATTGTCTCTGTCCTTAACCACACTATTTCAGTTTTTTTGGGGTTTAGAGTTAGTTTCAGTTGAGAAAGTTTTTGTTGTAGTTCCTTCATGTATATTGATAGAGATGATGCAGTTTTTTCAAGTGTTTTGTAAAAAGGGATGTAGAATTCAATGTCATCAGCATATAGGAAGAAGTTGAGTCCTAGATTTGCCAGTAATGCACATATAAGTAGCAGATAAATGTTGAATAGGTTGGCTGATAGAGATGAACCCTGGGGGGACACCTATATCAATTGGGAAGGTGGTGTCAGATATTTGATTGCCCAGTTTGACTTGATATGTCCTATCTTTTAGGGAAGGAGGACACCATTTGTTAACATTTCTGTCTATTCCAATTTCTCTTAGTTGGTAGCAAAGCAGGGTGTGGTCTACTGTGCCGAATGCTGCAGTAAAATCGATTAGTACAAGGATATATGATTCATCGCTGTCAAACCTCTGTAAGTACAGGGTCAGCTAATGAGATGAGTATAGTTTCAGTTTGGATTCAGAAAAAAATTGCTAAATTGGTTCGGGTAAAGTATTTTATTGTCTTCTAGGTGGTTCTCTAATTGTGTTAACACTGTTTTTTCTAGGACTTTACTGATGAAAGGCAGGTTGGATATTGGTCGGTAATTGCCTCAATCTTATATTCTGCCAGTTTTTTTTTTTAGCATTGGTTTAATTACAGCTTATTATGCCCTGTCAGGGACCAATCTTTCTGCTAGAGAGTGGTTTATTATGGTTGTGAATACTGGCGTTATTACGCTGTTTGCTGTTTTCAGGGGACTTGCAGGGATAGGATCCAGTGAGTGGGTGGCAGGCTTCATTTTGGTGATGATTTGGTTTATTTTGAGCTTCAATACTGGGTCGAATGAATTCCATTTCTCTTGATCGGATTTTCTTTCAGGCTCTATGGCTGATGAGCTGGTGAAGAATTATGACTTTAGATTATTAATTTTATTTAATAATGATTTAGCATATTCATTGCATGAGTTCTTTGAGAACTGATGGTTATTAGAAACTGAGGAGGATGGGTCCTTGATTAGGTTTTAAACTGTTTGGAAGAGTAATTTGGAATTGAATATTACACCATGAATCTGTTTTGCATAGTATTCTTTTTTTGTTTTATTTGTTCACGGTATTTTGTTAATAGGGATTTGTATTTTTCTAGTGAAACTATAGATTGGCATTTCTGCCATTACTTTTCAGATTTTCTCAGGGTCTATTTAGTGTGTCTTAGTTGTTCATTATACCAAGGTTTCCTTTTGTTTAGTTGTGTTGCCTTCATTTTGGAACATTTTTTTCTGGATTGGGCAAAGGGTATCTGCTATTTCAATGATGATTTTATCCCAGGAGTCAAAGGACATGGAGGCATTATCGTGGTCGAACTCATTTATTTTATTTTTTAATTGATTCTATCTTTGTTCTATCTTTTTTCTGTATGTGAAGGATTGATTATTACATGCATGTTTGTTGTGTGGTAAGGAGAGTTATTTATGCTTTTATTAGCTGGTGATCAGACCAAGGCAATATCTTGAGAGAAACATATGACACAGTTATTGTGATTGGCAAAAATCAAGTCAAGAATGTGTCCTGCTTTGTGGGTGGGTTTGGTTAAAATTTGAGACCAGTCCATGGCTTCTATAGTGACTAGAAAGATTTCACAAACTTCCAGATTTAGGTACGCTGTCTACATGCAAGTTAAAGTCCCCCACAATTAGAGTTGATTCAGGAGTTAGAAATGCTTTAGTGAACATTTTTATTAGGGGTAAGCAGTCTTTTTGGAGGGTTCCAGGTGGGCAATAGATCAAACCAATATTTAGACGTGATTATTTTAGTACTGCAGCTTCCTAGGGAGGGTTTCTCTCAACTTTGTAGGGTTTTAGTTGGAGGGCTTTTTTTTTTTTTTTTTTTTTTAAACAGACTTAATAAACCCCCCACCTTTTTGGTTTTTTCTGGGGAAGTGAAAGATATAGTTGGGGTGATCGATTTGGTTTAGAAGGACATTATCACTATCTTTCAGCCATGTTTTGGTAATGCAGAGGATTGAGGGATTTAGTTCATCTAGTAGAACATTAGTGGGATGATTTTTTTTTTTTTTTTTTTTTAATAATTATGCATTTAATAACAGGAGGATAAACATTAGGCAGGGAGAAGTTACAGAGGATTTATTACTTATCTTTGGATAGATCAGGGTTTCATTTTCTCTTTTGCATGTATTTTGAAGTTCTCTGGCGCTTTCCATGTTTCCCACATCCTGTTATAATTTCAGTAAAGTAGGCTGTCTCCGTTTTCCAATATGTATGGTTAGAGCTGGATTTTCCAAATTTGTATTTATTGTATTGCAAAAAAATCCAAGATGTTCACAAAACTAAAAATTACATACACAATACCTAGTCCATCCAGCCCTTTAGGTGGCAATACTGCAAGTACCCTTTGTCTCATGCACACATCTCGCTGGAAAGCTGAATTTCAGAGATTTCAAGTAACATAGAAGGCGCATACAGGACCAGTTTCCTACAGCAGATCAAAGGTAGATTCTACAGCAACTGTAGCAAAATTCAGTGGCAAATATGCATTTAATACACGAAAGGTCTAAAATTTAAGATTTTACCTCCCTTACATACATATTTGGATAAGGTAAAATTTAAAAACTAACCCGTTAATTTTCTATGAGTCCTGACAGCAGGTGGAGGTAGAGAACTTCCTTTTCAGACATCTGAGTCTATAAATCCTGAGAGAGAGCAGGATACATTACCAGTAGCCTCTTGCTCTCGCTTATCCCTATATTGCTAATTCTACTTCGTCCCCTTCTATACAAGGACAGGATGATAGAAGGAGCGAGAAAAAAAAAAATCAGTTTATGTACTCATCCCATCTACAAACAAGTTCTCCAGTTCTTCCTCTCTCCCAGGATCCCCCTTCCATCTTATAGTTCAGTAAGGGGCAAAATGCACTGCATCTGTTCTTTCCTTCATTATTGCTTTTTTATTGAGATTAGTGGAGGAGAGAATGAAAGTTGAACAATAAATAAAGTTTCCCTCTGTCTACCCCCCTCCTCTCCATTGACCTTCACACTGTCCTGCCTGCTCCTTTTTCAACAGAACTGGAAAAAAAAAAAAGAAACCTGTGCAGCAGGTGAGAGAAAGAAGAGATAATCATGATACTCCCCGAGAGGTGTGTATGTATGACTTAGCCTGACTTAGTCAAGAACCAGCTAGCTGAGGAGATATCTAGCAGCATGGTTTACAAAATTAGAAAAAAAAAAAAAAGTGTGCAGACAGTAGCAGCAACGGCCCTTCAGATAGCAGGAATGTCACTGGGGAAGCCTTAACACTGCCATAAGAAAGATGTCATACTATGCGGGGCACAGCTCCCCCCCCCCCCCCAGACCACAACCTGATGCTATCTTCCAGGGCAGGAGGTAGGTAATACCACAGAGCTAGGCAGACCCCGAGTGTATGTGCCCCAGGTGTGTCACTGAACCCATGCCACAAGGAGGAGAGGAATGCATGTCCACCACCATCCAGGGGGAAGTAATCTAGACTCGATTCTGGGTTCAAGCCGGCCCAACCATTTCAGGAGGAGGTGCCCTGAAGGCACACCTGCTCCTTTAGGAAGTGACTGAGGGAGGAAGCTCAATCCGGCCTGAAAACAACTCCCCCCCCCCCCCCCCCCCCCCCTTCCTTCAAAATCTCCACACTTCTTTGTTCCAAAAACCCGGTAGATAGCACCCTATTCAACTTCCCCCGGAGTGCACTTCTAGAACTCCCCTCTAAATATCCTTTCCCCCTCATTAACTACTACCTTTTATCTTGTAAAGAGGTCGATCCTGCTACTTAGTTAGCCATATGGTCAGTAAATTGTCCGTTTTTATCAAATATCAATTATAGTCATCTGTTCTTTCGTCCTGTTATCATGTAACAAATAGTTACCATGTTATAATGTAAAATAAGCAGTTCATGTCTTATTTGTTTCAGTTATATGTAAACCGATGTGATATCTCGATCGAATGTCGGTATATAAAAAACAATAAATAAATAAAATAAATAAAATTTGCAAACACTCTTGAGTAACCTCTCTCTGTAAGTTACGTAGCCAGGGCCATTAGTTGTCCTCATAAGATCACGGTGATAAGGGGGTCAAGAGGAAGCCTGAAAGGGTGGCTACAGCCCTTAGATTTATGGAAAGGGGTAGGCCCTAGCAACTCCCAGCTGAAACATGGTCGTTACAGACACCAGCATAGGAGGATGGGCACATGGTGCAGGATCAATCAGCCCAGAGGTATTGGTTAAGGGAAAGAAAAGTTGTCAGAGGAGATCACGTGACGCTGTGGGAGAGGACGGATGTAGGTTTCTCTCTCTGGCTCCTATCCCTCTCATCCACCCCCATCCAGCGTCCCTGAGAAAAAAAAAAACAGCCTTCTAACAACTAAAATCAATTCTACAGAGGGACCTGGTGCCGTTTGTTGCTGCTATGGCCACCAGAACAGCAAGGAAGGATAAGGAGAAAGAAAAAGACAAGCAGCGGCCTGCGGACCTGGTTATGGAGGACGAACAGGGCCCGCCTGACTTGCCAGCTCCGAATACCTGGGCTGAAATCAAAGCTGCAGTAGTAGAAGCCCTGGAGCCCGAATTTAAAAAGCTTTCGCAGCAGATGGGTGAAGTGTCGGCTTCCATTGCGGGCTATGAGACCAGATTTGGGGAATTAGAGCACAGAATTTCTGGCACAGAAGATGGTCTACAGCAAACACAGGCGACACTGGACCTGTTAAAGAAGACAGTAGCTCTCCACACTGACCGACTAGAGGACCTGGAAAACAGGTCACGTAGATCCAATTTGAGATTTGTGGGCATACCGGAGTCCCTGTCCGACCGAGAATTGCCGGTATGGCTGGAATCCTGGCTTACCAGGGAGCTGGTGCTGGATCTGTCTCGTGGCCCCCTGCGAGTGGAGAGGGCCCACCGTCTGGGTAATACAAAAACCTTGCAAGACAGGCCGAGAGTTGTCATCGCAAAAATTTTAAATTTCAGACATAAAGAGGAGATTCTGCGTGCTGTTCGAGGGGGTAAAGCTCTGCAACATGAGGGTCATAAAATTCTGGTCTTTCAGGACTTTTCAGCAGCATTGTCAGCTCAGAGGCGGGCACTGTCGCCGTTTTGTGCTCAGCTGCATAATTTAGGGCACCGTGCGTTCATGGTCTACCCGGCCAGGGTTCGGGTCGATGGCCCTTCTGGACCCCTGATGGTTTACAAGCCCGGGCGACCTGCAGGAATATATAAAGCAGCTTACCTCTTCGTCCGGGGGGAGCCGAGCTGTCTCTCCTGTTTCCTAACAGAACGGCCATGTGGACAAGATGGCCGCCGAAGCATGGGTGCTGGAGACGTTTTGATTTAATTCTGCCTCCGGGACTTGAAGGCGTTATGGCATGCCATAGAGAGATGTTTCCCCTATTTAACAGGCGAAGGGAGAGCATCGAAGCGCAGTTTTTGGGGACCCGGCTAATCTGCGGCAAGGTTTTTTTTTTTTTTATTTTCTTTTCTCTCCCCAGTTTAGACTCTGTTTTGCTTGATTCCCGCGGTGCCTGCCTAGCGGGATGGTTCCCCGGCAGGAGGCGAAGCGGCGCGATGAGGAGAGTTAGCTTTGCCCCCTCTTCCCCATTGACACTTGGCCGGCGCATGGTTGGACCCGTGGAGGCCTCATCAACTCCGCCCGGGACTCAACACGTGACTGGGAGGTCTGGCGGCGGGAAGAGGTGGTGACCATCGGCAGCCTGGCAGTCCCTGTAGTGCCGAATCTGGAGGCCTTTGCTGGACTGCGGCTGTTTTCTGGCCGAAGGAGCGGGTGGGTGGCGGGAGTGTGATCGCGCATTGGGGAGCCCGGCAGGCAGGTTCCTCGGTGTCTCTGATGTGCGATTATCCTCCGCTGCTGTTTGCCTGCTTCCCTTATTAGTTTCCCTGATATGGGGATCGTTAGGGTAAATTTTCAGCGGGGGGAGTTGGTTGGGGGTAGGTTGGCTCGGGTCCCTGGCTGCTCGGGACTGACAGCAGTGGAGAATGTATTTTATACATCTGTATAAGTTTTGGTAAAAGTTGAGCGTTTTAAGCTAGTGTTTATTGTTATTCTGCTGGGCTGTTTGCCTGAGAAATGTTATACCGTTCACATAATCTGCAGACAGTGCAAGAGGGAAGGTTCTAAGTTGTGCGGTGGGTGGGGGGGGGGGGAGCTAATAGCGTTATACGTGGTCTCCATACTGGGGTTAGTTTGGAGTAGACAGGGAGGAAGGGGATTTGGGCGACAGGGGGGGGTGAGAAGGGGGGTGGTGCTGGAAGGGGGGGGGAGGGGAGGGGGGGTCCAGGGGGTTTTGGGGATCAGACTGTATGTTCGGTGGGGGGGGGGGTTCAAATTAGTTTGTTTGTGATGACCCGTACTGGTGCCTCTTTAAAGTTCAGGGGAGGGTTTTTGCTGGGACAGCCCTCCCTTGTTTTTTGGCTGACAAAATTCTTTCTCCGAACGCTCTTGCTCCCAGAGTATGGCTAAAATGGGATCTAGGCTTTTTTCCTGGAATATGTTTGTGGCATCCAGACATCTGTAAAGAGATATAAAATTCTGCAGGCCCTCAAACGGCAATCAGCGGATGTGGCCCTTTTGCAAGAAACACACCTTATTGACGCTGAACATCCCAAACTGCGTCAAAATTGGGTGGGGACAGTCCACTTTGCATCAGGTACTTCAAAGTCGGCAGGAGTAGCCATCTTAGTACGGAAAAATATCCCTTGGCAGGTTAAGAAGGAGATTAAAGACCCAAAGGGCAGATACATCATTGTAGAGGCGGAACTTTTCCAGACCCCCATAGTGCTTTGTAATGTATATGCCCCCAACACGCAATCGGCGAGCTTCTACAGAGGCCTGCAGCGGGCACTTCTCCCATACCTGGGCATGCATCTGGTGGTAGGGGGGGATTTCAATGCCCTCAGGGACCCAGAGTGGGATAGAATTGCGTCCGGTCCCTCAGTTGTGCAGCCTAGTAAGCAGTTGAAAGCCCTAGAAGACACCATGCACCTGGTGGATTCATGGAGAACACTGCACCCGCTTGAAAAAGGTTTTACCCACATAGCCAGAGCACACGCGACCCAAACTCGTATTGATTACATCTATGTGAGCGCAAACTATTTTTCGAAAGTAACAAGGGCAGACATAGGAGACGTGCTAATCTCTGATCACGCGCCTATCTGGATTGAACTTGCAGTAAACGTAACCCACCGGAAAAGTTTCCATTGGAGGTATCCTTATTATTTAGCGCAGGAACCAGCTTTCCAGGCTTATGTCAGGGAGCGTTGGGAGGACTTTGCAACCCTTAATCAGGAGCACTTAGGGGACCCGATTTTGTTCTGGAACGCTGCAAAGGCAGTTTTGCGTGGGGACTTCATTTCTTATGTAGCATACTGGCGGAGGTCGTTAGATAAGCGGCTTTTTCGATTGCATACTCAGCTACATAACGCCAGACGGGAGTGGCTAGCCCATCCCTCTGTCCACGCGAGGGCCACTTATGTATCCTTGCAAACAGCTATCAATGCGGTACTACATCAGAGGGTGATGAAAAGTATTTTTTATTATAGGCACCAATTTTATCACTTTGGTAACAAATCCGGGAAATTGTTGGCCAATTTAGTCCGCTCGGCCCGGGGCTCCAGACATGTGCCCGCAATGCACACAAAGGGTGGGAAGATAGTCAACACTACTACAGCAATTCTAGATACCTTCCAGGATTATTATGCCCAATTGTATCGTTCGGGTGGATGGTCCTCAGACCAATGGGAAGCATTCTCTGCTAAAATTAACATTCCCTCCATCACGATAGCTCAACAGAGATGGCTTAATGAACCTATTCAGGAAGCAGAGATAAGGAGGGTCATTCAGCAGGCTAAACCGTTCAAAACACCGGGTCCGGATGGGTATAATTCGGAATTTTATCAATGTTTGGTGGAACCCCTCTCGGGTCTTCTTCCTTTAGTGTTTACGGCTTTAATACAACAGGGATCTTTTCCGTCATCTGGAAACATGGCACATGTGACTCTTATCCCAAAGCCCGGTAAGGACCTGATGGAGCCGTCGGGTTACTGACCAATATCCCTGCTGAATGTTGATCAAAAATTTCTCGCAAAAATTCTTGCGGACCGTCTTGGTACCATAATACCCTCCTTGATTCAACCGGGCCAGGTAGGGTTTGTTAGGAGACGCTATGGGCTCACAAATATTAGGAAAGTGGCAGTGGCGATGGCTTTATGTAAACGCTCGAATTTCCCTTTTTTGGTGGTCAGCCTAGATGCCGAGAAGGCATTTGACAAAGTTGAATGGGGTTTCCTGTTCCAGTTGCTAGAAGAAATGGGCTTTCAGGGTTTTTTCTTCCAAGCCATTCAATTGTTATATGCAAATCCTCAAGCTCGCTTGTTGGTAAATGGGGAACTATCACCTCCAATATCAGTAGGACGAGGTACCCGACAGGGCTCTCCACTGTCCCCTTTGCTATTTTTACTTACGGTGGAGCCCCTGCTCTTGGCGTTGCAGGCGGCTCCTAACATTAGGGGCCTGCAATTCTATTCCCATACGGATCGGGAAATTTTCAAGTACGCTGCGTTTGCAGACGATATTTTGATTTTTCTCACCTCACCAGAGTGCTCTCTTCCACCGCTCCTGACACTATTTCATGATTTTGGGGAGTTCTCGGGGCTTAGTATTAATTGGGACAAATCGGAGGCATTGGGTTACCCGACCACTTTGCGGGAGCGATGGACTGGGCGCTTCCCTCTTCGGTGGGCAGGGACGGCTTTGAAATACTTGGGGATTTTCTTATCCACGGATCTGGCTTCCATATATTCCCTCAACATACCTAGATTGCTCCAATTAACCCAGGATAGGTTAGAGAGATGGCGGGAACTTCCCCTAACCGTGGGAGGGCGTGTTAATCTATTTAAACTCATCATATTGCCCAAATGGTTATATGTCTTGCAGAATTTTCCCTTTCATATCACAAGGAAGGACTTGGAGAAAGTGGATAAATTGGTGCGCACATTTTTGTGGCATGGCAAAAAGGCCCGCATACCGCTACGTTGGTTACAACTAAAGTGGGGCAAGGGGGGTATGGGGGTGCCTGATTTGCAACGATATGCAGTTGCGGCCAATCTCAGGGTGGTCAGGGACTGGATATCAGATGGCTCCGATTATGTTGGGATCTTAGCGGAACGCACGCTGTTGGCACCCCTGGACTTAACCTTTGTTCTAATGTGCCCTGCCGCGGATTTAGCAGAGTCCGTTCGTAGAGACCCACTCATCGCACCTCTCCGATACGCTTGGCGGTACTTAACCCAGAAGTTGGGTCTATCGGCCTATAGTGCTTTTTTATTGCCCATTAGGGGGAATCCCCATTTCACCCCAGGCTCGCAGTCTCGGGTTTTTCAGGATTGGCAGAAGACTGGTATTACCAGGTTGGGGCATTTAATACACCACTCGGGGACCCTCTTTTCTTTCGCCGAAATTCAGGCGGAACATGGATTGCCAGACACCCACATATTTGGCTACCTGCAGTTCCGACACTACTTCCATGCAATACCGGCCATTAATAAGGATCTAGCCCACTTGCATGTGTTGGAACGATTTTTTCTTTTGGGCAAGGATAGAGGACCTTCGTTGTCGGTTTACTATCATTCGCTCACTCCCACAACCTCGGTTGAGATGTTTCGCAAAGTGTCGGAGAGGTGGTGTAGAGATGGTGGGTTTCAAGTTCCCGTTGGGGTACTTCAGGCCAGTATGAGAAGGTTAATGGAGACTACCCCTAACATGTATTATAGAGAAATGCAATTGAAATTGATATATCGGGCGTATGTGACCCCGCAAATTGCATATTATGCGAAACTGACGCAATCAGCGTCCTGTCTTCGTTGTTCATGCTCTCGAGGCTCTCTGCTTCATGTATTCTGGGAGTGCCCAGGAATTCAACTTTATTGGGGGAAACTGGTGCGTTATTTGAATGGACTGTTAGCAGTGAACCTTTCTCTTTCACCGTACATGATTATATTTGACTGTATTCCTAATACGGTAATTCGGAACCCGGGACTCCGCAAGTTTGTCCGGAAAGCCTTTGCAGTGGGGAAAAAGGTCATATTGCTAAATTGGAAGGAGACAACCTGTCCCTCATACTGGACATGGAGAAACCATCTACATCGAATGATGCAACTGGATAATATGACCTCCCAAACCAGTCCCCAACAACGACGATGCTTTCTTCAGGTATGGACGATATACATCCAGGCGCTGCCTCATCGGGCCCGGAGTCTCATTCTGAACTGCTGATGGCTCTGATTGTTGTTTGCTGATTAGGAGAATTTCACCAGTACGGAACTCACTGTAATTAACTGTACTAATTAATATGGTGGGCGGGATTCGGGTGGGAGATTGAGGTGTTAATAGGAGGGGCATTCTCATTGGGACAACTTGACAGGTGAAGTTGCTGATCTTGTTGTTATGTTTGTCTGTGCTCTCAATGATAATAATAATAAAAATTGTTTAACATAAGAAAAGTTGTGGCCAGCCAACAGGCTAGGGACAAGAGCCATTGGACTGGCTCTACAATTTTTCTCCTGACCTTAAGTGAGAAAGCAGTGAGAATTTGGCAGGTAGTGTCATGCACCTGGCACAGGAAAGCAGGCCCCTGCAGCCTTGTGTTAGCTTAGGTAAAGACCCAGTTATCTGAGTGGGCGGAAGATCTCATCCATCTCTCAGCACCCTGTACATAGCAGGGAAAAGGAACCTCCAAGCTGATTTTCCTCATCTGGAACGGACTGGTCTAAGCAGAGTGGGAACTCAGTCCAAAAAACCTAGGACAGATAAAGGATCGGTAGAGTAGCCTGGCCACAGACCTAAACAGTGATCCAGGCAGTCACCAAGACCAACAGTCGTCCCGTTGCTATCCCCGCCTACTCAGTCTCCCCCCCCCCCACCCCCGCCCTTTCAGAATTAGTCAGTATTATTTACTCATCTACAGCTAATTCAGTTATATTTTGCACTTCCTCCTATGTTATGATTTTTAATAAGTTTTTTGTATTTACCTTTTTGGTTACTCTCTGCTTTCCCTCCTTTCCTCGTTCCTTGTATTTCTCCTTCTCTCTCTCGCCCCCGGCCCTTTCTACTTCCCTTTCTTGCCTGCTCCACTCTCCCTGCTCATTGTAATTTCCCCTTCTTGAATTAATTGTAAACCGGCGAGATGTGTGCTACGAATGTCGGTATTATTAAAAGTAAATAAAGATACTTCAGCCACTGGGTGGAGGCACGCTCCTAGGACCAAAACTCAGTTTTACTGTGCATCTGCCGCTGTGTTGGAGGATCGCGTGCCAACAGGCGCAAAAGGTAAGACAAAGAACGGGGGGGGGGGGGGGGAGCCCACAGGCACTGGCGTGCGCAAGGTGCACTAGTATGCACCCTCTTGCGCGCACATGTACGCCCGCGCGTACTTTTGAAAATCTACCCCTTTCTGAGCTTTCAATCTGTTTTTCTTTCCAATGTTTTAGGTTACATTATTTCTACGATCATTGACTGTCCTTAATTCTTGGCTTGCTTCACCGATATTAGCATCCTCCTTCACATTTTTTTGTATTAGATCATGTACACACATTCATAGAAAGTCGGAACGTGAACCTTCCCCGTGCGGGTAGCTCTAAGGTCCTGCGATACGTGCAGGCACAGCTTCTCTGGAAAGTTCCTCATGTACTGAGCAGGGAGTAAATGTATTCAGGGTGGAGAGCTCTGGGAGGCAAATGTCATACCAGCATGCAGGCGAATAATGCCTGGAGGGCTAGGTCCGGGAGCAAGCAGAGGCTGTTAATGGCTCTGCCTCTTGCGTGTCCCTAATTTCTTTGTTTGAATATGCTAAACATACCGAACTTTTCTCAGCCTGAATTTTACCCAAACAAGCTCTTTTCCCTACTGGTGATTTAAAAAAAAAAAAAATAGGAGTACTGGTAGGTCACAGCCAGGTTCTTTAAAGGTAAGATCTTTATTTATACATCGCCTCCACATAATGCAGGCAAAGTACTGTAACCATTAGATGCAATTTGCTGCATTTCATAGGCAGCGCATACAAGAGGTCTGGAGAGGGTAGAAGGCAAAGCCAGAGGTTTTCAGACAGACAATTTTCTCAGGATCTAACAGAATAAAACATGTTCTGATTAAGTTTATAAAAAAAAAAAAAAAAATAGATGAAGGGCAATATTTGCTAGCTGCATATCCCGTGTCCCAGATGTTTACCATCTGGGGAACCGATACACAGACATTGGATTTGATAAAGCACAGGACTGCTTCTACTGCCAAGTCCAAAAACAAAAGCGCCAAGCAGCATGGTCTGATTTTTCAAGAAGGCACATCACCCTGTAAAACTATTGCTAGCAGTAATTTTGTAACGGGTTTGACAGTTGCTTGATTTTCATTGTAAATATTACTCTTTAATTGGGGATAACTGCCTGGAGCAGAAGTTACTATCCTTAAGAGAAACGTGGGGAATACCTGTAGGGCACAGAAGATACCACCATACTGGGCAGCCTGGATGGACCATTTAGTCCTTTTCTGCAGACATCACTATGTTGCTATATTTCATGTCAAGAAACTTTGAAAATGAGATACTGATATTGCTTGTAAGCCATTGTAAATACAGTATAAAATAAAAAGTTCAGGTTGCTTCACTTATGTTTAAGGTGATGGGTTCACCTTCCTGTTCCTGATCGCCTTCCAGTCTGGATCAAAAAGTGAAGTCATGCCCCCATATCAGGTCTGCACGCCTATCACTTTCTCTGACTCTTGTCTGCAGTGCTGTCTCACTCTCACCCTCACCCTCTCCAAACCTCCCTTGCTCATTCACATTCCTGGTCCCCATTTTGCTCACTCTTCCCTCCCCCCCCCCTTCCCCGATCCACCCTCTGGCTCACTCTCTTCCGCCACTCATGTTTTAGTCCCTTCCATGATGGTTCCTTGCTCGTCTCTCACACATGGTTGACTTAGAGCCATTTGCTGACCATATCTCTGCGCTCCTCATGGCAGCATGGGTCCCATTCTGCTGAAACTTAATGAGCCCCGCAGTCAGGGGCGGTTCTATAACGAGGCAGGGTGAGGAGGCCGCTTCAGGCAGCAGAATTTTCAGGTGGCAAAAAAATGCCCCTCAGAATGCAGTTGTGGCTTCCGCCTCACACTGCCCACACACCCCTGCTGCGGCTGCCTCAGCTCAGGTCGGCGACAGCTGAAGAACGGAGAGAGGCTGGGGGCCACCGCCAGAACTCAGGCTGGTGGCAGTTGAACAGAGAAATGCTGGAGGCTGCTGCCGGAGCCCAGGCTAGCGGCAGCTGAAGAAAGAGAAGAGGCTCCATGTAAGAGAGAGGCAAGCTTGCGTATGTGCATGTAAGGCAGCTTGTGTGTGTGTGTGTTCTTGCACCATGTTAATCCTTGACAATTTCATGACTGTAAATCAAAAAGTTCCCAGGTATAGAAAGCAGGGTATTTTTTTTTCCATATTAGTTTTAATCATTGGGTGCTATTTAATGTATCTACTCTTTTTCAATATTTTATTGGTATTTATGAAATTTTAAATTTTTTTTGAAATATGTTTACCATTTACTATGTTTTATTGATTTACTATTATGTTTTGTGTTTCTTAGTTTTTATTGTTCGATGTTTTATGAGCAATAGTAATGTTTATTTTTCTATTGTTGCACTGCATTCAGAGTCTGGCACATTGCATTTTCCAGTTTAGTTTTTGTCTGCACATCTTTTTATTTTTTATGGTCTCTTTATTCTGCATTTGATGAGGATCTGCCTGTGTGACTGAGATGAGGCATTTTGTTAGTGTGTAGTTTCTTTGTAGGGATCTATAGCAGCCTGGTTTGTTCTATTTTCCTAATAGGAGGGGTATTGGTATTTTTGGTTTTGCAGTGTTGCATTTTCATAAATAGGGTTGTTACTGTTTGAGCGCTGGTAGTTAGTAAACCTCCCATATGAAAACATTACTATTTTGTAATTTAGTTAATTCATGGCTTTCTGAGGGCCAAACCTACACCCAACAGATATTACAATAGGCCTAATATAATATGAGTTACAACTGTCGTTTACTTTGTTTTTGCAGGGTTTTCTGGTTGGAACCACAGCAATGCATGTAAATAATATACATGTGATATTTTTGTCCATTTTCATGTAAAACCTTAATACAAATGCGAACATTAACTGTGTGTTGGGGGTAATGTGTGTGCAAGGCTATAAGGTTTGCTTAAATTGCCTAATACCCTTGCTTCAGTCTAGCTCTGACTGCACTGGCTCCATGTAGGAATGCAGGATTCTGTCTGGAGCTGTGATGCTTTGGGCCAGGCTCTCCCCAGTCTCATTCTTGGCAAGGATTTCATTTTCTTTACTTTTTTTTTTTACTCGCCCTGGAGGAAGCTGGCAGCATGGATCACTTCCTTCCCTGGAGTAGGTTGGCAGAGCAGAGCATAGGGAACCATAGCAAACCAGATATTAGTTTGGGAGTGAGTGCCAAGGTGGTGGCCTGGATAGCAAACTTCTCATTTTATTCACAAGCCTCCTGTGTGGGACCATATCAAAAGTTTTGCTAAAATCCAAGTAGATGACATCGAGTGCTCTTCCTGGATTTTAGCAAAGCTTTTGATATAGTCCCACACAGGAGGCTTATGGATAAAACGAGAAGTTTGGGAGTGAGTGCCAAGGTAGTGGCCTGGATAGCCTGAAGAGAGAGCGGTGATGAGCGGAGTGCTGCAAGGGTCTGTGTTGGGACTGGTCCTCTTCAATATCTTTGCGAGCGACATCGCAGACGGGATAGAAGGTAAGGTTTGTCTATTTGCGGATGATACTAAGATCTGCAACAGAGTGGACATGCCGGAAGGAATGGAGAAAATGAGACGGGATTTAAGGAAGCTGGAAGACTGGTCGAAGATATGGTAGCTGAGATTCAATGCCAAGAAGCGCAGAGTCATGCACATGGGGTGTGGAAATCTGAAAGAAATTAATTCGATGGGGGGGGGGGGGGGGGGGGGGGGGGGGGGGGGGAGAGGGCTGATGTGCACGGAGCAGGAAAGAGACCTTAGGGTGATAGTGTCTAACGATCTGAAGTCGGCGAAACAATGTGACAAAGCGATAGCTAAAGCAGAAGAATGCTGGGCTGCATAGAGAGAGGAATATAGAGTAAGAAAGGGGAAGTGATTATCCCCTTGTACAGGTCCTTGGTGAGACCTCACCTGGAGTACTGTGTTCAGTTCTGGAGACCGTATCTCTAAAGGGACAGAGACAGGATGGAGGCGGTCCAGAGAAGGGTGACCAAAAAAAGGTGGATGATCTTCATCAAATGACTTATGAGGAGAGATTGAAGAATCTAAATATGTATACCCTGGAGGAAAGGAGGAGCAGGGGTGATATGATAAAACCTGTCAAGTATCTGAAAGTCTAACGATCCAAAGTCAACGACAAACCTTTTCCATTGGGGGAAAAAAAAAAAAAAAAAAAATCAGCAGAACCAGGGGTCACGATTTAAAACTCCAGGGAGGAAGACTCAGAACCAATGTCAGGAACTATTTCTTCACGGAAAGGGTGGTGGATGCCGGAACGCCCTTCCGGAAGAAGTGGTGAAGACCAAAACTGTGAAGGATTTCAAAGGGGCGTGGGATAAACACTGGATCCATAAAGTCTAGAGGATGTGAATGAAGAGAAGAGGTATGGGGGTGGCTTGCGGGAATGATGGCTACTACCTGGTGATTACTACCCTTATTCAATAAACATACACACGGTTAATGCGTGTGTATGCTCTATGCTTCAACGGCAAGAGGAAATGTGGGAAAAAAGATTTGCATTCACAAATAAGCGAGGGAGTAGCTTGCTTGTTGCGGTGGTTACTACCCCAAACCAAATAAGCCTGATATTTCACTTTCAATGCATATCCAGCGTAGCTCTCTGCTTCAACAGCAGGGGGGATGAATATAAGAGGATTTACATTCAGACAACAACCAACAAGGACTAAATTGCACAGGCTGGGTAAACAAATAAGCGTGGGATTAGCTTGCTTATTGCGGCGGTTACTAACCCTAACCAATTAGGCTTGATACTTCACTTTGATGCAGCTCCAGCACTGCTCTCTACATCAGTGGCGGGGGTGGAAGGAAATTAGAACCAAAAAGTTACCAATAAGGGCCCTGACCTCAGCAGTCAGAGTAACAGACAAATATGAGAAAAATAAGTGTGAAAACTTGCTGGGCAGACTGGATGAGCCGTATGGTCTTCGTCTGCCGTCATTTCTGTGTTTCTATAAAAGCAGCCTTCTGTGTAGCGCACAGTTAATATGCTGGGGTGAATCCAAGCTGCGATCATAGAACGGGAGGGGTCAGCCAGACAGAAGTGCCTGTGCAGTGTTAGTGAGACTTCTGTCAGTGCTGACTGGGCTTTGAGAGGGGCAGCTGGCTATGGAATCAGTGAGTCTCCAGGAGAGAGAGAGGTGCTGAGAAGGGGTGAGACTGGAAAGGAGAGCAGGCTGCTGCAGGCAGAGGAAAGGCTGGTAACAAGGAAGAATTTTTACATAATGATGTGGAAGCGCTGGGGTAGGGGGCACTCGCTGAGCGAGCATGTGAGCAGCAGCACAACAGTAAACGTCTTTGTGCGTGTGCATGAGCCACTGGTTGGCAGTGTGGCTGTCTCATTAATTGGCAATTGATTCAATATTTGAAAGGTTGGCAAGCAAAATTAACTCCAGACCAGGATATATGAGAGATGAAACCAAACTTGTGGAAGGGACCAACAAAATGCATGGATGGAAGGGGGACTGCAGCTCAGTTTGCTCACCCCTGGTCTAAGGTGTGCTGTAGTTTAGAAAAATATGAAATTTCTCAGAGATTTTGTGTCTCAGTTCTGTCAGGCTCCAGGTCACACGATGTATCTTTCAAGGGTCGATGATGTGTTTTTTGAATTATGTTCTGCACAGAAAGCACACGAGTGAGTCACAGATATCCTGTGGGCTGGTTTTGAAAAATATCCCCCGGGATGATATTTTCCTGCAATCCACCCCTGCTCGCACTCATTCCTGGGAACTCTCCGGATTTGGCCCAGAGACTCCCGAATTCTGAAGGAATGGCTGGGTCTCCGGGGGCCCTGCTGCAAAAGGCCTGGAGCAGCGCACGCTCAAAGAAGGAGAAGCATCAGCACCCGTGCCCCTGGAAGAAAACGTGAAGCCCGGTGCTGTGCAGCAAGAAAGACGAGCAGGAGCGTTGCCCTCCTCTGCACGCCGAAAATAAAACAAGGACAGAGCGGGCCGACACTACTGGAGGAAGAGGAGGAAGTGGAGTGGAGCGCATGTCCCGCGGGCCTGGTAAAAGAGGAGGCTCCTGTGCCTAATGAGAATCGAGGTGAGAAGAGACAATGACAGTGCATGCGTGTATGGAAGAGGGAGAGAAGTGAACGAGTGTTTGTATGTATGTATGGGGGGGGGGGGGGGTCGAGTCATCTCATCCCTCGCCTCAGATTGCCTTGAGCCACCCCTGCCCCCAGTCATTATGCCACGACCCAGTACTGAGTCATAGCTAAGACTGAAAAACATTGGCCTATGCCACAGTAAAGACAAAAGCTCCAGGTCACTAGATTTGCTACTCAGGCTATTACTATAATGGGGGAGAGCGAGAGCGAGATAGGAGGGCCAGCTAATAACTCGTGGTGAGGTTTCGGCGGTGGTTTAGGGGCCAGTTTGACATGCAGAGTGCGATGTACGAACAGCACAGTACACCTCAGTGAAGATTTGATGTCATTTGGAGTGAGGAAAGTCTCAAAAGATGAGATTTTACCGCCCATCAAGCTAGGGCGAGAGAAAATTGTAGAAATATCATCAACCACCGAGCTCTAAGCATTCAGGGCTTGTATGTAGTCAGGCTTAGGAAGACTGCTGGTTGGGTGTTGGCGCCTTCCCCAGCTGTTCCTTGCTTCTGGAACTGCCACTTAATTGTTTCTTTCCGGGTTAACAGAACATTTTTTCTCTTTGGGGGGTGTGCGGTGTCAAGCAAGCCAACCAAGCTCTGCCCCCAACTTCCAGTGCCAATGTCTTACTTTGTGTTTATAGTTAAATCATTCTTTCTTATATACATTCTTTGCATATCATCAGACTATAATTATTCGTTGCTAGAAGAGATATTAAAAAGCTTGATGCTACAAAACCAGACAGTGGGGTAAAGGGTTAAAAACAATAAAACCAGCATTACTAATAGAAGTCTCAGTACTAAGCGACTATTCTGTACTATGAATGGAGAGAGAGAAGATCATCAGAGGCCGTGGCCTAAAGATACAGGAACAGTCCTAATTGTTTGGGCATCATGTGCCTGATTAAAAACCATTGAAGTTCACCTCGATATGTTGCCTGTGTATTACACCATACAAGTTTCAGAAAGAAGCTTTTTGGCACAATGAGAGTATTAAGAACAACACTAACTCTGATAGACCTGAGTTCTGCACGGATTGTTGCATGGGGAGGGGGGGAGTGGTTTTCTGTGAATGCAGAGCACATATTTACAAATCTCGAGGTGCAGGGTTTCTGTTGGGTTTGCCTTGTACATATCATGACAGAAATGAACCTAAGTCTTGGGCCAGGCTATGTTGGTTATGATCGAGGACATTTCCCCACACAACTGGGGTGGGGAGAAGACCTGGAAGAGAAGGGAGAGAGAGTTTCCAGGATCTGGGAAACAGTGCTATACCAAGGGTGAACCGGGTTGTCTGTAGTCCTAACCCCTATTCTGTTCCTGCTCCCTCTCACACCACAGTCCTGCATACCCAGCTACCCTTCCATCCCCCCTTCACAATTAAGCATTGCCTCCCCCCCCAGACAACCTTCCAGCCTGTCCCCAAACCCCACCCACCCACCAAGACATTTCCTATAAACTTTGCTGGCCTGCTTCATCCTCTTCACTCTTCCTCAGCAGTTCCTGAAATGGCCGCTGCCGGCACGGCACAGCTCTCTATGGGTTTGAGCCATGTTGGGATCTCTACTCTTGCACTCATCTCCCAGTCTCAGTGCGAGAGTAGAGGCAACCGCATGGCTCAAGCTCAGAGAGCTGTGGACAAGAGAGAAGGAAGACGACCCCCCCCCCCCAATAGAAGAAACAGTTAGTCTGGCCAGGGTGACCCACACTATGCCGACACCTATGGTTTATCTACTGACAACAGTGCAGAAGGGAGATGGAAACTTCTAACCTGTGGGCACAAAAATGCTTTCAATGCAGAAAACATGTTTTATGTGCACAAAGCACGTTTTCTTATACATACATCCAGATTTCAGGACCTAGTGCCAGAATTCCAGCTTCTGCCCATAGATTGACACTAGCACTGGGAACTTTATGCTACCTCTGACCAGGAGTAAAGTTTCCAGCACTAAGAAAACCTGAGTTAAGCCAGCACACCTCTCGGCAATGGGGGGGGGGGGGGGGGGGAGCGAGATAGTAGCCTTCATTAGCAAGGGATTTCCTTGCAAGGGCACTAAACAGAACACACAGTTTTACATGCATGCTGTGTGCGCAAAACTCCTCGTTGCATCGGGTATAACGTCTGCACACAGAAAATGTGCGCAAAACTGTGGGTCAGGCCCTAGGTTTGTCATTCCATCCATGTGCTTGATTTCTGCATAAGGCCAGCATACGGCTCTTCAACTTGTTCAGTACTTATTTTCGGCTCTGCAGAGAGAGACCATAAGACTGTCTTTCAAACAGGATAATAACCACGTTCACCTGCACAAATCAAATGATTAACTTGACAGAGGTGGGGGGAGGGGGCCCACCACAAACCAATTTTTAAAGATCAGTTTAAAAGTCCAGGAAAGAGAGCCAGACATGCCCCTTTCTTCAGCCACATGGAAAAGCAGTACCAGGCAGTGCGAAGTGCTCAGTATTTGCAGTCAGATCAATTTTTAACTCTCTCACCTTCCCATTCTGTCCTCTGGGGTCAGATATGACTTTACCACAGCATTTCAGCTAGCAGGTACTAAGCATTTTTCTACAGTCATAAAATGAGCAGGGAACCCTCCTCCCTTCTCTGTACATCTGACCAAAAATCTGTATGCATTGTTTATTTTAATACAAATCCCAGATCAGCATTCTGAAAATTATGAAAACCCTTTTTGTATTTCCTCCACTTGCCAGACAGTGTGACTAGGAGCAAATCCCTTTTGCTCAGCTCCAAAAACACACATTTCCTGCATATTTGTCTACTGCATGAAATATGCCAGCAGGTGTTAAATAATAATTTGTGGCTAATGGTCTTATGAACTGGCGATATGTATGCTTTGTATCACATTTATGATTGTACCATGCACCGAGCGCAAATAGCAATAAGCCATGTTGTAAAAGTTTTTAAAATGTATTTAAAACTTTGAAGACCGTGATTAAAAACTAATGGATTGTTATTACAAGCACCTTACCATCATTGCCCATCTCCTTCTCCTCCTGGTTTCCCCGTCACGACAGGGGGCAAGGGCATTGGGTTCCTGAGCCCCCAGGGCTCATACCAGACCTCCGTTTCCTCTCTCAGGTATATCTGTGCAGTGTCCTGTCTCACCCATCCCTGTCCTCACCACCCTGTACACAGTTCCTCACTAGGGTGACTTCAACTTCATTGTCCTACATCTCCTCTCTCATCCTTCAACAGAGTCTATGCCTCATCTCCCCAGTTTCTTCCTAAGGAGATTTCCTATGTCTCTCTACACCCTCTCCTCATCCCTACTGTCCTGTTCTATCCTCGCTCCTCTTCTCCTCCCCCTCTCATATTCCATCCCCACTGGCCTAACCATACTGCCACCATGTAGATGGCACTCCAATCTGTTCAGCATCGTACAAGTACCTGAGAGATAGTGCCAGCTCCTCGCAGCTTACGAGTTAGTCAAGACCCATAAGCAAAATAAAGAAGTTTTCCAAGGTAGAGTCATTAGGAAGCAAAGATAAAGAGAAAAATGTGTTAAATGTCCTTGCAATCTCCCAGAATGAATCTCTTCTAAAAGTCTATATAAAAGATAATCAAGACTGTAGAGTGGGATAACACTTAAGTCAAACTGATCACCGTTTCAAGTTTGCATACAATGGTCTTCAATTCTAAACAAGGCACTAGAAATATCAGGGGAAATATTCAAAGGCAAATTGGTGAGATACGTAGGGGGCTCAAGCTATGGAAGCTCCCAAAATCTAACAGAACCCCCCCCCCTGCACATCGGCTTTCTTTTTATTTCCAGTTTACCCGTAGGGCGACTCCCTGTGGCTGAGCAGCTAAGGAACAGGGGAACCCCGTTAATTCGTGCACCTCCCGTTTCAGTTTGTAATGGATAGAAAAAAAAATGCACAAGACGGTTTGCAACAGGAACCGAACCCCCCGCCCCCCGGGGACCCACTTGCTCCGCACTCTTCTCCCCCCCCCCGGGGACCCACTTGCTCCGCACTCTTCTCCCCCCCCGGGGACCCACTTGCTCCGCACTCTCCACCCCCCCCCCCCCGGTCGGCAGCGCGCGCCACTCCCCCTCCTCACCTGCCCGGCGCACTCCTCCTGCAGCGCCCCGATGTAGTACTGCTCCAGCCAGCGGAGGGCGTTGCGCGAGTGGCGGTGCGGGGGCCCGTGCAGGTCCCGGCCGACGTCGCCGCCCGCCCGGCTCAGCAGCAGCCGCTCGCCGCCCGGGTGCAGCCGCAGGAAGCCCGTCACGTCGTACACCCGCCGGCCGCGCAGCACCCAGCAGGAAGCGGCCGAGCGGTGCCGCCGCACCTCGGCCACAGGTATTGCCATCGCGGCGGCGGCGGCAAAAAAAATTAAATTAAAAAAAAAAAAATCCGAGTCCAGGAGAAAGTCAGCAACTCTCTAACCTGCTGCGCTCCACGGCGAGAGCCAAGCCACCTGCTTCTCTACATTATTACCAAATTATTCCGCTGTCCCCGCCCCCCCCAGCCAGCCAGCCACCTGCTTATTTACATAGCACTGCATTATTCATGAGGAGGAGGAGGCCTTTCCCCCGCCGTCTCCGCTTGGACGGCAGCCATCGGTTTCTTTTGCATAATCTTAGTTTATGCAATGGTGACCGGCCCCCAAGTTATAAACTTTGCCTGTAGGGTTCAGCGAATGGGTGCAAAGATACACTTTTATTTCATTAACGTCATAGGCGTGTGACCAGCTTTGCTGAATTATGTTCTCTTCAAAAGGGCAAAGGTAGATCCCTTGCTTATTATTCATGAGCAGCCACCCACCTTCTTTGGTCAACTGGAGCGGCCTGTTGTGCGGGGGCATCATTTATTTATTTATTTATTTATTTATTTATAGTTTTTTTATATACCGCGGCACGTAATGCACATCACCTCGGTTTACAGCAAACAGTAATTCAGCCAAAGGCTTTACAATGAACATAAGTGGAAAAAGCAAAGTGCTAATTTAAACAGAAAAACTAGGAGTATACATATGAAATACATATGTGTAACAATATTAACAAAAGTCTGTCTTGAAGGGAGTTATTTGTACGGAAAAGGAGGGTAAGGGAAAGGGGGAATCATAGTAGGGGGGAAGGGAGTCAGATCTGCGCTGCTGGTCTGACTCTCTTATTCCTCCCCCCCATGTGAGGGAGGAAGGGGGGAGTCAGTGGGGAGTGGGAAAAGGCAAGGTAGAATAGAGGAATTAGGAGTAGGTTGAGAAGCGAAGTATGCATCCTGTGGACTCGTCGCGTAATTCACAAAGGGGGTGGCCTAGAGACGATATGTAAAGAGTAACGCAGCTTTGCAACCTCTCCTTGGTGGTCTGCAGTGTGGAGAGGAAGTTCCAGGGGAGTGTTTTCTCAGGGGGTTGTAGGTGAGAGCTGGCTGGCAGCCCTGGAGTGGCTTGCATGGTATGGATTTAGAAAAAGCAATGGCAGCAAGATGAGCTGGTCCTGTATCATGAAAAGACAGGTGTCGTGCGCTGCTTTATTCAAGTGAAAGAGGTCCATAATAGCAGACTGGATAATCTTGCACTCAGGCTTGGGGTAGCTCAACCCAGCCCTGCAGCATCTTCTGCTACTCTGGTACTGAGATCCCCCGCCTGGACATCTCTGCTAATGCACCTGACTCCTGACCTGCAGCACCCCTTGCTGTTCTGGTGGGGTGAGGAAGCTGGGAATGTCTGGGAAGGGCAGCCGGGACCCAGTTTCGTGCTGCCTAGTATAACTTGGGTACCAGGTCGGACCTCGGATGGTTTGAAAGAAAGGAAAAGCAGAGGGAGGGGTGGGAACCGCTGGGGACAGTTTCAGCAGGAAATTCATATGTTGTTAAGTGAGGAGTTATAGGTTTCGATTGGTCGGAAGCACTGAGGCCGAAAGGAAATGAGGAGGAGTAAAAGGGGTTCTGGACAAGTGACATTGTCACTTGCCTGTCTGCACTTCTGCAAGCTGTACCCCTCTCTCCCGCCCTTGTGTTTTTCTTTATGTGGGGGGCTTCTGTTCTATTTGACTTGTTGCAGATTAAGGTTTAAGGTTTATTATTATTTATATACCATTGTCTCAGTGAGCCTTCACAGCGGTTTACAATACAAATAAATATACAGTGAAGAAATTACATTCAGTCATAAAAGATCAAAACAGCTAAATTTAAAAGAAAGAAATTACAAAAATCATAGCTGTTAAAATATAGAAATATAAATAAAAACTATAAGATCAGTAAGAACAATAAAAACAATAAAACTATGTACATTGCAACATTGTCTGTGGATTAATAAAAAGCAGCCTGCGGTTAATTTTCAGTGTATGCTGCATTGAATAACCACGTTTTCAAGTCTGCTTTAAACTTGCTTTTTTCTCGCTGTGTCCTTAATTGAGTTGGTAATGAGTTCCACATTTTTGAGCCTGCGATGGATAACGCTCTTTCTCGAATTTGGCTGAGATGTGCTGACTTTATTGTAGGGATTGATAAAAGATGGGGTGTGGGTTGCCCGAGCCAGGTTAAGGTTTCAGTGGTAAGCTCTGAGGTTTCCTGGCTTGATGGTAGTCGGGTCGGGAAATTCTTGGGTTGGAGCATAAGAACATAAGAACATAAGAAAATGCCATACTGGGTCAGACCAAGGGTCCATCAAGCCCAGCATCCTGTTTCCAACAGTGGCCAATCCAGGCCATAAGAACCTGGCAAGTACCCAAAAACTAAGTCTATTCCATGTAACCATTGCTAATGGCAGTGGCTATTCTCTAAGTGAACTTAATAGCAGGTAATGGACTTCTCCTCCAAGAACTTATCCAATCCTTTTTTAAACACAGCTATACTAACTGCACGAACCACATTCTCTGGCAACAAATTCCAGAGTTTAATTGTGCGTTGAGTAAAAAAGAACTTTCTCCGATTAGTTTTAAATGTGCCCCATGCTAACTTCATGGAGTGTCCCCTAGTCCTTCTACTATCCGAAAGAGTAAATAACCGATTCACATCTACCCGTTCTAGACCTCTCATGATTTTAAACACCTCTATCATATCCCCCCCTCAGTCGTCTCTTCTCCAAGCTGAAAAGTCCTAACCTCTTTAGTCTTTCCTCATAGGGGAGTTGTTCCATTCCCCTTATCATTTTGGTAGCCCTTCTCTGTACCTTCTCCATCGCAATTATATCTTTTTTGAGATGCGGCGACCAGAATTGTACACAGTATTCAAGGTGCGGTCTCACCATGGAGTGATACAGAGGCATTATGACATTTTCCGTTTTATTCATCATTCCTTTTCTAATAATTCCCAACATTCTGTTTGCTTTTTTGACTGCCGCAGCACACTGAACCGACGATTTCAATGTGTTATCCACTATGACACCTAGATCTCTTTCTTGGGTTGTAGCACCTAATATGGAACCCAATATCGTGTAATTATAGCATGGGTTATTTTTCCCTATATGCATCACCTTGCACTTATCCACATTAAATTTCATCTGCCATTTGGATGCCCAATTTTCCAGTCTCACAAGGTCTTCCTGCAATTTATCACAATCTGCTTGTGATTTAACTACTCTGCACAATTTTGTGTCATCTGCAAATTTGATTATCTCACTCGTTGTATTTCTTTCCAGATCATTTATAAATATATTGAACAGTAAGGGTCCCAACACAGAACCCTGAGGTACTCCACTGTCCACTCCCTTCCACTGAGAAAATTGCCCATTTAATCCTACTCTCTGTTTCCTGTCTTTTAGCCAGTTTGCAATCCACGAAAGGACATCGCCACCTATCCCATGACTTTTTACTTTTCCTAGAAGCCTCTCATGAGGAACTTTGTCAAACGCCTTCTGAAAATCCAAGTATACTATATCTACCGGTTCACCTTTATCCACATGTTTATTAACTCCTTCAAAAAAGTGAAGCAGATTTGTGAGGCAAGACTTGCCCTGGGTAAAGCCATGCTGACTTTGTTCCATTAAACCATGTCTTTCTATATGTTCTGTGATTTTGATGTTTATAACACTTTCCACTATTTTTCCTGGCACTGAAGTCAGGCTAACCGGTCTGTAGTTTCCCGGATCGCCCCTGGAGCCCTTTTTAAATATTGGGGTTACATTTGCTATCCTCCAGTCTTCAGGTACAATGGATGATTTTAATGATAAGTTACAAATTTTTACTAATAGGTCTGAAATTTCATTTTTTAGTTCCTTCAGAACTCTGGGGTGTATACCATCCGGTCCAGGTGATTTACTACTCTTCAGTTTGTCAATCAGGCCTACCACATCTTCTAGGTTCACCGTGATTTGATTCAGTCCATCTGAATCATTACCCATGAAAACCTTCTCCATTACGGGTACCTCCCCAACATCCTCTTCAGTAAACACCGAAGCAAAGAAATCATTTAATCTTTCCGCGATGGCCTTATCTTCAGTGGTTCCAGGGTCGGCTCCTTGCTGGTTTGTGGCAGGGAGGGGGGGGGGGGGCTGAGTTAGGTGGTGGCTGGGCGCTGCCAGCAGATTGCAGGCCGGGTGTGTTCATCTTGCTGGGGATGTGGCAGATGATCACCTGGGTTTGATTGCTTAGTATTGACACATGGCTCGGGCTGGTTAATGTTAAATAAAGCTGCGGCCTTTAGATTCCATACTGGTGCCGGTGTGTTTATTTCTGTGGAGTGTTTTGTTTTTTTACGGATGCAGGGAGAGGTCGGTGTCCTGTTTGCCTATGTTATGCTCAGTGCACAGAGACCATGGGCGTGGCTGCTGGAAGAAAGCTTGCTGGAAAATGGTGCAAATAGTTTGAAAGAAATGCAAGGAGCAAGCCAAAGACAAGAAATTGTGCCTGGAACTGGAGAAAACACCTTAAAAGAGACAAAAGCAGCAAGTCAAAGACTGGAAGTTGTGCAGCTGGCCAGAGAAAATATCAAAAGGAATCGGAAAGATAAAACCCAGGACAGCAAACTGCAAGTAAACCTTTATTTTTTTAATATTTTAAGCAACAGAATCAGCCTAGAAAACCGCAAAATATGTAGTAAGATTTCACTACATCAGAGTCACTGCTGGCCCTTCTGACAGAGACAATGTTGGGGAAAAGTTTTTTTTTTTGTTGGTTTTTTAAAATTCTTTATTTATCATTTTTAAATTTACAAATTGAATAAGTTCTATTCACTTATCACAATTAGATACATCATCATATATATCATTAAGCTTAAAGTTCCATAAATTTTCATATCCAATTTGTGTTTACATTAAGGAAAAGAACATAAGATCATAGGGTAGGACAAACCAAGATATTTATAGGAGAAAAACTTAGGAAATTCATCTCACTTAAGGCATTAACATAGAATTACACCGGTATTAATCCATATACATGCCCTCTCCCTTGTTAAACTACTGGAGAAGAGGTGGATGGCTTACGGGCTTGTGCAAATTGTGGTATTTGATCAGGTTGGAAGAAAACAAAGGACCTGTTAAAATACATTTGCATGGGTATTTGAGAGTAAATACAAAACCTAAAGAAACAACTTCTTGTATGAAGGACAGGAATTCCCTCCTCCTAAACTGTGTCACTTGAGAGGGATCAGGATAAATTCTTTTTTTTTTTTTCCAAAATACTTTTTATTAATATCGGATAGGCAGGCAGCAGAGGCAATGAACAGCAATATCAGGAACACTACAATCTGAACAACAAAAGTGTAACACCAAAGCTTTGAGACAGAGAAGACCCCGACTGCTGCCCCACCCGACATTCCTTTTGTTTTTATTATTAGTATGAGCTCCCTGACCCCCCAATCCCAATCCCCCCCCAAAACACACCCCAGCCACACCACAGACATTCCACACTCACCACCTATCCCTTACTCCCTCCCCCCCCCCTTTTAACCAAGCCAATCTGATGTGTATCCATTGAGGCGAAGTCCATCTTGTACTTCCTGAGGAAAATTCCAGAGACAGGTATCCCAGCACTGACAGTAAGCCTTGTCTGGTTTCCGGTGGCCAGCTAAAAAGTCCAAACGTTCCATTTGTACCATAGAGGCGTATATGATTAATCCAAGCAGGGAAAGACGGGCGCGACATCGGTGTCAACCAATCCGCCAGGACCGTACGGCATGCCAGCAATATAGCAACTCTTTCAAATTTGGCCTTTGATCTGCCTCCAGGCGTAGAGGTGGGCGCAGTACTGCACAACAGCACCGCCCCTGCAAAACATAGTGTAAGTCCTGTACAAGTAGCAATCAGTGCCAAAACGTCCACCCAAAATGATTGAAGGGACAAACAAGAAAACAGCCGGTGAGGCAATGTACCATCCACTGTGCCACATTTTATGCCTAGCGGTGTGGAAATCAGCCGCATCTGAAACCTGCGAACATCATCACAATATATCCAATGTAAGATTTTAAATTGCACTTCTCTGACACTGATATCAGAGAGCAGCCGGTGTAAAGAGGTAAAAGAAGTGAAGAGTTGAGCCTCAGAAACAGGTGAATCCAAAGCTTTAGACCATCGATCGGCCATATGTATCATCCGATTCGTACTACTTAATCTCTGTCCCAACTTTTTCCATCCTGTCCATCCTTTTTCCATCCTGTAATAGGATAAATTCTTACTGACGTCGGCCAGGGAAAAAGGGCCGGCTGCCTCGAGGCGCCGGCCCTTTAAACCCCGGCTGACGTCATCAGGCCGAGCCGGCCCCTTCGGATGACGCCGGCCGCAGAACGCCCCCAAAGGGGTGGGATCCGGGCTTCGGCGTCATCGGGGCCGATGACGCCAGCAACCGGAACGCCCCTTGGAGGGGCGGCATTTCCCATCGGCGCCGCCCCTCCCTCTGATGCTAGCCCCGGAACGCCCCCACTGGGGCTGGATCATGCCCCGACGTCATCGGGACGTGACGCGCTTCGCGGCGCGCCCCGATGACGTCACGCGACTCGCCCGGCAGTCCGGCCCTCCCCCAGGTAACCCGTGGGCTCCGATTAAATATCGGGCCCACCTATTGACTCTGGGACTCGTGACTTCCTTTGTTCCCGGGCGCTCGCCCACCTGCAGTGCTTAATGACCACTCAAAACGTATCTTTGGGTAAAACTGGCCGCAGCTTTTATTTAACCATAACAGCACACAATGTAATCATAACAACCCACCACCCCGGGCCAATACATATATATATCTATTTATTGCCACACGTTCTGCCGGGACCACGCCCACCCCACGCCGCCTGCCGTGCTCCAAGCAAGGCGACTTCCGTTCACCGGCCCCCCGCCGCGTAGTAAGCAGGGGGGCCCTGCCTCCGGGCGTGGTCCACCTTTTCTTCCGGCAATCTGCTTGTCAGCCCGCGGCTGATCCCTTTACCCTAAGTCCTATTGGCCCGGGTACCCGCCACCGGCGCCGAGCAGTGTCTACACTGTCAGTGTAATCACAGCTTCCATCAGGAAAATGCTCGGGGCTCCCCCAACAAGTAACAGGGTTTTTTAGCTGCGGCCCCGGTGCTTCTCTACCTGCGCCTCAATTGCTTCAGTTATGTCGTTAATAAACAAATCGTACCCGATGTCCGAAAGGTGTATCTTATCCGCCCGATAGAAGCCCTCACACTGCTCGTCTGCCCACTGATGACGCATCTGACAGCCCCCTAGGCGCTCCAACCAGGCCCCCAACTGCCTGTTGAGCTTCTTGCGGCACCTTCCCCATAACTTGGTCTTAGCGAATTTTATCCGGGGGATAATGTCTGACCAACATAATACCGCACCTGGGAACCATGTCTGCAACTTGCGCCAGTCCCTTCTTGCCTCTTGCAACAGCTGCCTGCAGGTCCATGTGCCCAAATCGTTGCCTCCCAGGTGCACTATTGACATGTCCGGGGCTGCCAGCTCTTCCCTCCTGACTCGAATCATAGGCAGTAGTTGCCGCCACCGCATCCCTCGCTTTCCCATCCATGTAACCTGCACTCCCCGCGGGGCCAAACCGAGGTGTACGCCGTGCTTGCGCTGTTGCGCCCTCTGCGCTGCCCAATGAACGAAGGAATGCCCCACGATCCAAACCGTTTGCGGTTTAGCGGACGAGTCTTCCAAAGAAGGGCTGGACCCAGCATCCTCACCGACCAGTAAGGATGCTTTGCACATGAAGGATCTGAGCTGATTGGCTCTCCCCCTCCAGTAGTGAAGACAAGTAGACTGCTGCACACTCCTGTGTCAGGACCTGGAAACAGGAAACACTCAAGGAGGAAATTAATAGTTTAAGGAAGTAAGGTGCCCAACATTTGCCCAGCAAACCCATCTTATATAATCTGACATGTCAGATCATCTGAGATCAGAAAACCCATGTGTACAGTATTTTCCTGATGGAAGCTGTGATTACACTGACAGTTGTAACAGGAGAGACTGACAAAGCATTTCAAAAGGATGACAGCAGGCAGGTCTGAAGCCATTTAACCTATTCAGCTCTAAATGACTGCCTACTTAGTGCAATACCTGCCCGGCAACATTATGCTACAGTTTGGCTACAAGGTATTTGCATGTGAGGCCAACAATTAGTAGGGAGACTGGAAAACAACCATTTTCCATGCAAAAGGCACACTAACAGTGGCATAATGAGTCAAGGATGCCTCAAGGTGGACAAATTTACTCATTGGTGATGCTTGGGGGATGACAGGTTGTAATCAATCTGAATATTTTCAGGATACTGAAGCTCAACTGTAATTGCCAAGTCAGACTGCCCAAGGATGCCCCACTGGTGACTATCATGCGAGTTCAGCCATGAAGAAAGTACTAACCCTGCCCCTCACCTCCACTGGAATGCAGACGGCACTACTGCTGTGAATATCACTGGAGCTCAGACTGGAAGGAGAGCTCTCCTGTTTCCTGCTAGCATTTTTTGTCATGGGCTTGTGGCCCACAGAGACCCTGAGTGCCAAGAAAGTTGCCACCTCTGACCACCCCACGCAGCACAGCACTCCTCTGTGATGTGGTTATGAGTTTCAGGCTTACAGCTGAAGGAGCATACAACGCTTTCAAGTTCCAGACCATGTCCACACAGCTGTGGCTACATCCCCAGCCCCATTACTATATGAGATTACATCCCACTAGCAAATATGCTGAGGGGGCTACACTATGTATGCCCATGCCAAGGAAGGACAAATCACCTGTGGCAATTCCTCCTATAGCAACCTGCAAGAGTGTGGGTGTGTGTGTGTGCAGGGGGGCTACCACTTCTTCCATACCCATTCAGCAATCCCATCTGCATGTACGGTATTTATTTCCAATTCGTTTTTGAGAACAGATTACTAGCTCACAGCAGCACCTCACATCTGGGAATGCTATATAGAAGTTAAGCAGTAGCAGATCACTCCCTGGCCCACCTAGGCTAATGCTACTCCCCACATCCCCCCCCCCCCATGAGAACTGGGAATAGACATGTGGCCAAATCTAGAAAGTCCATCCACACCAACTATTCAGCTTTATAATCCCTACCACTCCCTCAGGAATCCTCTGTCCTTCTCCCATGTTTCCTTGAATTCTGATACTGTTTTAGTTTCCACAGGGAGGCTGCTCTATGGATCCCCTACTTCCACAGTAAAGACATATATCCTTAATCCACTCCCAAGTCTATCCCCTTTCACCCTCATCCCCTGACCTTTCATTCTAGAGCCACCTTGCCTTTGAAAGAGGAATGCCACTTGTACAAAGAAATTTTGGAGATATTTAAATGTCTATCCTATCTGCTCTATCCCTCTTGAGTGTACCCTACCCTGAAACCCCGCGCCTGGGCGGAGGATTCACCAGAATAGGAGGGATAATGATTTTATAATGGGCCAACACCACGCTGCCTGGGTTGGAGTATTAGCAGCCCTTCTGTCCCAACGATTTGGGAAATTCGAACACCAGCCTGAAGTGGCCCACCTCAATTACTCATATTGGGGTGCCGCCAGAGCAGAGGGAAAAAACAAGGGGTATAGGCTATAAAGCTTTACTTTTGCCTCAGATTTAACAAGGCAGGCAAGGAACTCGACCGCTTTCGTGTTTATTAACATTGCAATATGCCCAGTCCACCCACTTCACAGGTCACTCAGCAATGCTGCGGATATGCCCCCTCCACACTGCCCATTGCTGGTGTTGCCATTGTAAGTGGCACGAAAGATAAGGGGTGGGATGCAGCATAGGAGTGCCTGAAGCAAACATAGCAGCTCCTTTCCGCCACATCTGTGTGAAGGAACCAATACCTACATACACGAGGCCCATGCAGAGACTTGAGCTCTTGAAAATCCCAAGCATAGTTCTGAATTAGCAGGGAACAAAAGAAAGACACACCAGGCAAACGCCGCCCCTTGGAGGGGCGGCACTTCCCATCGGCGCCGCCCCTCCCTCTGATGCTAGCTCCAAGTTCTGCTACCCTTGTTAAATGTAACTGTACCTTCGGTCACCACAGTTCCAGTTTGTTGTATATACTGCACTCCCGTTTTATGTAAACCAGCAAGATATGTTTTCATGATTGCCGGTATATAAAAACCTTAAATAAACAAATAAAATTAAATCCTGCTGAACTGGGATGGGATGTAGTGGAAGGCAGGAAGAGGGGGGCTAGAATAAACCTCTCCCCATACCCCAGATACTTCCCAACCATCTTATCCACCAACCAGATAGGCAACAACAATATTGTTGACATGTGCCCGTCCACACAGCCCATTAAGGGTAAGAAAGCAGGTACCCAGCACAAATCACTGCTTTATTAAGCAACCATGGAGGACTGGTTTGATCAACAACTGAGACCTATACAGCTGAATGCTGCAAGGGCTGATCACCACCCATAATTTGTTTACAAGAAAGCGGGGAGTTGGAATCTCACTCTCAAACAATAGCCCTACAGGATCAGGAATAGGGTTCTGGGAGGCAGCTCACCCCACTGTCCTTGCTTTCAGTGGATCATGCCAGTTGGAGACATCCCCCCCCCCCCCCCCAATCCAGAAAAAATAGAAGCAGGGCAGCTTTCCTAACTTCATGGAGGAATAGCCTAGTGGTCAGAGCAGTGGGCCACAGACCAGGATTCGAGTCTCGCCGTCACCCCCTGTGACCCCGGGCAAGTCACCCCACCCTCCATTGCCTCAGGCACAAAACCCAGACTGCAAGCCCTCTGGGGATAGGGAAACACCCACAGCACCCGAATGTAAACCGATGTGATATCTCCGATCGAATGTTGGTATATAAAAATAATAAACAAATAATTACACCCCAGTTAGGATCTACTGTGAGTCCTTTGTTTGAAACAGATGTACCTCTCTGGTACCACCTTATCTTATAACTCTACCACTGCCCAAGGCCCCAGAAGGTCACTTTAAACAAAGCAAAGTGAAACAGGCAGCTATCCCTTGCTATGGGTTAATCATGCCACGTGAATAGCAAAGTACGAATGAGTGCATATATCTACAGCTCTCTGCATTACTCCAGGCTCCAGCATGCTCACATCCTGGAGTGAAAGGAAGCAGGCTTCCAGCCCAGACACCTGGGCCATGCCGGAGGAAACTGCTGCTTTAAAACACAAACATCCCAGCCGCAAATAAGCATCAGGGATGCAACAGAAAGTTAGGAGCCATCAAAGCTGTTTTGCTTTCAAACACCTGCTCCAGGCTCCCCTCATGCAAGCAGCTTACCCCCATAGAATCCTCCTCTTGGGATCAACATCCTCCTGCTCCTTAATCACAGCCCACACCAGAACTGGATTAGAGCAAGACAGCAAACGAAAAGGATACAAGAGTCTGTGAACACCCGCTCTCAGACATAGTTATTGCTGGAGAAGAAACGGCTCTCCAGGGAAAAAGGGCCGGCTGCCTCGAGGCACCGGCCCTTTAAACCCCGGCCGATGTCATCAGGCCGAGCCGGCCCCTTCGGGTGACGCCGGCCGCAGAACGCCCCCAAAGGGGCGGGATCCGGGCTTCGGCGTCATCGGGGCCGATGATGCCGGCAACCGGAACGCCCCTTGGAGGGGCGGCATTTCCCATCGGCGCCGCCCCTCCCTCTGATGCTAGCCCCGGAACGCCCCCACTGGGGCTGGATCATGCCCCGACGTCATCGGGACACGACGCGCTTCGCGGCGCACCCCGATGACGTCACGCGACTTGCCCGGCAGTCCGGCCCTCCCCCAGGTAACCCGTGGGCTCCGATTAAATATCGGGCCCACCTAAACCTAAAGAAACAACTTCTTGTCTGAAGGACAGGAATTCCCTCCTCCTAAACTGTGTCACTTGAGAGGGATCAGGATAAATTCTTTTTTTTTTTTTCCAAAATACTTTTTATTAATATCGGATAGGCAGGCAGCAGAGGCAATGAACAGCAATATCAGGAACACTACAATCTGAACAACAAAAGTGTAACACCAAAGCTTTGAGACAGAGAAGACCCCGACTGCTGCCCCACCCGACATTCCTTTTGTTTTTATTATTAGTATGAGCTCCCTGACCCCCCAATCCCAATCCCCCCCTAAAACATACCCCAGCCACACCACAGACATTCCACACTCACCACCTATCCCTTACTCCCTCCCCCCCCCCCCGCCTTTTAACCAAGCCAATCTGATGTGTATCCATTGAGGCGAAGTCCATCTTGTACTTCCTGAGGAAAATTCAAGACACAGGTATCCCAGCACTGACAGTAAGCCTTGTCTGGTTTCCGGTGGCCAGCTAAAAAGTCCAAACGTTCCATTTGTACCATAGAGGCGTATATGATTAATCCAAGCAGGGAAAGACGGGCGCGACATCGGTGTCAACCAATCCGCCAGGACCGTACGGCATGCCAGCAATATAGCAACTCTTTCAAATTTGGCCTTTGATCTGCCTCCAAGCGTAGAGGTGGGCGCAGTACTGCACAACAGCACCGCCCCTGCAAAACATAGTGTAAGTCCTGTACAAGTAGCAATCAGTGCCAAAACGTCCACCCAAAATGATTGAAGGGACAAACAAGAAAACAGCCGGTGAGGCAATGTACCATCCACTGTGCCACATTTTATGCATAGCGGTGTGGAAATCAGCCACATCTGAAACCTGCGAACATCATCACAATATATCCAATGTAAGATTTTAAATTGCACTTCTCGGACACTGATATCAGAGAGCAGCCGGTGTAAAGAGGTAAAAGAAGTGAAGAGTTGAGCCTCAGAAACAGGTGAATCCAAAGCTTTAGACCATCGATCGGCCATATGTATCATCCAATTCGTACTACTTAATCTCTGTCCCAACTTTTTCCATCCTGTCCATCCTTTTTCCATCCTGTAATAGGATAAATTCTTACTGGTTGGTCGTAAAAAGTTACAGGAAACTTCCTAAAAAAAAAAAGATCTAAGGTAGAAATAAAGGAAACCAACATAGTTTTCCTATTCAGTATATCCAAATTTGAATTTTCTAGGAAACTACTTAAATTAGCAGAAATGGGTACGCCAGCAGTCTCTCCTGAACTAGGAGTCCTTTTTATTAAGGAAACGACAAGAGTTTATAGAAGGCACATTGTCCTCAGAAAATCCCAGGGCTTCTGTCACAAATCTCTTCAACGTAATATAAGGTGTTTCTCCAACAATTTGTGGAAAATTTAAAATCCTCAGGCTTAGTTGTCTGGTGTTATTCTCCAGTATTTCCAGTCGTCTGGAACAAGCTAACTGATCCTTGATGATAGCCAAATTTAGGGTTTGAACAGACTGGACTTTATTCTCAGCCTCTACCACCCTATTTGAAATTGCAGAAGTCAGTTCCTGGACGCCCAGAATGTTTTGTTGGAAATTGTATGCAACAGAGTCCATCTTGCTTTCTAATCAGTTCAAGGAACCCCCCCCCCCGAAGCCTGCCACCAAGTCCCATAATGCTTCTAGGGTCACTGCCTCTGGCTTGGGGGGTAGCAGCGAAAACTCACCCTGCGCGCTGGCTGTTGATCGACCCTGGCTCCCATCCACAAGGGTCTCGGTTTCTTCTCTCCCCATAGGTCCCCTTGGGCAAACTGCCAGGATGCTTCCACCGCCGGAGTTCGTCTCTACTCCAGCTAAGAGGGAGCGTTCCACTTCCTGCACGCTGCAAGGAGAGGCCCCCCTCGAGCTCAGTCGCAGGTGCCGCGTCATCGGCCTGCGACTGTGCTGCCTCTCTGCTGGGGTCACGCTGTGCCGGAGGCGGCCGTTGGTCGTGGCTGAGAGACGCCTCCTCCACGGGAGACCCCCCCCCCCCACTCTCCTCCACCAGGGTTCCTGTCGGGCTCACCGGCTCCCTCAAGTTCCAGCTGGGTCAAAAAACGTAGAATCTCAAGCTGCGTTAGGGACAGTAAGGCTTCAGAGGGAAAAACCCTCACTTTCCCCTTCCTTTCAGACGGCATATCAATACTATGAGGAAAAGAGAGCTTCAGACCGCAGCGTACGTTCAGTGTTCCCTCTATGCCGCCATCTTGTACCTCGGGAAAGTTTTATTAGTTAAGGCAGCGCACCCCCATAGTGTGTCGCCAACATTAACATGAGGAGTGCCCTGGGAGCGGGAGGGTTAAGCGGGGGATGGGGTGCCCGGCGGCGGCAGCACCCAATAGCAAGGGGGCATTCCAAAATGCTCCCTTGTGATTGGGTGCTTGCAGATAAGAGACAGGCAGAGCTGATTTTCATGCTTCACACGGTCCAGGCAGGCTGAAGCAGCGGCGGCGGGATTTTTGTTCTCGCGTGCCATTTCCGTTTGTGCCGTTACCAGTTGTTATCAGCGCGGCTCTGTCGGGTCCTTCATTCCGCGCGGTCCTCCCCCTCCCCCTCCGCCCTGCGTTTGGGCAGACTTTGGAGAGAGCTGCCCAGAGTTGGCGGAGGTTGACTTTGAGGCCCCTCCCCTTGGCGTACCCGCCCATTGTTTTGTCACCGGGCCCCGAGGCGGAGATTTCTTTCAATGCCTCAGGTAGGGATTTTCTCCCGTCGGAGGTCCTCGGCCCTGAGTCGGGGGGGGCCAGTCCTGCGATCGGCATACCCCTCCCCCCCCAGGCAGGGCTTGTTTCACTGTTCACCAGCACAGTTCCTCCCAGAACAGTTACAGCCATGGGGTCTGCCGTGCGCTCCAGGGGCAAAGGTAAATCTCCCCAGGTGGCACCCCAGACAGGAGGGTTGAGGGTGGCGCCCCCCCCCCCCCTGTGGGCAAGAGAGCCTCTAGCATGCATGTCCCATTGCTTGCGCGTGGCCAGGAAATCAGGAGACAACGTGGCTGTTCCGTAGTACAAGCAGCGCAGCCCTCCCCCGCCAGTGCCAGGGCGCTGCCAGTGAAGCGTGCGATGGTATTTGCCAGCGAGCAGCTTTTGCAATTGGCACGGAATTGGCTAGAGGTGCCCAACAAGGTAGTGCCAAACGCAGGGAGGCTAGTGTTCATTCGGTGGGTGTGCAGGGTGGCGTAGATCAGGCTCCCGCCCTTGAAGGGATCTTAGAGGGGTGGTGTGGTTTTGGGGGGTGGCCGGTTTGGGGCACTCCCATGCAGGCAGTTTCTCCTGTGATGGTCGGCAAGGGTTTAACAAGCAGTCGTAGGGGTGATAGGATGACTGGGCACCCCAGGGAGGTTCGTGCCCCCCCCCCCACCCCAGTATGAAGGCAGCGCGCGGGGTGGGACCTAGAGTGCTGCAAAGTTGCACAGCATGGGGGCAGTCTTCTTTTTTCAGAGACGGCAGAGGATGAGCGGCCAGGGACATCCCGCCAGGAAGCATGGAGGGAACGCGAGTATCTTGTGGACCAGCGCAGAGGATTGGGGGAGCAGTTCCCAGTTTGCAGCACAGCAGGCAGCGGTCGGCAGTGATAGTGCAGAGATGCAGGGTTCAGGTAAGCATGAGCAAGAGATGACACTTGCCCCGCCAGTCTGGAGCAAAAGGAAGCGTTCGGCACATTTACCAGTTCTTCGTCCTCCGTGTCGGGTTCCTCTAGTTCTTCAGATTCAGGGCCAGTTTACAGGTCAGTTTTAGAAGAAGGGCCGAAGCAGGAGGCAGGGCATGCAGCCATCGCGCCACTGTCAGAACTATGGGAGGGCGTTCCGAGGCGGCTCAGGAAGCGCGTATGCAAGAGAAAGTATGTGAACATTTTCAGATTACTGGAGGGCCAACGTAGAACCAAGAAAGGAAAGAAGAAGGGGAAGAAGGAAGGGCCAAAAATCCCTAAGAATATTGAGTATTGGGTGTGGGGTTTCTTATGTTTGGCAAGCGTAGTTGGACATTATGATCCGTCACAATACAGTCCGCTGCTTGCCTACGTGGACAACATTGTCGGGGGCTTTCAAGGATTACGATGGTTGGGCTTGGCTCAACTATGACGTAAAGTTTCAGGATAAAATGGCAGGTAACCATTACATGTCGTGGGGCAGCCAAGATATCCATTTGTGGCTTACACAAATGACTAATAAAGGGGCGCGTTTTTGCAAGGGCGGGGGGGGGGTGGGGCCGTAAGTGGGGGTATGGGAAGCGCACCCGCGCCAGTAGGAGGCGGTGGAAGATCTAGTTCCTTTCGAGCCGCTGTGCAGGTCACTAAACAGGGTTCCGGGAGCAAAGCCACTGCAGGGGGAAATGACTTGTGTTGGCGGTTTAATAAAGTCGCATGCCTTTTCCCGGACTGCAAATTCCGGCACGTTTGTTCCATATGCAGTGGGTCCCACCCTGCCACAAAATGTTCACAAGGGGCAGGATTGCCCCTTTCGAGAGGGGGTAAGTGAGGGTATTTTACAGATTAAAGTGGAATCCCCGATAGTGCTCCAGGAATTGGGGCGGTGGCTTCAGCTTTACCCTTCCGCAGATTTAACGGGATTCTTATTCAGGGGATTTAGGGAGGGTTTTGTCATTCCATATCGGGGCCAGGGAGCAGGGGGAAGCGGCAGGAATGTGCGGTAAGCATCTATTTATGCTGATATTGCAAGGGTTAAAATTGATTCAGAGATCCAGTTGGGTTGGATAGCGGGTCCGATCCTCCGTCAGCCATTTGCCCAAATGCATTTGTCACCACTGGCAGTTACTCCAAAGAAGGCCCCAGGTAAGTTCCGATTGATTTTGAACCTATCATCCCCGAAAGGTGCGTCGGTGAATGACTTCATTCCTCAAAGTTTCTGTTCAGTGAGATACCCGTCATTTGATAGGGCGGTGGTGTAAGTCCGGCAGGCAGGGAAAGGTGCAATGTTAGCGAAGGCGGATATTGAATCGGCTTTTCGGTTGTTGCCTATTCACCCCGCGAGTTTTCCTCATTTGGGTTTTTGTTTCGAAGGGCACTATTTTGTGGACCGTTGCTTACCCAGGAGTTGCTCGATTTCATGTGCCTTTTTTGAGGCGTTCAGTTCTTTTCTGCAATGAGTGGTTTAATAATGCATGGGAAGCGACTGGTTGATACACTACTTGGATGATTTTTTGTTTGTCAGGCCAAGCCAGTCGAATATGTGTCAGATGCAGTTAGATGGGTTTGTGCAAGTGGCTGAGAGGTTGGTGGTGCCCATTGCCCATGACAAGACGAAAGGTCCAGTAACACAACTCACCTTTTTGGGCATCGAATTGGATTCTGTGGGCATGGTATCGCATTTGCCAGCAGACGAAGTAGAGAAGTTAAAAGGGTTGGTGCAGTTGGTTAAAGAGGCGAGGAAGGTGACATTGCACCAGACGCAATCGCTTATTGAGTCGCTTAATTTTGCCTGCTGAGTGATTCCCATGGGTAGAGCATTTATTCGTAGGTTGTCTTCCGCTACTGTCGGAGTGCACACGGGTCACCATTATCTTCGAGTAACCCGCAGAGTGAAAGATGAGTTGGGCGTGTGGGCAGCAGTTTTGGAGTAATTTAATGGAATTTGTATCATGCAGGATGCAGAAGTATCGAACCAAGCATTAGAGTTGTATTTGGATGTGGCGGGGTCTTGTGGTTTCGGGATATATTTTCAAGGTCAGTGGTATGCGGAGCCATGGCCAGTATCTTGGGTGGGAGTCGGTATTACTAAAAACACAACATTCTTGGAATTGTTTCCCATTGTGGTAGTTTTTTGGTGCAAAAACCTGGGAGTGGTGCAGGTTATTAACAGACAGTCGGCCAAATGTAATATGCTGTCCATTTTGTTGCGGGAACTAGTGTTTTGTTGCTTGACTTGGAATGTGCATGTGACCGCTAGGCATATCTCAGGAGCAAGAAACTTAATTGCTGATGTCCTTTCTTGTTTTAAGTGGCAGATTTTTTTTTAGGGAGGCCCGCGCCGCTAAAAAAAACAAACCTACCCGACCCTTTAAATCGACCCCACCCTCCCGACCCCCCCCCCCCCAAAACCTTTTAAAATTACCTGGTGGTCCAGGGGGGCCTCGGGGGGCCTCGGGGAGAGGAGAGATCTAGGGGGGCCTCGGGGAGAGATTTCCCATTCCCAGGCATCAGCTGTTATAAAAAAAAATGGCGCCGATGCCCCTTTGCCCTTACCATGTGATAGGGTAACCGTGCCATTGGCCGGCCCCTGTCACATGGTAGGAGCACTGGATTGCCGGCGCCATCTTTACTCATCAGCCCGATAGGGGGCTGATGAGTAAAGATGGCCGGTGCCAATCCGAAAAGAATGAGATATATAACTTTTGTTTCATTTATAGTAAAAGGACAGTATTTTGAATAGTATCTGCATACATTCAGTACCTGGCTGACTTAGTTGCAGGGAAATTTGAAAGATTTGTCATGATTTTATATAGAATAGAGAGGGAATTTATATATTTTTTTTGTGAGAATTGGGACTTCCAATCTCTTGAAGCAAGTGGACCCTGAAGCTGAATTGAGCACAGGATCTTAAGCATCCTCATCGGCTTCATCAAGCACACAGTGAAGCAGCTCCTCTAAAGAAAAGGAAATCAAAACTCACGTGCGACTTAACTGAGAACTTATGTTATTATTCTGGCAGAATTTAGGTGGGAGTTTGAGGACTGGTATAATATTTACAGTGCTGCTTTTTTTTTTATAGGTAGGTTTGTTGATGTTTGAATTTTGGGATTTAGTGCTATTATGGTATGATGGGTTTGCTATATAGGTTCTGAGTTTCTCTTTCAGTTTTGTGTTACTTCACAAACTGGCAGCAGAAGGCGCAGGCGTGGTGCAATCGGGTGTCCATACCATGCATTTGCATGGCGCAGCACACCCGGGGGAGGTGGCAAGCTGACAGCAGCAGGAGAGACTGTGGGGCCACCGGCAGTCGAAGAAGAAGAGAGGCTGTAAGCCGCCGGCACCTGTCAGAGAGGCCTGTCTTCCAGTTGCATGTGCGTGCATGCCCGCGTGCGTACACAGCTTCCACTCTTTCCCCCCCCCCCCCAAACAAGAAGATCTGCGGGGCCGGCCTGAAGACATCAGGAAGCCTGCGGGGGCCTGAAGACATCAGGAGGCCATGTGTGTATGTGCATGACTGACTGAGAGCATGCATGTGTCAGAGCCTGTGTCTGTGTGAGAGCCTGTGTGAATGTTTGTGTGCCCATGTGTCACACACAAGCTCTCACAGGCACACACACACACATAATGTATCTGTGAGGGAGAGGGAGTGTGTGAGAGAATGAATGTGTTATTGTGCATGTGTGTGAGAGAAAAGATAAACTTTGGGTGTCCCTACCTCCCCCAATCCATGACAATCTTAGGGTGACTGGAAATCAGAAGATCACAGGTATGGCGAGCAGGAGATTTTTTTTTTTTTAAATCCTTATTAGTTTTAACTAATAGGTATAATTTGATAATTCTGCTGTTTTGAAAGATTTAATTTTTTTGGGGGGGAATAGAACATTTTTAAATTATGGGATTTTTTATTCCTCAGATATTTTGAAATATTTTCTTGGTGTTTGGGAAATTTTGTATATTCTATTCATTAACTGAAATATTTTATGAATATGATTTTACTATTATGATCGATGTTTTTTATTTCTTGATTTTATTTAATGTTTTATGAAGAATGGTAAGGTTTCTATTTTTCCGTTGTTGCTCTGAATGTAGAGAATTAAGAACATGCCATGCTGGGTCAGACCAAGGGTCCATCAAGCCCAGCATCCTGTTTCCAACCGTGGCCAATCCAGGCCATAAGAACCTGGCAAGTACCCAAAAACTGTCTATTATAAGAGGCTGGCTTGTTGTGAGTTACAGTTCAGTTCTCAGCAGGTTTCTGTTTATACTTTCTGAGCTCTTTATTCTGTATTTGGTCAGGATTTGTCTGTGTTCTGCATATGTGATTGAGGCGAGGTATTTTGCTGGCATATAATTTCTGTGTAGGGATCTATAGCAGCCTGGTTTCCTAATAAGAGTTTTATTGGTGTTCTAGGGCTTGGTATAATATGAGCAATGTTGCCTTTTCATAGATAAGGTTTTTAGGGTTGTTTTGGTATGGGAGGTTTACTATATTGTAATGGTAATTCCATTTATTCATGGCTTTCTGAGGGCCAAGCCCACACCCAGCACGCATTACTCCATAGGAGTTCCAAGTGTCTATTTTGCAGAGTGTTCTGGTAGGTACCACAGGAGTGCATGTAAATATAATATGCTTGTTGTAAGTGATATTTTTGCCTCAGCAGACTGTACTTGAATGTTCTTTTTCATGTAAAAGTTATTATAAATGTATAATTTCATATACGGGCCGATTCAGTAAAGTCCGTGGGAGAGTGGACGAACGCCCGCTCTCCCGGCGCGCGCACAGGCCACTCGCCTGTGCGCGTGATTCTGTATTTAAATTAGGTGGTGCGGTAGAAACGGGCAAAAGGAGGCTCTAGGGACACTAGCGCGTCCCTAGCACCTCCTTTTGACCTGGAACGGCGGCTGTCAGCAGGTTTGACTGCCGACGCTCAATTTTGCTGGCGTCAGTTCTCGAGCCCGCTGACAGTCACGGGCTCGGAAACCGGATACCGGCAAAATTGAGCATCCGGTTTTCGGCCCGACAGCCGCCGGCCCATTTAAAAATTTTTTTTTTACTTTTTTACTCTTCGGGACCTCCGACATAATATCGCCATGATATTAAGTCGGAGGGTGCACAGAAAAGCAGTTTTTACTGCTTTTCTGTGCACTTTCCCGTTGCTGGCAGAAACTAGCGCCTACCTGTGGGTAGGCGCTAATTTCTTAAAGTAAAATGTTCGGCTTGGCTGCACATTTTACTTTCTGTATTGCGTGGGCATAACTAATAGGGCCATCAACATGCATTTGCATGTTGAGGGTGCTATTAGGTGCCGCGGGTTGGACGCGTGTTTTCCGCCCCTTACTGAATAAGGGGTAAGGGAAAATATGCGTCCAAGGGCAGGTTAACAGTTCGCTCCATCGGAGCGCACTGTACTGTATCGGCCTGTATGTGTACCTGTAAAGGATGTGGTGTGTGAGTGTGGGTGTGGGTGTCATGTGTACAAAGCTATAGGTTTTGTCTAGGGTACCTAATACCCTTCCCTATCCATGGGTTCTGGGCTGGGGGGGGGGTTCAGTTTTAAAAAATATAGATTGCAGGGCAGAATTTACTATTATGGTACTCACAGAAAGTGGCCTGGGGGTAGGAGGTTTTTGCACCTGGAAATCAAAGAGTTGTCCCAGTTTTTATGATGCCTTCAGAATATGGTGCCCTAGGCACATGCCTGTGTGGCCTATGCCTAAATCCAGCTCTGGTTGAATGAGGTTATCTAATAATTTTAATAGTTTTATTGAGAGGTTGAAACTGGATGGGTTTTTTAGATAAAATAAACATAGAAGGATTTTGAGACTTTCTTATTGTGACTTTTATAGCCAATTTAATGTCTATCAGGGTGAGCATGTTGTGTAGAAATGTTACTTTGGCTTGCCACCCTCCATGCTTAGCTTGTCTATTAGCATCCTCCCCAAATACTTCTGTTTAGAGATGCCATGAGCCTTTTGACATGAGTATTCAATGATTCCTATATCCCATCCAAAACCAACCTAGCTGCTGTGAGGCCCATTCTACTGTATAAAATTGAGATGTGGACAACATACAGAAGGTATCTGAAATCATCATTGTTACCTGCAGAAGATCATCTGGATCTAGTCAGAAGACAAACACACCAAAACTAGCATTCCGTCACAAGCAAATGCAATGAGGATCAAGATAAAAATGATCTGACGTTAACTTTTCTGAGCCAGTCCCATTATCTGGATATCTGACTCCAGAGTCCCAAAGTTAAGTTTTATCCCCTCAGCTCAACCAGGGCATACACTAAAGAAGATGGCAAAGAAAGGCCTTCAAGAGCATCCTGAAGGCCAACATAAAGAAGTGAAACGCTGAAATCAGATCATGAGAAACTATTGATCAGGACTGCCCCAGATGGAGGAAGAGTCTGCTACAAGGATCAGAGCATTTTGAAACCCTACAATAGCAACAGGAGATGGAAAAGTAGGAATGCTAGAAACGGTGTGCCACAGACTGAAACAACAACCAGAGCCACCCATTCCATTTTGAATTACTTGCCTAGATTCAGACAGAGTCTGTCTAACCCACATTGGCCTTATAACTCCCATACTGATCCCCCAGGACCCCTGAACACACGAATCCCCACCAGAGCCCCACATACATATGATCGTTTCAGGCAGGACATTACCTGTAGTTATAAGTGCCACCCCAAAAAAATGGCTCAATACCCCCAAAAAATGGCTAGACACCCCAATTTTATACATCAGATCGAGCAGGGATAAACCAAACCCTGCCCAATCTTATGCTTAAATGCTACACCTCCCTGCTTCTGCTTGCAGCAGGAGACATGTTTAGGTGTACATCATCTCCTGTTGCCGTGGGGCCAATCTCACAGCTCTTTCCATGAGACAGCCCTGTGGCAGCAGGTTATGATGTTCTTTAAATGCAACTCCTGCTACTGCCCATGCCACAACAAGGTAGCCACCAGGGGACCTTATCCCATTGGTGGCTGAAGATGGAGAGGGGCCTGGCAGGCTGCTGCGGAGCCCATCCCTTGGCGACCAAAGTGAAAGAAGGTACCTGACCTGGCAGCCGCCATTGGACCCTATTTCATTGGTGGCTGAAGAAAGGGAGAGGCCCAGCAAGCTGCCAGCAAAACCCATCTTGCTGGCAGTTGAGGAAGTAGAGAGGGTCAGTAGGCCACCATCAAGCTTATCCTGTGATGGCCAAGCAAGAGAGGGGACCCTTCCTAGCAGCTGTCAGTGGACCCTATCCCACTGATAGCTGAAGGAGAGAGGCCCGGCAAGCTGCCCAGAATCCATGCCACTGGAGTTGAAGAAGAGACCCAGAAAAAAAAGAGAAGGCCATGAGAGTGTATTTGTGTATGTGGGATTGAGAGAGAGACTCTCTGTGTGTGAGAGAGAGAGGCTGTGTGTGTGTCTGCCTTTCCCTCTCTCCACTAATCCATGATAGTCTTAGGACATCTGGAAATCAAAGGTTCTCAGGTATGGAGAGAGTGATTTTTTTTATCCTTATTTGTTTTAATTATTGCTTGATGTTTGATGTGTTTACTGTTTTGAATCATTTTAATTGATGTTTGAGAAACTTTGAATATTCTATTCATCAACTGTTTTGAAATATTTATTCTTTTTTATTTTTTTTTTATTTTTATTCAGTTTCATTAAAGTATAATGATACACACTTTAGTTCAGTGTTATAGCATTTACAAATGACAATTATAAGAATCATATATGAAAACTCTTAAAAAGAAAAGATATAAGGGATAATGGGTATCAATTATAAAAACCAACTACTTCCCCTTATTAGGTTATGTTCCCCCCCCGACCATTTAACTAACCTTTATCTACAAGAAAAACTTCCAAATGAGATGGGTCATAAAATACAAATTTATTGTTCTGAAATGTAACAAGATATTTACTTGGCCCCAATGGCTACCACCTTCTGCTTTACAGAAAGAAAATGTTTTTTCTTACTTGTGTCTCACGGGATACATCATGAAAAACTTCTTACTACCACAAAAAGAGAAAACCTTATTAAGTCAATATTTTTGAAAAACAAAATCTCCGTCTCTTTCTAAAAGAAACAAAGTAGCCCTAGTGGGCATGATATCAATAGAGGCTTCTAGAAAGGTAGTTAACTCTGGATTTTTCTGCCCAGTAGATATTAATACAGCTCCTTCTTCATTCAGCCTTCTTTGTCTAGGTAGATAAAACATTTTTTAAATACTCTGAATTTGGTTTTCTAAAAAAAAACCTAAAATCTCTTTAATATATATTTTAAAAATTTCTATAAGTGACAATAGATGTGTAATTGGAAAATTTAAAAATCTCAAATTCCTTGAACATAGAGAATTTTACAACATTTCTAAATGATTATGAATATTCAAACTGTCCTTAATAGATATAATAGTAGTATTGAGAGAAGCAATTTTGGATCCCAAAGAACTCGAACAATTATCTTTTTCTTCAAGTTTGGCTGTGGCTTCAATAGAAAAATTTGAAAATTGAGTTACAGTCTGAATAAGAGTTTGATCCAATTTAGCCACCGTCTTCCAAATATCTTTTAAAGTTAGTATATTAGGCTGCTCAAGAGCTCCAAATCTCTCCACAGATAAGAGATAAGGCTGCTAGAAGAGAGATTCGATAAGGTATATTAGATAAAGGGGTGGAAAGCCGGTCAGATGTATCTGAGGGGGTAGCCGCATTACCAGTGCCACAACCTGCTCCAGATTAGAAGCAACTTGATCACTACAAACCAGAATAGCATTGGATTGCATAGGACCAAGAGGCAAAGAAGCCCTTGTTGGTTGGGAGGAGGCTGGACAATGCCTGGACTTAAAGAGACCTCTATAGTGGAGGCTTCAATACTACTGTCTAAAAGTGGCAACTCACCCAAATGCTGAATATGCACATCCATTGCCCCTTTAATAATCCCTGATGCAGGAGAGGAAGTGACAATCGTATTTTCCCTTTTCTTTCTCATTTGCTACAAGGGGCGCAAAGCTTTGGCAGCACACCAGCGGCTGCGCGCTGCTGGAACCATGTTTATTTGCTGAAGCTGGCTCCAGTTGATGGCATCACTATGTCAGGTGAGGGTGGCCCGGGGAAGCACGCCATCCAGCAGCAGCAGGCAACCTCGATCTGACATCTCACTTCTTTCTCCTCGCAGCGCTCCTTTCCCCCCCCCCCCCCTACAGTTCTTCAGTTTCTTTGTGCAAGTGTCTCTCAATATCAAAGAAGAAACCTCTCACCCTCTATGGTTTAGAAAAGCAAATTTCCCAGTCGGGCAGGACATCCTTAGATGGGATGGAAAACCCCTTTCAAAATTACTGATTGGCAAATAGAATTACAGTCTCTGCACAGCCTTTCCTAAGTGTCTTTCTCCCAGGGTGAAGACTCTGCTGGGTGTCTTCGGAATTGAAATGTATTTCTTACTCAGTTTGCTCCTTCAATGTGACTTACATTTTCAACGTTATCTAGCGTTCTTTTCTGATAGTGCAAAGAAACTGTGTTGGGTGGTGACACTATTACTGGAGATGTTCCGAAATGGGCCACCACTTTTATGGACCAGCAACCAAGACCAATATGGGACAAGTTCATCCAAGAGTTCAAGAAAACGTTTTCTGACCCCACCAGAAACAAACAGCTGAGATGGGCTTACTATGACTGTGTCAAGGAGCAGTCTCGGTCCTACCATATACTGCCCATTTCCACAGGTGTGGATTGGAGTGAAGAACCTTTTTCTTTTTCACCAGTTTTGTCTAAGGTTAAGAAAAGAGATTAAAGATGAGTTTGGCTTGGATCAAATCTTCCTGTTCCCTAGAAGATTTAAATCCATACATGTATCCAAATTGACAGCTGGCTAGGGGAGTTGCACAGAGGAAAAATAAGGAATCCTGAGAAGGTCATGCTTTCCCTCAAGGAATCCCTCTGCGGAGGTTGAAGAACGTAAAACCCTAGAACCAATGCAGGTGTGCACCACCTTTTGTGGAACCGAGTCTCAGAGGAAGATAATCGATGGTTGGAACTATGACCCTGCTCCTGCTGTCTGTGATGTGGACGCTTGAGATACTTTATGGCTGTAGTGCCCCACAGGGAGAGTCCCCAACAAATGGGGAATGGTCCAACCGTACCCTCCAAACAACGGGGCCAGGGATAGAATGGAATGGATTGCTAGTGCAGTACCTGACCAGGTGACTGCATGCTAGGAAAAAAAGATCGTCTCCAGAAGATTGAATTAATGGAGCAACTTGAAAGGCTTGCATTAGATAAATGGGGGCAGTAGTGGCACCTCTGATTTCACAATTGTTTAAATTAGATAAGTTGGATACTGTGATTCTCTCCACCATAGCCAATTTGAATGAAATAGTCCAACATATTCAAAAAGATCTATGGGTGGTGACCTAGGGCCTTCAAGGGAGTGGGGGGGCGGTTTTACCATCAGAGCAAGAAGAGACTACAGCAGGGACTGAGGCACTTGCAGATAATTGCCAGAGCCTCGTGTTCATAAGAAGAGCCTTCACTAAGATGAAGAAGAAAGACTGCTGGCAAAAGGAAAGCCAAGCTGGAGGAAAGAAATCAGAACCCAAAAAGTGGGCTTCAAGTATGGAGTCACTACGAGATTCTTCTGACCAGTCCCTCAGCAAAGAGGAATTGAGGTACACTGAGAGATCCTCTGAATGCAGTACCCATAGTACGAGGTGGCTGTGGTTGGCCCAGGATTCACACACGGTATCTTATCATTGCTTAAGGTGAACATCTGCCGGTCCTCCTGACGCAGCCTTGGTGTGAAACACGGCCATGTCGGGGATTTCTTCCTTAGTAACAAGTGTATTTTGGCCTGTAAAACAATGTGTTTTTCCTGTTGCCCTAAGAAATAAAGCAGTAAATAGATGTATTGAACAGTTTACTTTTTAGTGCTGCACATTTGTTTGGTTTGATATTTTGTGTGCTGTTTACTCCGCATTTTTGGTATGTGTTATGTGTAGAGTTGCCAACTTTTCCACAGACCAGGACTGGATGCTCAAGGACTGAAGGGGTGGCACCCCTCCCCTCATTTTCATAAAATAAAATCAATAAATGTTGAGAACGGGGGTGTTTAGTGTGCCCTTGGGCCTCAGCCCGGGCCCAGACCTTCAGGGCCGAGCCGAGGGTTGACGGTGGCTCCGCATGGCTGACGGGCTGACCCTCTGCCAGGCCTGCAAGCTCCCAAGACCAACACCCAAGGATGTTGGAAGTTGAATGTTCCTCCGACCATTCCGAGCCCTTTGGACCTGCTGCGAACAGCATGGAGCAGCAGGCCTGGCCTGAGGTTGAGGGCAGACAGAGGCCTTGACACGTAGACAGGACTATGATGGATGCGGGGGCATCTCGGATGAGACTGGGTTGATGCGACGGCATCACAAGCATGACGAGGAACTTGATCCAAACAAGACAAGACATAAGGCAGGAGGACATTGGCACTGTCTCTCAGGGTGCCCTACTCAGCCCACCTTCACAGGCGGACCCAATGGGCTGGTCACGAACCACCCAGTCCCCCAAGGGAGCGGGACAAGCGCAGGAAAGACCCAGGCAAGGAGGAACTCCAATGACTAAGCCGGTGTCATCCGAAGCTTCCCCCAAGGCTGGCGGGAACGGAGGCTCAGGAGCACAGGGACGAATCCCTCCTGCAGGCTACTCCATTCTCGGGCACGACATCATCCAAGAACCACAGCAATGCAGGACGGAAGGCTCAGGAGCACCAGATGAAGACGCAGGGAAGAACATCCTGGCAGGCAGACACATCAGGATAAGGAAGATCATGGCGGAACATCAGGACATGGTCAGGGACCTCAGGAAAGATATCAAGACACGACGATGTGGTATAAAAGCAGACGAGACAAGGAGCTCCACGAAGAACAGAAGACCTTACAAGGCTCTGATAGGCAGGAGCCTCCAGAGGGAAATCACGATGATGCAAGGCAAAGACTGACTGAAGTTGAAGTCCTTTTATAGGGCTGCAGACTGGCGACTCCCTGGGAGGAGTTTGGCAGGCCCACACCTAGCTGGCCCTATAACTACGGAGAAGTGCTGCGGGCCGGCCCCTAGGGAGAAGGGCGTGGCACAAACCAGGAAGTCCATGCAAACACAAGCAGCCTCAGGCAGGCCCCAAGGACATCGAGGCCTCCCAGGCCCTGGAGCAAATCCTGGACAGTTCGCAGGCGAGACCCTTGCTTGGAGCGGCCTCCAGGAAGAGGTAAGGAGCCTCCCGTAGCACCGCTACAGGAGGGTTCATAACAATAAATATAAATCATAAGAATAAAACCATACTAATAAAAAGAAAAACCAGTTCAACACAGTTGAACAGAATATCCAATTGTTAAAAGTTTTTAAACAGCAATAATATTTTTCAAAATAGCAGACATATCAATTAACACCCTATAATTAAAAGTAATGATTAAGAATTCCCCATTCCCCATATCTGTGAATTCTAAATTCTAGAGACAGTGGGGCAGATATTTAAACCTGCGCAAAGGCGTAGATTTGTTCGCACAACCTGGTGCGAACAAATCTACACCCGATTTTATAACGTGCAGCTGCAGCGCGCATGTTATAAAATCTAGGGTCGGCGCACGCAAGGGGGTGCACAATTGTGCAACTTGCACGCGTCGAGCCGCGCAGCCTTCCTCCTTTCCATCCGAGGCCGCTCCGAAATCACCCCGAAATCGGAGCGGCCTTGGAGGGAACTTTCCTTCCGCCCACCAGCCCTATCTAAAACCCCCTCCTGTTATGCTCTCATCCTCCAGAGGGGAGGAGTTAGCAATCTGTCATCGCTCACCCCGCCAGGAGGGCAGAGTTAGCAATCTGTTTTGCTTTCCTCTTGAAAGGGGGAGGAGTTAGCAATCTGTCATGATCTGCTCCTCCATAGGGGAGGAGTTAGCTATCTGTAGTGCTTACCCCGCCAGGAGGGCGGAGTTAGTAATCTGTTAGCAAACTGCTGTTAGATGCTCCTGTAAGGGAAGAAGGTAGCAATCTGTTATGGATCAACTCCCCAGGGAAGAGGAGTTGGCAATCTGTTCAATGATACTCTTCTGAGGAGAGGAGCTAACAATAGGTATATTGTACTTCGCTACTGAGATAGCAATCTATCATGCCTCCGCTACGGAGTAGCAATCTGTTATATACAGGCTGCTGGCAAGTCCCATAGAAAGAGGAGTTAGCTATATATATAATACTTGTGTTAGCGGTCTGTAGTGGTTGGCTCCCACAGAGTGACAGTAGTGTAAGGAATGACCACTTGGAAGAAATGGTGAATCCCTGGGCCAATGGCAGATGACAGCGCCCCCAGTAGGAAATCCTGAGAGGAACGACCATCTAGGCTGGAATATGAAATAAACACAAATAGTTCTTTATTAGGCTGGAAGTTGAACCACCAGTGGTGGCAGTAGAGAATCGATGTGTCCGGCAGGGCTGAAGTCCTTCTGATACTGGAATATAATCTCTGGCTTGCTGAGCTGTAGAGAGAGACTAGAAGTAGTGAGTAGACAGGGTATACTGGATACAAGATGATACACTCACAATAGTAGATATCTGCAATGGTCTCTATGCCACAGAGAGTCTTCAGTATATTCAGGAACAGGAGCCGTAGGAGAGCACTAGTTCCTATAAACAGTCTGTAATAAGAACTCACAATAGCTGTATATGAAATGGCTTCTAGAGCAGAAGAGAGTCTGTAAAGGATTCTAGGAACACGGGCCCTCATGGAGCGAGTATCGGTTCCTATCTGCAATCTTGCCAATATAACTCACGATCTCCGTACCTGCGATAACGTCTTGGACGGAAGGGAGTCTTCAGAGCTATAGGAATGTAGGCCCTCGTGGAGCGAGTACCGATTCCCATCTACAATAGAACTCACTATGTTCACATCTGCGATCGCTTCCAGGCAATGAGGAGTCTTCTGAGTATTCAGGGACGTAGGCCCTCGGAGCGAGTACTGGATCCTGTCTTGGCAATCTGAAATCAAGAAGAGAGCGCAGAGCCCCCGTGGAGCGGGTACTCCTGGTAAGTTTGAAAAGGCCAAGCAGTAGGGATGGATTCCCTGAGCTGACTCAGATCGTTGTTGCAAGTATCGTGGACTGCCGAAGCAAGTCCAAATGGAGTTCCTTGCTAACTCGTTAGAGGTTATCAAACAAAGACCTTTTAAAGTGAAATTGGATGACGTCACTACAGGGGGACGCCCCCGAGGTTCGCGCCCTTGCTGGTACAAAGTCTGGAGCACGAGTGCGCGCCCTTACGTCATCAGGAACATGGCAGATCCGTAGCATCAAGCCAGCCCAGGGACATCGGGACCAAGAGGCAGGGAGAAGCCGCGGCTGCATCTGTCCTTGGAGCCGAAGGGAGTCGCTCCCAAGGTAGAGAGGGTGGAGCGAGGGCGAGAAGAGGCACGAACGCAACACCTCCTTACCTTTATTGGGAAAGTTAAGCCTGCCTCCGGGCAGGTGTAACTTGCACTGGCTGGCTGCCGGTGCCCCATCCCCCGGCATGTCAGATGTTCCGGAGGCCTCGGTCCCACCCCTGGGCTGGCGCCCCACCCACGGCCCCACCCCCAGAACGCCCCTTTTTCGAAGCCCTGGGACAAACGCGCGTCCCGGGGCTTGTATGCGCCGCCGAGCCTATGCAAGATAGGCTCAGGGGCAGCTTGGGGCAGCTTTTCGGGGTTACACGCATAACCCTTTGAAAATCTGCCCCAATGTAATTATTGTGGACAGTGTGCATGGACTTATCTGTCTCTCACATACACAAACCCACTTTAAAACAGGGGTATCCAACTCAGTCATCAAGGGCCTCCATCCAGCCAGGTTTTTAGGATTGTCACAATGAATAGGCATGAAATCTGTGTGTACTGCCACCAAAGTATACAATAGACCTCATGCCTATTCATTGTGGCAATCCTAAAAACCTGACTGGATCGCAGCTCTTGAGAATAACATTTTGGAGACCTCCTGCCCTAACACACATTCGTTCCCATGCACATGATAAATTAGGGCCAGATTAAGGAACGGGAATGCTCACACACATACGTGCTGACTCGCACATGTGCCTGCAGACTGACAGACTGGGGAGGGATGACTTGCTCCTGATGGGGAGGGTGAGGGATAGGTTGCATTTCGAACAGTCCTACAGGCACTCATTTTGGCTAGCACAGATTACTGCAACACACTGTTTCTGGGATTACCGTATTCAACTATAAGACCACTCCAAATCTTATTTATTCTCTGGTAGGTTATGGGGAGCCTCTGTTTTATCATTTGTCAGATTTTTTTACTATGTTAAATAGTGTTTTTGGGTTGTTCGCAAACTTTTCAATTTTTGAGCTGAAGAATTGTTTTTTTGCGTCCAGAATTATTTTTTTGTTATAAGCTAGTTGTTTCCTGAATTTGGTCAGATTTACTGTTGTTTTTACTGTGCTTTTATATTTTTTCCACCCAAGAAAGAGATCTAGGTGTCATAGTGGATAACACATTGAAATCGTCAGTTCAGTGTGCTGTGGCAGTCAAAAAAGCAAACAGAATGTTGGGAATTATTAGGAAGGGAATGGTGAATAAAACGGAAAATGTCATAAAGCCTCTGTATCGCTCTATGGTGAGACCCCACTTTGAATACTGTGTACAATTCTGGTCGCTGAATCTCAAAAAAGATATAATTGTGATGGAGAAGGTACAGAGAAGGGCTACCAAAATGATAAAGGGAATGGACCAGCTCCCCTATGATGAAAGACTAAAGAGGTTAGGACTTTTCAGCTTGGAGAAGAGACGGTTGAGGGGGGATGTGATAGAGGTGTTTAAAATCATGAAAGGTCTAGAACGGGTAGATGTGAATCGGTTATTTAGTCTTTCAGATAATAGAAAGACTAGGGGGCACTCTATGAAGTTAGCATGTGGCACATTTAAAACTAATCGGAGAAAGTTCTTCTTCCCTCAACAATTAAACTCTGCCAGAGGACGTGGTTAGTTCAGTTAGTATAGCTGTGTTTTAAAAAAGGATTGGATAAGTTCTTGGAGGAGAAGTCCATTACCTGCTATTAATTACGTTGACTTAGAAAATAGCCACTGCTATACTAGCAACGGTAACATGAAATAGACTTAGTTTTTGGGTACTTGCCAGGTTTCATATGGCCTGGATTGGCCACTGTTGGAAACAGGATGCTGGGCTTGATGGACCTTTGATCTGACCCAGTATGGTATGCTCTTATGTTCTTATAGCTGCACTGGAGAAAGTGCAGAGAAGGGCAACCAAAATGATAAGGGGTATGGAACGGCTGCCCTATGAGGAAAGGCTAAAGAAGTTAGGGCTGTTCAGTTTGGAGAAGAGATGACTGAGGGGGGATATGATAGAAGTCTACAAAATCAGGAAAGGACTTGAACAAGTTAATGTAAATCGGTTATTTATTCCCTCAGATAGAAGGACCAGGTGGCACTTCATGAAGTTAGCAAGTAACTCATTTAAAACAAATCGATAAATTATTTTTCACTCAGCACATACTTAAGCTCTGGAATTCAATGCCAGAGGATGTGGTTACAGCAGTTAGTATAACTGGGTTTAAAAAAGGGTTGGATAAGTTCCTAGAGGATAAATTCATAAACTGCTATGATGGTAATTAATAAGCAATAGTAGCTTGTGATCTATCTAATATTTGGTTGCCAGGTACATGTGACTTGGATTGGGCCTCTGTTGGAAACAGGATGCTGGGCTTGATGGACCCTTGGTCTGACCCAGTATGGCATGTTCTTATGAGACTCAGCAGCAGCAGCACAGCAGAAAGGTCAAAAAGCGTGAACTGCTGTTTTCGTTTTTGTTTATTTGTTTTAACTTGCAGGGGAAACGATATCTTGATCTAACTTCGGTTGCAAATAAGTTGCATGCAGGGGGAGGATCAAAGCTCTCCTTGTCAATCATTCACTTGCAGCAGCTCTCTAATTGGTGGGACAGGCGGGGCCATGGCCCCTGTGGCCACCTCTTTCCGACGCACATGCCCTATAGGGCAAGTTAAAACAAATAAACAAAACTGCACACCCTCAAAAAAATCAAACCCCCTACTACACCTAAACAACTTTCGCACTATCCTGCAAGCATTCATTCTATCCAGAATTGACTACTGTAATGCCCTTCTTCTTGGTCTACCCAAAAGCACACTTCAACCACTCCAATTACTCCAAAATGCTGCTGCAGGCATCCTCAGCAACACACACAAAAACGATCACATCACCCCGGTATTAAAACACCTTCATTGGTTACCTGTCGCAGAAAGAATAACATACAAAACCCTCACTCTCATCCACAAGGCCCTCCACAACCAAAACATGCACTGGTTCTCTGAGCACCTCACCTTCCACAGCTCAAACAGACCCATAAGGCAGCAACACAGAGCAACACTTCCCATCCCTTCCCCTAAGCAGCACAAACTCCACTCCACTAGAGCCCGGGCTTTTTCTTTGGCAGGACCCGTCCTATGGAATAAGCTCACCTCCTTCCTGCATCAGGAACCCTGCCACAAAAAATTTAAACAGAACCTGAAAACTTCCCTGTTCACACAAGCTTACTCATAATTGCCTTTCTCCCCTTTTAATTCTATGTTACTCTGACTTAGATATTTGAACACTAAGTTAAACTAACTTATGACCTTCTTTCTTATTTAATCTTATGTATTTAAGCGTTGCTTGATCCCAAACCTATTGTATATTCTTCAGTTCTAAGTCTCCAATGTACCCCAGTTCTATTCGCCCCTATGTTATTGTCCCCTTGCCTTGTTCAACTTTATATGGATTGTTCATTGTTCTCTGTAAAGTTCGTTAGCTGAATTTTTTCTTTTCTGTGAACCGATGAGATGTTCCCAACGTTCATCGGTATATAAAAGCTTCCAAATAAATAAATAAAATATAGGCTGTGAGCCTGAGCATATGCAGAAGCCTCTTTTGTTTCCTGCAGGTGTCCAGCCAGCCGATTGGTGCAGCAGCCAGAAGCAAAAGGTAATCTGATTGGTCCCCAACGGGGCCCCTATTTTCTTAATTTGCTGCCTGCCTTGACCAGATTTTAGTGTCTGGTTACACAATGTAACCAGATATTGTTCAACTGACTCTCTGGATCAAAACTGTGCAGTTAATCACCCTAGTTAAGTACCTTTTGAATAATATTAGGAGACTGTGAGGGAATATACAGGAAACTCCCTCAAACTACTTTAAGTGACCAGCCACTGCTATGTAGTCCAGTCTTTTTAAGAATCAATCTCGCAAGGGATTCTGGGTGAAGGGAGGTTCCCGTCCCCATATTATAAGGAGTCAGGGTGCAGAAGGGTTAGACTGGCACCGGAGATCAGGCAGGAAGCCACTCTATGAGAAAACTTGCTATGTGTGATGTCTTTGTGCTACCTGAACTTTAAGGCAGTGGCGTAGCCACGGGTGGGCCTGGGTGGGCAGGTGCCCACCCAACCTGGCACCGGAACTGCAAGGCTGTCGCGGGATCCCATCCCCACGACAGCGAACAAGAGAACCCACGCCTCGCGCGCCATCACGGCACACATGGGGAAGCGCTGCTGCGGCCGTATGGCCAACCGGTCTTCCTGTTCGGGGGGGGAGCGGAAGCGCCGCGCGCAGCTTCCGCTTCCTCCCCCCAATGCAGGAAGATCAGCTGCCTCTCCTGCTGCCACCCGTTCTCCTGCTATCTTCGGACCAAACGGCCCGCCGAATTTCCTGTTTGGGGGAGCGGAAGCGCCGCGCACAGCTTCCGCTTTCTCCCCCAAAGCAGGAAGATCAGCTGCCTCTCCTGCTGCCACCGGCCTCCTGCTATCTTCGGGCGTTGGGCCGTACTGCCCGCCGATCTTCCTGCTTGGGGGGGGGAGGGAGGAAGCGGATGTTGTGCGCTGCGCTTCCGCCCCCCCCCCCCGACAGGAAGTTCGGATGCCCGAAGATAGCAGGAGTCCGGTGGCAGCAGGAGAGGCAGCTGATCTTCCTGCTCTGGGGGAGAAAGCGGAAGCTGTGCACGTGCTTGAATGTGTATGTGTGGATGAGAATGGGAGTGTGTATGGGTGAAAACTGGAGCCTGGGTGTGTATGTGGGTGAGAATGGAAGCTTGAATATGTGGGTGAATGGGAGCTCGAATGTGTGTATGTGTGGTTGAGAATGGGAGCCTGGGTTTGTGGGTGGGTGAGAATGGAAGCTTGAATATGTGGATAAGAATGGGTGCTTGAATGTGTGTATGTGTGGGTGAGAATAGTACCTTAAATGTGTATATGTATGGATGAGAATGGGAGCTTGATTATGTGTGGGTGAGACTGGGAGCATGGGTTTGTGGGTGAGAATAGGAGTCTGGGTTTATGTGTGTGGGTGAGAATGGGTGCCTGGATGTGCGTCTGTGTGTGCATAAGAATATAAGCCTGGGGAGGGGTGAGAAAGTGAGAACTTGAATGTGAGCTTGTGGGTGGGGGGAGAGCATATGAGAGTGAGAGCTTGAGTGTGTGAGAGGGAGTCTGTGAGAGAAAGCGTGTATGTGTGTGTGTGTGTGTGTGTGTGTGTGTGTGTGGAAGGGAAGAAGACAGTAATAGAAGAAAGACACTGAAAAGGAATTAGGAAATGAGCTATAAGGGAAAATGGGAAAAAGAGACCAGGACCAACTGATTAGAAAAATACAAAGATCAGACAACAAAGGTAAAAATATATATCTATATTTTGAGATGTTAGCAATTTAAATATAAGCAACACAACCGCTCTCTCAAAATTTATGGACAGGTAGGAGCCGTGTATAAAATCGTAATAATAAGAAGGCTAAAGTACCACAAATCACCGTGAATTATGTTTGTATCATTAAGTAAACTTCATACTTAGGCGTAGATGTGAATGCTATGCTGCATAATTTGGCATTATTTATCAGTAAAAAAACAACTAGTAGACCTGCATGCCTACAGCCCACCCATGTTAACCTTGTGCCCACCCAAAAAATCAATTCTGGCTACACCACTGCTTTAAGGTGAGCTACATCATTTATTTGTTTTGCTTTGCATGTCGTTTTTTAATAAACTGCACAAAAGGAAACAGCAGAGTCTGCCTCCTTATTCTTATAGCTGCTTTCACCCAAGTTACCACATATGGTGGCAGCAGTGGATCTCTTGCCTAAGTGGGAAGCACAGGAAGGAGCCCACAGCCACAGCAGCAGAAAAAAAAAGAGCCTACAGATTTTTTTTTTCTCTTTCCTGGGGCTTCCCAGTTCTACTCACCCAGCTGAAGCTACAGCAGGCCAAGGGGGTAGCCTGCCTGTGCAGTCAGGGTTAAAGCAGTGAGTCATGCCATTCAGACCAGCAGGTTTGTTTGTTTTTTTTTTGTTTGTTTTTCACTTCTCTCCTTTTCCCGGAGAGGTATCCGGTTTGGAGGCAGCTTATAAAACAAGGAAGATGGAGCAAGTGATCTAGGTCCTTGCTATGGGGCAACAGCAATTGCAGAATATCCTGCAAACTCAAATTGATCAGTAGCAGTTGCTGCAAATGCAACTTAGGCAGCAAAACACAGTGCTGACACAGGTAGCATAAGCAGTGCAGACCGCTGTGACCAGGCCATTTTTCTTGTCATCAGTCTTGCTTAAGATAATCCCGGGAGAAGAGCCTGATTGTTTCTGAAGAACTTTGAATGAACCACTTGATTGGCAGATTGGTCAGAAGATAGTTGGATGGCATTGGACATGGCGGAGACTTATTACCAAGCTCAGTCCATCCCTGAATCACCACGGGCTTAGGGGAGACCATCCGACCCAGATAGAGAACGCTGGAGTCCTAAGGACAGGAGATCCTGACAGCCAGGCAGGCTCAACTGTAAAAACCCATGGGACTGCCATTTTTCAGCTGTGTAGAGAGAGACTATTTTGCACAGGACTGTCCCTGCAGGGAAGATGAACCAATTGATGTTTATGCCATAACCCCACACTTTTGTAAGAACATAAGAAATTGCCATGCTGGGTCAGACCAAGGGTCCATCAAGCCCAGCATCCTGTTTCCAACAGAGGCCGAACCTGGCAAGTACCCAAACACTAAGAAGATCCCATGCTACTGATGCAATTAATAGCAGTGGCTATTCCCTAAGTAAACTTGATTAATAGCCGTTAATGGACTTCTCCTCCAAGAACTTATCCAAACCTTTTTTGAACCCAGCTACACTAACTGCACTAACCACATCCTCTGGCAACAAATTCCAGAGCTTTATTGTGCATTGAGTGAAATAATTTTCTCCGATTACCGTAGTCTTAAATGTGCTGCTTGCTAACTTCATGGAATGCCCCGTAGTCCTTCTATTATTCGAAAGTGTAAATAACCGAGTCACATCTACTCGTTCAAGACCTTTCATGATCTTAAAGACCTCTATCATATCCCCCCTCAGCTGTCTCTTCTCCAAGTTGAACAGCCCTAACCTCTTCAGCCTTTCCTCATAGGGGAGCTGTTCCATTCCCTTTATCATTTTGGTAGCCCTTCTCTGTACCTTCTCCATCACAATTATATCTTTTTTGAGATGCGGTGACCAGAATTGTACACAGTATTCAAGGTGTGGTCTCACCATGGAGCGATACAGAGGCATTATGACATTTTCCGTTTTAGTCACCATTCCCTTCTTAATAATTCCTAACATTCTGTTTGCTTTTTTGACTGCTGCAGCACATGTAATTTCATGGATCTCTCCAGCTGGGGAATCTCTACTTTTGGGTTGTGGTTGAGCTAGATGGTGTTCCAACCCAAGCAGTTGAAGACTCTGAGAGTGTAAAAATTCTCATTCAAAGAGAATTAGTGAAGTGGGTTGAAATTGACTAAGACAGAGTTGTGACCCTGGCATGCATCCACAGGGACCAACAAGCCAGGTACAACTGAAGCCCCGGTCAGCCAAGACAGAAAAGAGGTGGAAGTTCTTCCTTGGTTACCCTACCCCATGGTGATAGGATAGGACTGTCCAAACTTTGAGAACCCATGGAACCAGCTTACAAGAGGTTCATGCAGCCATAACCATAAAGAGTTGGCATTTCCAGAACGCTTTCCTTTAAAAGATCCAGACTTGTATCATAAAGTCTCTAAGACTCCTAAATCCTGGAGGCAATGCCAACAGGAGAAATACAGTTATGCTGCTAATTTAGAAGCAGCCGGGGAGGAAGGGTCAGAGACAGGGAAAGAGCAGAAATCCAGCTAGAATGTCATATCTGGCCTCTTTTGAGTGAGAAAAGTGGGGTGATCTGGGGAGCTTCAGTTGGGCCCAGAGGGAGGATGAGTCCTGTAAGTGGGCCCAGGAGCATATAAAGAGGGTGGATGGAAAGCTAGTCCCTGGAGCGCAAGTTACAGACTCTATTCTTCCATATTTTGTAATGAAAGGGGATCTACTTTACCGAGTCACAAAGAGAAGTGTGGCGGGGTAATTGATAGAACAACTCCTAGTTCCCAAACCCTATTGCCAGAAAGTCATGCAACCTGCACACAGCCACCTTCTAGGGGGTCACCTGGGCGGGGGGGGGGGGGGGGGGGGGAAGATCCAAGAGAAAATAGTGGCACAGTTTTATTGGTCGGGCCTACATAAACAGGTCCAGTTGCCCTTCTTGCCAACTCACCAAGCCTGTCTGTTTACAAGTGGCACTCTCATACCAATGCCCATAATCGAGACCCCTTTTGAAAGGGCGGGGATGGACCCTGTAGAGGCACTAGAGAGATCTACTCGAGGAACCAAGTACATCCTTGTCATTTTGGACTATGCTACAAGATATCCAGAGGCAATACCGCTACAGAATGTGAAGACCCCGATGGTGGTGACCATACTAATGGAGGCTTTTTCATGACTTGGGCTGCCCAAAGAGATCCTGATGGATCAGAGAACCTCATTCACCTTTGCACCTTATTCAAGGTAAAAACTCTGCAAACCTTGGTGTATCATCCACAGACCGATGGCCTCAAGTGTTTCAGTCAGTCACTCAAACAAATCCTGAGGAACTTTGTGGATGAAGACGGCAAGAACTGGGATGCATTGCTGCACTAACTGCTGTTCACAATCTGCAAAGTGCAACAGAGCTTGATGGGGTTTTCCCCTTTTGAGTTACTGTATGGGAGGAGGCAGAGAAGAATCTTGGACATAACTCACGAGACTTGGAAAGATAAAGGGAACCCTGGGCAGAACCTCGATGACTATATTCTCCAAGTGCAAGATCTCCTAAAAAAGGCTGGGGTGACGGCCTGCCTATGCCTGGAGAAGGCTCAGGCAACCCAAGCCTGAGGTTACAGTTGCCCCACGGTCCAAAGAATATTCCTGCCGGAGGATCATGTCCTTGTCCTACTCCCATCTTCAGAAAGCAAGTTGTTAGCTTGTTAGCAAGGATCCTATGAGGTTTTGGATAAAACGGGGTCATGGATTACAAAATAGCCCAGCCAGATAAATGAAAGAAAACTCAGATCTACTACATAAACCTTCTGAAAAGGTAGGTTCCACAGGAGTGTGGAGTGGTACAAGAAGAAGTTTTATTCAGATGTCAGACCTGAAGTGGATCAAACCCAGATTCCTTTCAGAAAGCAGCTGTCCACCACACAGACAACTGACTTAAAGTAGTTGGTGAAGCAAAACGAGATCTTCTCATACTTACCAGGTTGTACCCACCTGGTGCAGCATGACATCATTACGCCTCCTGGATTTGTTGTGCGGCAACGACTTTATTGGATTTCTGAGGTCAGGAACTGCGTCATTGAGACTGAAGCAATGGAGATGCTCTGGCTCAGAGTGATAGAGGAGTCTAACTGTAATTGGTCTTCACACTGAGTGTTGGTACCGAAGCCAGATGGGAGCATAAGGTTCTATATTGACTTTAAAAAGGTCAATGAGGTCTCAAAACTTGATGCCTACCCGATGCTTCACATGGATGAGCTAACTGAGCATTTGGAATCGGCCCAGTTCATGTCTACCCTGGACCTTACAAAGGCTATTGGCAGGTACCTCTCACGCCAGTGGTGAAAGAGAAGATTGTGTTCTTGATGCCAGGGGGATTTTTCCACTGTCCTCCCTTTTGGACTCCATGGTGCCCTGGCAACGTTTCAGCACTTGGTCAACTACCTCCTTGGCCCACATTAAGGGTATACCTCTGCCTACTTGAATGACATCATGTTGTTCAGCCTAGTTTGGAAGACAATTCCAGGCCATGCTAACCAATCTCAGGAAGGCAGGACTCACAGCCAACCCTAAGTAGTGCTTGCTAAGAGGGCAAGAAGTCCAGTATCTTGGTTACACCCTGGGGAAGAGCAAGGTCTATGCACAGACCTGGAAGATTGAGGCGATCACTTTGGTGCTAGTCCCACAAACAAAAGTGAAAATAAGAGCATTCCTAGGCCTTATGGGGTACTACAGAAGATTTATCTACAATTATTTGGAAAAGGTGGAGCCTCTCATAAGGCTGTTGTTGAAGAAAGCACCAAAGAAGGTCCAGTGATCAGCTGAAGCAGAAGAGACTTTCTGGGCTCTGAAAGAAGTGTTATGCTCTGAACCTGTCCTGATAAGTCCGGACTTCACCAAACCTTCATGGTGCAAACCAGAGCCTCAGAAGAAGAGCAGTCCTAATCAAAGAAAAGGATGGTCAAGAACATCTTGTGGCATACATTAGCCAGAAACTGATGCCTCGGGAGAGGCGTTATTCAACAGTCGAGAAGGAGGCCTTGACTGTCAACAGGGCCTAAGAGGCCTTGTGCTACTACCTGCTGAGATGGCAGTTCATACTCATAATGGGCCACCAACTGCTCCTATGGATAAATAGAAATAAGGAGTCCAATGCAAAGATGATGAGATGGTTCCTGACCCTTCAGACCTTCAACTACAAAATAAGACATAGGGTAGAAAAGGAAAATGACAATGCAGATTTCCTGTCCAGAGAAGTGTCCCTGGTACAGGCAGGCACTCACCCAAATAAGAGTGAGCTGAGGGGGAGGATGTATGAGGGAGTATACCGGAAACTCCCTCAAACCACTTTAAGCCACTGCTATCTAGCCTGGTCCTCCTTAAGCATCAGCCCTGCAAGGGATTGTAGACGAAGGGAGGTTCCCCTCACTATACTATAAAGAGTCAGGGCCCAGTTAGACAGGAAGCCACTCTGTGAGAAAACCTGCTATGTGTGATGTCTCTGAGCTACCTAAAGTTTAAGATGAGCTGCATCATTTGTTTGTTTTGCTTTGCACTTCATTTTTTTTCACTGTAAATAAACTGAACAAAGGGAAACAGCTAGAGTCCGCCTCCTTAACCCTTCCGGCTGTTTCCAAGCCGCTATCGCCCAAGTTACCACAGAGACTCTCCATGAAACTGTTCCACTACAGTCCTCAGCTGAAGTGAGATGTGTTAGCGCCTCACAGCTCATGGGCCTGTGTTGGATGTAGGTTGTTGGGGAAAGTCCTTTAGGATACAAGAGAGGGGGCAGAGGCAAGGGAGACGAGATACAGTGGAAAAGATGAGGAGGAAGATGGAAAAGAAATGAATGGGCATGCGGGCAGAGAAAAAGAGGGGGATGGAAAGAGGAGACTGAGAGAGAGAGAGTTACAGACAAACCCGGCCAAGTAAACAAATCAAAAGGAACAAAGGTTGTTGTTGAAGCTGCACAAGAGACAATGGGAGCCCAGCCTCACCCCTGCCAGGCACAGCTGCAGTCGGTGAATCTGCACCATCTCTCCCCCGAGAGCACAGTATTGATTTCACCAGAGCTTGAATGTCTTACCCCCAGACAAGAAAAGCCCTTTCCCCTCTGTCGCTGTACTAACAAAAATGTCCTCTGTTCTCAGGCACAGCCATTCTAGTGTCTAGTATGTGACCAGAGCAGGGACAGGAGGAACTGCAGCAGCAGAAAAGCAGGAGGAAGAGACACAGCAGAAGCAGAGACAGGAGAAAAAAAACCAAAAAAAAAAAAACCCAGCAGCAACAGGAGTCAAAGACAGGCAAGGATCTGTGGTTCTTTCTTACAGTATTACCCTGAGTCGGGGTAGCTTGCAGCCTCGGGGGGGGGGGGGGGGGAACGCTAGTTTAGTGACACAAAGGAAGACAGAAAAATAAGAGAAAATTAAAGAAAAGGAACTTAACCGTGTAAGTGATGTCTCTATGATTTCAGACAAAAAAGGAGATTAACATAGCACAAATCCGAAACCTGTGAACACTAGCGCCAATCGTCAAGGCTTCAACCCCGGCTACTGACCATTTGCGCATCTTTCATACTTATTCATAATGCAATCATCTTAAAATAATCTAGCTGAAGCGGATCATGCTTGGATCTGAAATGGCCTAACAGGGTTTAGGATGCAAGTGTTAAGGAGTTGCTTTGGGAGATGCTCTCTCTTGGTTTTGGGAGGCTTTGCGAGACATTGGGATGTAGGATAAGTAGGTGGCTGGTATGGAGGGGATTAAAAAAAATGATTAGGAAACTGCCTTCATATTGCCCTCCTTAGCCGTGCAAAAGCCACTGATGTCCTTGTCTCCAGAAGATGTCCTCCTCAGCTTGCAGACCTGCTGATGCCACACACAGTGCAAGTCCAACACACACACTCCCCTCTGGCTACTATTGGAAGCCAAAGGGGACAAGGTTCCTGAGGTGTTGGTGGGTTAGAGTCACAAGAGTGCTGAAGTGGTGAGGGCCAGGCACTGTGTGTAGGGGTGGAGGGGTATACGAGGCAGGTCAGTGATGTTCCATCAGTGACTGTGGGAGCTGTGGTCCCTTCTGTGAGCAGTTTGATGGGTGGGTGATGCTAAAGGCTGTCCATGTATTTGCTCAGGTAGTGGGGAGCTGGGAGCCCTGTCCTAGAACACTGGGGTAGATTTTCAAAGGGTTACGCGCGTAACCCCCGAAAATCTACCCCAAACCCTCCCTGCTCGCGCCGAGCCTATCTTGTATAGGCTGCCGGCGCGCACAAAGCCCCGGGATGCGCGTAAGTCCCAGGGCTTTCCTGGGGGGGAGGGGGGCGCGTCGCAGCCGGCGCGTCATCAGGGGCGTTCCGGAGACATGGACCAGGCCCCGGACCGAACCATGGTGCGCTGGCGGCTGGCCTGGCGCGCGCAAGTTACGTCTGCCTCAGGCAGGCGTAACTTGTGCAACAAAGGTAGGGGGGGGGTTTAGATAGGGCCGGGGGGGCGGGTTAGGTAGGGGAAGGGAGGGGAAGGTGCGGGGGGTGGAAGGAAAGTTCCCTCCGAGGCCGCTTCAATTTCGGAGCGGCCTCAGAGGGAACGGAGGCTGGCCGTGCGGCTTGGCACGCGCCGGCTGCCGATTTTGGGCAGCCTTGCACGCGCCGACCCCGGATTTTAGCGGCTGCGTGCGTATCTATTGAAATCCGGCATACTTTTGTTTGCGCCTGGTGTGCGAACAAAAGTGCGCGCGCGCGCTTTTTTATAAAATCTACCCCACTGCCTTTCCATTCAGGAGAGAGGGTAGCTTGGGCAGCAGGAGCCTCCTTTCGCTGGCACTGAGAACATTGTCCAGTTGGGGGCTGGGCAGTTGGGACACATGATAGGGCATGTTTTGAGAAGCAGCAAGATGGGTTGAGGGCCATGGGAGGTGTTCTCAGGGCAAGGCAAGCGCTCATCTTGTTGGAACTTCATCTTCTGGGTGGAAGCTATATCTATCATCTGGCCTCTCGGTCTTGGGAGGTGGGTTCAGGAGCTGAGGGACATGCTGAAATGGTGCAAGAGTCCACCACACGTCATGCGGTGGGAAGGGGGTGTGCAGGAAGTGCAGTGGGGTATGACATCAGGGCAGACAGGTCCACTAGTGAGATTTTTTCAGCAGGGGACCGTGAATCATGGTAGGCTGTCCTGATACTTTGGCACCTTCTAGGCTGTGTGGAGGCCAGGTAGGGTGCCTCTTTAACTATTCCTGGCTGGTACCTTTAAAGCCCAATCTAATAGGCCCATGCTCTTTGGCCCTCTGGCCTCTTCTCCAGGGCACATGGCTAGTGGTGCCAGATTTATTTATATCAGGCATTTATAAGTCACCTACTGAAGGTCAGGGCAATGACACAGCAAGTGGGTCATTGCCAGGGGGCTGGACATGTGCCAAACCTGGCTGGAGAGCAGGTGGGGCAGAGTCCCAATCTCAGGAGTGCACTTTGGCTTCATATGCTAGACTCCTTTGCTCAGGCCTGCTTACATCATGGTTTGCTGCACCTGGCCCTGTGAGGTAGGGTGTCTTCTTTGCAGATATTTCCTAATAGGCTAATTTTAAAACGAGCATGCATATGCCCGTACGCATATTGGCTCACGAGCGGAGATACGCTGAAATTTTAAATCGGGCACGCACTTGCGCACATATATTTTAAATAACACCTCATGAACATAAGTATGCGCCTAATCTTAAGAGATTGTCCGAGAAAATGTACTTCGCATATGTTTCCTAGGTCTTTGATGGCTTTTACTTGCATATGTAGGCGGATTTTCAAGGGTCAAACCGGCTTTTCCAATTAGTCCACCAGTTTGCCCAGTTAATTTCGAGATCTTCCTCTGGTTTTTCATCCTGCACGCCCTGCAGTTGACTCGGACCCTCACCCTTTCCTGAAACCCCTAAAACTCGAGATCTACAAACTTGCTCCTCATCTGGATCAGCAGTTAAGTTCAACAGATAGCAAGCCTACATGGGCCGTGGAGTTAGGTGCATAACTATTGGCCCCGCCGTGGAACGCCAATGCTCCGCCCATGCCTGCCCTTTTTCTGCCTTCTTATTTTTGACGCGGGTGCGGACATCTACGTGCGGACTTCACACCTTTTTTAAATCTGCGTTGCTCGTTGTGGGCATTTTTTGTGTGAGCAACGCTTTTAAAAGCAAACTCTTGTCTCCCAAGCAAACTTCACAACTAAAGGGATAGCAGCAGTAGTTGAAAGCAGGCCAGTTGACAGATTGTTCCTGCCCCCTGGGGAGAAGTCCCTAGGGAGGGTTCAGTTCGCCCTGACAGAGAGGGAAGCAATCACATGGAATGAGGAGGCACCGAGGAAGAAGGAGACCCATGTCAAGGAGAAGACAGCGCATGGGTCAATAAACACAAATTGGGGCTGTGGGGGTGGGAGGAGTAATCGGGGTTGGGTCATCAAAACAGAAAGCAAACACAAATGGGCCGATTTCAGTAAATTCCACGGAAGAGCGGACGAACGCCCGCTCTCCCGGCATGTGCAAAGGCCACTCGCCTGTGAGCATGATACAGTATTTAAATTAGGTGGTGAGGTAGAAACGGGCAAGTGAGACATAAACTGAAAGGTGAGGGCTGCGCTGTGAAGGTGGGGACACTGACTGCAACTATGTGCTTCCCAGTGATGGCCCTACCTTTATATACATCTGTCCCCACAATTAGAACATCTGTGCTGACTATCTGAAGTCCTCCAGAGTCCCTGCCGGCTCCCCACCTAACTCCTTGCTTAGGTGAACCATACCTAAGCCCATTTGTATCCAACCATAATTTTCTTCTGTGTTTGTGTTCATGGAGCGTGTGCGTTCCCGACCCCCCTCCTCCTGGCTCAGCTAGCTCTGGGCTTCTCTAGGTTGTTGCTGGGCAATATCTTTTGTCTGTGAATGTTTCTCAGCTGTTTACTGGGCCTTGCCTGCCCTCTTTGGTTACCAGCGCTAACTACATGACACAGATATCTCCTGTGACTGTCAGTTCCTCTGAGTTAAGGTTTGCCTTTTATAAGCTAGACTGCTGCGACACCCTGAGGAATTCAGTGGTACCCTGCATCTGTGCATGTGTGGACTGTTTCCCCGTATCATTCCTCCCCACAACCTGTGACTGGTACGGGCTGTGGCTTTCATATGCCGACACCAGTCTGGGAGCTTAAAAGGCACAGTGCCAAGTGCATGAGGAATAAAATGGAGGAAAATGGGCACAGGTCCTGGGACATGCGCAACATGAGCCTGTGGCTTAAAAATAATGCTGATTTAATGTTCTTAATACGGGTTCCTCGGTCACATCGTGCAGCAGGCCAACTCATTCACAGACCAGGTGTGATCTGCAGTGGTAGCACAGGATGGATGCTGGCAATTTAATCGGTCCTCCTGCAATTTCCTTGATTGTAAATGTAATCCCTAGCGCGGTTTTAACCCCAAGGGCACACAGACACATTTGTTCCTCTTCAGGGGCTGCTCCGGCTAGCAAATTCCATCCCATGCTTAACTCTTAGGGCCGGATTTTCAAAAGGTGACGTGCATGGAGCCCCGGGACGCGTGTAAGTCCCGGGGCTTTACTAAAGGGGCGGGGGCGGGGCCAGAGGCCTCTGACACAGCGGCCATTGGCGCTGTGTCGAAGGATCACGTGCTGGCGCACGCAACTTGCACCTGCCCAGAGGCAGGCACAAAAGGTAAGATAAAAATGTTGGGGGGGTGGGGGTTTAGAGTAGGGCTAGGGGGAGGGGCGGGAGGGTCAGGTTAGGAGGGAGGGAACGGGGGAAGGCAGCGCGGCTCGGCACACGCAAGGTGCACAATTGTGCATCCCTTGCGCACGCCGACCCCTGATTTTATAACTTGCGCGCGCAAGTTATAAAATTGGGCATATATGTGTGCGCGCCAGGTAGCGCCCGCACATGTACGCTGCACGCTCCTTTTGAAATCTACCCCTTAATTCCTAGGGGGGGGGATTCTTTTTATGGGGGGAAGCTCTCACTTGAGGGCCAGATAATGTGGTGCTGCTCCCAGTGTGTGTAGACTGTAGGTGCTTCTCATGAGGTGAGGGACTGTAATAAAGTGTGAAAATAAGAGTTTACTGATTGGTAATCATAAATTAAAATCCATTGTCCAGCAGTGTGAATTTACATCTGACTGATAGTACATGAATGATTTTCCTTTGTAGGTAGCTGTAGAGCCCCAGGGTGATTTTAATTGTACAAAGCTCACCCAGTGGCTGTCTGGGAATCCTAGTGGGAGGGGTCCCCAACTTCATAGCAAAAATCCTACATTAGGTCATCTTTTCCGCGGACACCCAGCCCGCCCTGGTCCCATAGGTGTGGAGATCCGGTTGGGGTCTCCCAATCTTGTTCTTCCATCGTTGTTGTTTCTGGGGGGTGGGGACGGGGGACTTCTCATGGGGAAAAGTCAAGTGGCACAGGGCTAGTTCTCAGCACAGCGATCCCTGTGGGGAAGGGGGATCCAAAACCCTCCCCACTCTGTTCAAGTCCAAAAAATACTCCAAAAGTTAAACTGGATACATCTTCTGCCCTCACTGTCTTTCGCAGCAGGATCCGTCACTGGTGCTTGCCCACCTAGGGTTAGAGAAGGCTCACAAGTATTTGTTCCCCTGGTACCCTTTTGCCCCAAAAGGGTATGAGGCTTAAAAATCTACCTCTCTGTAAATTAGTGGGAGAAAGACCCTCTGGCCTGGAGTGCACAATGAGCTGTCCTTTCTAATTAAAACTCTACTTGGGTGAAGCTGGGAGACCTCACTAGCGTGTGAAACTGTCACATCCTTACTGTTCATAGGCTCCCTCAAACTGATACCGAAGTGTTCTAAAATGGCTGGGCTAAACAGTGTCGAAGCATCCAATCCAGACCCTCCAGGTGCCAGGGCTGAGGGGAATGGATGGCTCCTTCAGTATGTGGTTCTGTACAGGGATAGTGACACCTGGTGGCCAGACTGGGAGGGAGGGGGCGGGGTCTGCCACACAAATGTAAACACATCTGCTCCCAATCAGGTCAATACAGTAAAGTGCGGCCGCGGTTACCCCGCTCCTAACCCGCTTTCTACTCACTTTTCGGCCGCGTTAGTCCAACCTGCGATACACTATCCCCTTTAACCCACTCTTACCGCCTCTTTAAATCACCGGGTAACCCCTTCCGCCCGCGGATATAAGTTCAGAGAAACAGTCGCCCAGATTAAGGAACAGCATGTGGCCATTCAGTCTCTTTTTGGACAAGACAAGCAACCTTCTGGTTTCTCTTATAAGTGGCTCTTCTTTCAGAGACACCCCTTCCATCATTCCAGTATTGTCAGCCTCTGCCCAGTCTACCACAGCAATAACTTCTTGTGCATGGAGACCCTTGTGAGAGGCATCTACCAAAGACATCCATAACAGGCCTAAGCCGGAGCTGAGTTTTTGATATGCCTCTACTCTCAGGCTGTGTCCTCTCCAGTGGAGGGGAGGATTTTTCCATTTCTCGACAAATGGAAAAGGATCACCAAGGACTCCTGGGTCCTGAAAACTATGGAATTTGGCTACTGCATGCACTTCTCCTGGCTGGAAAAATATTTTATTAAATTTGTTTTAAATCTGCTACTAGTTTTCTGGTAACTCTTAGATCTAATAATATTTGATAGATTAAAAAAACATCCTCCACCGTCCTTCTGGCAGTAGAGAAATCACTTTCATTGCCTGCTACATATGGAATCCGTTACTTCGTGACTTTCTGCGACACACAAGCAGAACTTTCTGAAGGTCTGGGAGCCCTACTTGCAATCTCTGCCGTACAGAGCTCGCAGCTTGATTGTCAACAATGTCTGATTTTCTCCACCTACTACTCGCCGTGTCAGATGAGCTAACTGCTCTGTAGATTTCGGACTACTGACTATTGCTTTTGTTGTCTTGCATTTCTCGGAGGGGATGAGGGGGAAGGGGGAAGGGGGAAGGGAGGTGTGTTATTGGGGGGAGGGGCATAGGAGGGGACCTTTAGCTTCTGTCATGTTAAGACTTTAACCCAGTGGGGACTGCAGAGTTCCTACCCACCGGGAGCGTTGTAATTGTTTCTTTGAAATCAATAAAATATATTTATACAAAAAAGAAATCCTCTAAGTTGCTCCATACTACACATAATTTTATAAATCTCTATCATATCCTCTCAGTTCTTCAAAATGAAGAGCCCAAACCTGTTTAGCTTTTCTTCATAAGGCAGCAGAGTCATCCCCATAATCATTTTTGTAGCCCTTCTCTGCATGTTTTCCAGTACTGTCTGTATGCCCATGCCAGAAGTCTAAGAGGTAGGATAGGAGAGTTAGAGTATATAGCAGCAGGTGATGAGATTGACATAATTGGCATCACAGAGACTTGGTGGAAGGAGGATAACCAATGGGACAGTGCTATATCAGGGTACAAATTATATCGCAATGATAGGGAGGATCAACTTGGTGGGGCTGTGGCACTTTATGTCCGGGAGGGTATAGAGTCCAACAGGATAAAGATCATACAAGAGAGTAAATGCTCAGTAGAATCTCTATATGGGTAGAAATCCCATGTGTGTTGGGTAAGAGTATAGTGATAGGAGTATACTACCGTCCACCTGGACAAAATGGTCAGACAGATGATGAAATGCTAAGAGAAATCAGGGAAGCTAACCAATTTGGCAGTGCAATAATAATGGGAGATTTTAATTACCCCAATATTGACTGGGTAAATGGAACATCAGGACTTGCTAGAGACAAAGTTCCTGGATGTAATAAATGATTGCTTCATGGAGCAATTGGTTCAGGAACTAACAAGAGAGGGAGCTATTTTAGATTTAATTCTTAGTGGAACGCAAGATTTGGTGAGAGAGGTAATGGTGGTGGGGCCACTTGGCAACAGTGATCATAACATGATCAAATTTAAACTAATAACTGGAAAGGGGACAATAAATAAATCTGCAGCTCTAACACTAAATTTTAAAAAGGGAAACTTTGATAAAATGAGGAAAAGAGTTAGAAAAAAACTGAAAGGTGCAACTGCAAAGGTTAAAAGTGTTCAACAGGCTTGGACATTGTTTAAAATACAATCCTAGAGGCGCAGTTCATATGTATTCCACGCATTATGAAAGGTGGAAGGAAGGCAAAACCATTACTGTCATGGTTAAAAGGTGAGGTGAAAGAGGCTATTTTAGCCTAAAAAAACATCCTTCAAAAATTGGAAGAAGGATCCATCTGAAGAAAATAGGATAAAACATAAGCATTGTCAAGGCAAGTGTAAAACATTGATAAGACAGGCGAAGAGAGAATTTGAAATGAAGTTGGCCATAGAGGTAACAACTCATAATAAAAACTTTTTAAAATATATCCAAAGCAAGAAACCTGTGAGGGAGTCGGTTGGACCATTAGATGACAAAGGGGTTTAAAGGGGCTCTTAGGGAAGGTAAGGCCATTGCAGAAAGACTAAATGAATTCTTTGCCTCCGTGTTTACTAATGAGGATGTTGGGGAGATACTAGTTCCAGAGATGGTTTTCAGGGGTGATGAGTCAGACAAACTGAACGAAATCACTGTGAACCTGGAAGATGTAGTAGGCCAGATTGACAAACTAAAGAGTAGCAAATCACTTGGACCGGATGGTATGCACCCCAGGGCTCTGAAGGAACTAAAAAATGAGATTTCTGATCTATTAGTTAAAATATGTAACCTATCATTAAAATCATCCATTGTACCTGAAGACTGGAGGGTGGCCAATGTAACCCCAATATTTAAAAAAGGCTCCAGGGGCGATCCGGGTAAACTTGCCTTCTCGGATCCTTCAGACACACAATAATCTACCATCCTACTCACGAGCCATGGAACCATGCCTCTCCGTGAGATGCCTCTTATCCAATACCTCCGCAATTAAACTATCTTGCTCGAACTGAGCTCATTATGACTTTTGTGTTTTAAGTTACGGCCCTGCTCGGGCCTTTTTTACTCTATTTACTTCCAAGCTGTAAAGCCTCCAAGTTTATAGTCCTTGTTCAATGTAACTTTCTTGCTCTCTTTCTGATTATAACTTATTGTTCTGTTTTTTGGTTACAAGTTTCTATCCCTTGTTCGATGTAAACCGATCTGATATGGTATTCAACCATGAAGCTCGGTATAGAAAAATGTGAAATAAATAAATAAATAAATAGACCAGTGAGCCTGACTGCAGTGCTGGGAAAAATAGTGGAAACTATTCTCAAGATCAAAATCGTAGAGCATGTAGAAAGACATGATTTAATGGGACACAGTCAACATGGATTTACCCAAGGGAAATCTTGCCTAACAAATCTGCTTCATTTTTTTGAAGGGGTTAATAAACATGTGAATAAAGGTGAACCGGTAGATGTAGTGTATTTGGATTTTCAGAAGGCGTTTGACAAAGTCCCTCATGAGAGGCTTCTACGAAAACTAAAAAGTCATGGGATAGGAGGCGATGTCCTTTCGTGGATTACAAACTGGTTAAAAGATAGGAATCAGAGTAGGATTAAATGGTCAATTTTTCAGTGGAAAATGGTAAACAGTGGAGTGCCTCAGGGATCTGTACTTGGACCGGTGCTTTTCATTATATATATAAATGATCTGGAAAGGAATATGACGAGTGAGGTTATCAAATTTGCAGATACAAAATTATTCATAGTTAAATCACAAGCAGACTGTGATACATTACAGGAGGACCTTGCAAGACTGGAAGATTGGGCATCCAAATGGCAGATGAAATTTATTGTGGACAAGTGCAAGATGTTGCATACTGGGAAAAATAACCCTTGCTGTAGTTACACAATGTTAGGTTCCATATTAGGAGCTACCACCCAGGAAAAAGATCTAGGCATCATAGTGGATAATACTTTAAAATCGTCGGCTCAGTGTGCTGCAGCAGTCAAAAAAGCAAACAGAATGCTAAGAATTATTAGGAAGGGAATGGTTAATAGAACGGAAAATGTCATAATGCCTCTGTATCGCTCCAAGGTGAGACCGTACCTTGAATACCGTGTACAATTCTGGTCACCGCATCTCAAAAAAGATATAGTTGCGATGGATAAGGTACAGAGAAGGGCAACCAAAATGATAACGGGGATGGAACAGCTCCCCTATGAGGAAAGGCTGAAGAGGTTAGGGCTGTTCAGCTTGGAGTAAAGATGGCTGAGGGGGGATATGATAGAGGTCTTTAAGATCATGAGAGGTCTTGAACAAGTAGATGTGACTCTGTTATTTACGCTTTCGAATAATAGAAGGACTAGGGGGCATTCCATGAAGTTAGCAAGTAGCACATTTAAGACTAATCGGAGAAAATTCTTTTTCACTCAACGCACTATAAAGTTCTGGAATTTGTTGCCAGAGGATGTGGTTAGTGAAGTTAGTGTAGCTGGGTTCAAAAAAGGTTTGGATAAGTTCTTGGAGGAGAAGTCCATTAATGGCTATTAATCAATTTTACTTAGGGAATAGCCACTGCTATTAATTGCATCAGTAGCATGGGATCTTCTTAGTGTTTGGGTAATTGCCAGGTTCCTGTGGCCTGGTTTTGGCCTCTGCTGGAAACAGGATGCTGGGCTTGATGGACCCTTGGTCTGACCCAGCATGGCGATTTCTTATGTTCTTACTATATTTTTTTGAAAATTGGCAACCAGAACTGCACACTATAGTTAGGGACCTTCATTTTCAGTTTTTATTTTAATTTGCCTGGGAATTTCAATGTTATAACAAAAAGAAATCAATGAAAAAAATGACTACTATAACACATAGGAGCAAAATCAGTGGAAAAGTTAGTTTTTCACTGATTTCATTTTGTTCTAACACTGAAATTCCCAGGCAAAATAAAATCTGAAAATGAAGGTCCCTAACTATATTCAAGTTTATTGTATCTGCTTTTTAATTGCTCAGTTATTTAATGTTTACTTTTAAAAGGTGGATAATAAATTGTAATAAATAAAATTAATAAAAATGCATCTACAACAAGGACCAATACAGAAGCATTATTAAATTCCAAATTTTGTTTTCTATTCTTTTCCAAATAATTCCTAACATTCTATTTGCTTTTTTGGTTGCTGCTACACACTAAGCTGAGGACCATGTATTGTCCATTGTGACTCCAAGGTTAAGGATTATAAGATAGAAAATTCAGCTACTGCATTGTTTTAATATATTGGTTCCCAACTGGATTGGCTTTAGAAATCATTGGCTTGGTGGCACCTATCAGGTCTGTTTCTCTCAAGTAATCCAGACAGGAGTTAATTATGTAACTTTCATCTCTGAAGAGATAAACAATACCTTTTATGGCAGATAGAATGATCAGTTTCATAAAATATTTTAAACAGGTAATTATGTACATAAATGTTTAATCTGATCAATGGATTACCTTAGAGAATTAAAGACTTGTCTTTCTTATCTACAACTTTAATGAACTGAAAGCACTCAATTCACCTTTATAGACATTTCTGTTTATTATTTTTACAATAAAAAATCATTTTCTTATGAGAGTTGTCTCTAATACTGTATACATAATACTTATCATAAAAGCAATTTCCACAGCACTCTAACTCAATAAAATCCTAATGATATGTAACAGTCAAAGTATGGGGGGAAAACACCAACTTCATTATTTTCCAAGTTTTAACAGTTTTGCATTTCTAATACACAAGGAATATGACAGATGTTGCTCCAGTGCATCGTGTATGTTCAGGTCTCAAAGAGAGTTGAGGAACATACCCGATCAGTCTACAAAAGGATTCATCCACTCTCATCTGCATATACAACAAATCCACTGTAGTGTACTAGCAGTTTACTGTCTAGAGGAATTCAAGAGATTTATCATTGAATTTAGCCAAACAATTTTGCTCTTCTAACCTGCGGAACCTTGTTATTTCAGTAATAAAACCTGCACACAGCTTTTCAATGCTCTTCATTGCTGATTAGTAGTAGCCTTCCAATTCTAGCACTAAGATCCCCCCCCCCACACACACATAGACAAGCTCTGCCAGTGCACCTCAAGTCATGCATGACCTGTAGAATCACCTCCTGTTCTAATAATTTGTTTAGTCTATAAGATGACACAAGATTCCTGCTATTTTTGTTCTAATACCCTAATTGTACGCATTCCTACTCCCACAGCAACCTAAAACTTAAACTAGGAACTGAACAAATTTAATATGAAGGCAACAGTCCAGCAGCAAGAGAGGAGCTTCCCAGTCTTTTGCATTGGATGTCACATGTATGATTTTTTTTACCCACCAGTGAGAAATTGTAGGTGTGGTTCCGATGCAAAGACCTCCTCTCAGAGAACAAGTCTGATCTCTGGGGGCTAGTATGGCAGACCTGGAGGAGCTGAGGCAGACAGAGAGGTAATATAGATGAGACCTTCAGGGACATAGTAGCCAAGTCCCAACTCCAGTCTGGCAGCCCTGGTACTGCCTTGGACGAAGAAGGTCTCATGATCAGAGAGCATCAACCTGGTGCAGCAGGAAATGATCCTGTAGCTAGGACCTGCTCTCCAGGTGGTGCACTGTCCTCTCGCATTGAGGATGCATCTCATGGGCCTTTTGGCCAGGAGGGAAGAGTTAGGCTGGCCATCATAACTGGTGATTCGATTATTAGGAATGTAGACAACTGGGTGGCTGGTGGGCATGAGGAGTGTCTGGTTACATGCCTACCTGGTGCAAAGGTGGCATCACCTAGATAGGATTTTAGACAGTGGTGGGGAGGAGCAGGCTGTCGTGGTACATGCGAGCATCAACGACATAGAAAAATGTGGGAGGGAGGTTCTAGAAGCCAAATTTAGGCTCTTAGGTAGAAAGCTGAAATCCAGAACTTCCAGGGTGGCATTCTGTGAATTGTTCCCTGTTCCACACGCAGAGGCAGGCAGAGCTCCGGAGTCTCAATGCGTGGATGTTTCTCAAAGAAAAAAATAAATGGACTCTTAGACTTCAGATTAAAGCACCGTTCTTAAGTTTGTAACTTGTACACTCTACGGTAAAATTACTTTACTGGCCTTTTCTTCTTTCCAGCTTGTTGCAAGCTTCCAAGTTCCCGCCCCCTGTTGATTGTAACTTTGACTTATTCCTGCTTTGGTTATCTTTCGTTTACGTGAATTTGTTACTCTAGTTTTTTCCCTTTGTTAAACTGTAAACCGATCCGATATGGTAATCTACTATGAAGGTCGGTATATAAATTGTTAAATAAATAAATAAAAATAAATAAATGCACAATCGAATCTTTGTGGGTAGAAATCCCTTGTATGTCGGGGAAGACTATAGCGATAGGAGTATACTACTGTCCACCTGGCCAAAATAGTGAGATGGACAGTGAAATGCTAAGACAAATCAGGGAAGCTAACCAAATTGGTAGTTCAGTAATAATGGGAGATTTCAATTAACCCAATATAGACTGGGTAAATGTATCATCGGGACACGCTAGAGATAAAGCTCCTGGATGGAATAAATGACACTTGGAAGCAGCTTCATCACTGCTCTCTACATTAATAGTGGGGGTGAAAGGGAATTAGAACATAAGGTTACTAAGAGCCAAGAGAAACAGATAAGTATGAGAAAAAATAAGTGTGAAGCTTGCTGGGCAGACTGGATGGACCGACTGGTCTTCTTCTGCCGTCATTTCTATTAAATGATTTCTTTACTTCGGTGTTTACTGAAGAGGATGTTGGGGAGGTACCCGTACTGGAGAAGGATTTCATGGGTAATGATTCAGATGGACTGAACCAAATCACAGTGAACCTGGAAGATGTGGTAGGTCTGATTGACAAACTGAAGAGTAGTAAAACACCTGAACTGGATGGTATATACCCCAGGGTTCTGAAGGAACTAAAAAATGAAATTTCAGACCTATTTCAATTAATTTGTAACCTATCAATAAAATCATCCGATGTACCTGAAGATTGTAAGATGGCCAATGTAACCTCAATATTTAAAAGAGGATCCAGGGGTGATCCAGGAAACTATAATCAGGTGAGCCTGGCTTCAGTGCTGGGAAAAATCGTGGAAACTGTTATAAAGAATAAAATCACAAAAAAAGACATGGTTTGATGGGACACAGCCAATATGGATTAACCCAAGGGAAGTCTTGCCTCACAAATTTCCTATACTATTTTGAAGGGGTGAACAAAGGAGAACCGGTAGATATGGTGTATTTGGATTTTCAGAAGGCGTTCGACAAAGGCATGAGAGGGTTCTAAGAAAACTAAAAAGTTGTAGGATAGGAGGCGGTGTCGTTTTGTGGATTGCAAGCTGGTTAAAAGACAGGAAACAGAGAGTAGAATTAAATGGTCAGTTTTCAGTGGAAAAGATAAAAAGTGGAGTGCCTCAGGGATCTGTACTTGGACTAGTGCTTTTTAATATATTTATAAAAGATCTGGAAAGGGGTGCGATGAGTGAAGTGATCAAATTTGCAGATAACACAAAATTATGTAGAGTAGTTAAATCTAAAGTGTATTGTGAAGAATTGCAGGAGGACCATGCGAGACTGGAAGATTGGGCATATAGGGAAAAATAACCCTTGCTGTAGTTACACAATATTAGGTTCTATCTTATGAGTTACCACCCAGGAAAGAGATCTAGGTGTCATAGTGAATAATACATTGAAATAGTCAGCTCAGTGTGCTGCAGCAGTCAAAAAAGCAAACAATGTTAGGAATTATTAGGAAGGGAATGGCAAATAAAATGGAGGATGTCATAATGCCTCTGTATCACTCCATGGTGAGACCACACCTTGAATACTGTGTGCAATTTTGGTCACTGCAGCTCAAAAAAGATATAGCTGCACTACAGAAAGTGCAGAGAAGTATGACCAAAATGATAAGAGGCATGGAATGGCTGCCCTTTGAGGAAAGGCTAAAGAAGTTAAGGCTGTTCAGTTTGGAGAAGAGATGACTGAGGGGGGATATGATAGAAGTCTACAAAATCATGAAAGGACTTGAACAAGTTAATGTAAATCGGTTATTTACTATTTCAGATATTAGAAGGACCAGGGGGGCACTTCATGAAGTTAGCAAGTAGCTCATTTAAAACAAATCAAAGAAAATTCTTTTTTCACTCAGCGCATAGTTTAGCTCTGGAATTCATTGCCAGAGGATGTGGTTACAGCAGTTAGTGTAACTGGGTTTAAAAAAGGTTTGGATAAGTGCCTAGAGGAAAAATCCATAAACTGGTATTACGGTAATTAATAAGCAATAGTGGCTTGTAATTTATCTAATATTTGGGTACTTGCCAGGTACTTGTGACTTTGATTGGCCACTGTTGGATTGATGGATCCTTGGTCTGATGCGTATGGCATAACTTATGTTCATATGTAATACTAAGATCCCACCTAAAACTCTGCCAAAGTACCTCGATACTGACCTGTAGCAACTGCTGCTGTTCCAGCATTAGCAAACTCTAACCTCTTGAAATATTTGCAATTGATCTCAGTCCTAATCTGCAAAACCTGCTCTACACAAATCTTTTATTATTTCAATTACGTGTTTGCCTGTTTAAACAAACCTGCTAAAGAATACTATAGCAGGACAGGAGCTAACCTGTTTTGTATTGTAAACTACATCCTATATTTATAACAGTGAAAAGTCAGGTGTGCTGAATAATTGAACCTCAATTTCTCACTATGGGACGTATGCAATAAAACTCGCACAAAATCAGTTTTAGCGTGGGACCATAAAACAATGTAATGGACACATTAAAAAGTAATTTAATGGAGTAATAACAAAGATTAATTATGTATTTTGTAAAAAAAAAAAAAAAAAAAAAAAAAAAAGAGTCAGAAATAGTATGCTCACTCTATTCTTGAGTGCATAAACTAAAAAATGGATTTCCTTAATAGGTAGAGCATGTTATTTGCTGAAGGCAGGCAAAAGTGTGATCATACTAAACGTAGCATGCCCAAGGAGTATAGAAGATCTAGAGGAAGTGTATTCAGATCTAGAGGAAGTGTATAAAGAAGAGGCAGCAAAACACTGCACGGAGCGGCAGTAGCCACAGAGGCATTCACGGAGTGGGATGTCACTGGCCAGTGGTTGGTGTTCCACCTTCACGGAGCGGAAGGATGGAGGCCTGCCATCTCCATATTTTAAAAAAACAAACAAAAAAAAAAAACAAAACAGCGGTGGGCAAGAGTATGTAAAATTAACGAAGAGTTCATAAGCTATAGGTACTACCAATTATTAGGCTTATTCAATATTTGTTGATAGATAATGTGGCTTTCAATGCATACTTCACTTTCAATGCATATCCAGCATAGCTCCCTGCTTCAACGGCAGGGGAGAAGTAAAACTAATACTTCACGCATATCCAGCATAGCTCTCTGCTACAATGGCAGGGGAGAAGTAAAACTAATACTTCATGCATATTCAGCATAGCTCTCTGCTTCAACGGCAGGGGAGAAGAAAAACAACAATAAGGGCTGAATAACAAAGTCTAGGTAAACAAATAAGCATGGGTGTAGCTTGCTTATTGCGGCGGTTACTACCCCTAACTAATCAGGCTTGATATTTCACTTGGATGCAACTCCATCACTGCTCTCTGCATTAATGGTGGGGGTGGAAGGGAAATAGAACCAAAGGTTATTAGGAGCCAAGAGAAACAGATAAGTATGAGAAAAAAAGAAGTGTGAAGCTTGCTGGGCAGACTGGAGGGGCCGATTGGTCTTCTTCTGCCGTCATTTCTATGTTAGAAGTACGCCAAGCACATTGCTTGTCAACGCAGCATGGAAAAGTAGAAAACCTACAATTCTCCAAGAGAGGAGCTCAAAGGAGAGCAGAGAGTTTCAGAAGAGCAGAAAACAGACTTGAGCACATGTTTGGAATCATCTGTCTTCTGTAAAGATCTTCAAAAAGTGATGTCAGAGGATGTGTTTCAGGACAGAAGAGACCATGCAAGGGGGAGACCCAGAGAGGAATCTGACCACTCTAATTCAGAAGGGAACTTACCAACTGACCCTTCCCCCTACTACAAGCACCCTGTAGAGTAGGTATTACAATGGCTGCACCATACAGTCTGCTACTGCTTCAAAGCTCACAGATATAAGCTCTGCATTCGAACCAAAACAATTGATCAGATTAAAAAAATTTAGAGGCTCAGACTGCTCTTGGCCTTAAGCTTCTGAATGCCCTCGGTAGTCTTTGGCCACAGTCATGACAACAAACACATTTGTCCTCTGGGAACCTACTGCTTGGAAATACATTTGCCTTTGGTAAAGAAATGTGGATTTATTTTTAAGTGCTTAAGCGTTCCCTCTTTCATCTCCTTCCTGCTGTCATTCTTTCACTCTCATCCCTCTCCTGGTGATGCCCTATGAATCCATTTTTTAAATATATTTTTGTGGGGGGAGGACTTGAAGACTCACTATTTAAATTTCCTGGAGGAAGCCCCCTGCTTTTGTACCTAACCAGGGGGATAGAACTGGTTCCCCTACCCTCACAAACCCCCCCCCCCCCCAAAAAAAAAAACGACTGTCTTGGGCAGATGTTTAAATATCAGCAATATGCCAATATTTTGGAGCCTGTCCATTTCCACAGCAGTATAAAAATCTCTGTGCCTAGTACAATGTGAGGTGTGGATGCAAAGAGTCTCTGTGATGTGTCAACTGTTTTGTTTGAAATCTACTTCTGCCATGAATATGTTGAAGAATTTGCACAAAAAGCATGTGTTTGATGTGTTTTACTTTGGCCAAGAGAATTTTGATCAAATATATTCATTCCTAAGGGCCTATGGGTAAGCTGTCATCTCGTGGCCAGTTTAGCATGCGCATGCTATTTGGCTCCAGTTTGTAAGTTAACACTCAGTCCTAACAGGTATTAAATAGCATTCAGTTTCAAAGTGCTCATTAAGTAGCCTGAAGGGCAAGGAATTTAACATGAGCTTGGTAACCCCTCTTTTGGATATGATGTTCCTTTATATGCATGCCCAGGCAAGCAAAGTTTTGGGTGCGCATGTTAATATTTTTGGACCACTTTAATGTGCATAGCCCTGCTGCACAGATTACTATCTTTAGCATGCACCCAAGGGCCTCAATGTGCATGCTGAAGTTTATTATTGCATAGGCCCCTACCTAGGAAAAGCTTGAATGGGCCTAAAACAGTAGTTTTATTACCTAGTCACAATCCACTTTTGCTTCCCTGGTTAGAAACAGCCCTGTCTTCTCCTCTCCATGCTGAGCACTGGAAGTCATAATATTACTTAAAGCTAAGCAGCAGTCTATAGCAAAATTTCTTGTTTTATTTTATTATACTCAGTCTCTGTTCGTGGAGCTTGTTTTAGCCCAGGTAGAGCTCATAGGAGCAAAATATGATCTTCTGCCTCTTCTTGCTTGATGAACAGCTCCTCCTCTGGGGCCTGAAGTTGCTCTTTACTAGCAGCAGCTGGATTTGAAGGCAGGTATATCAAAGGGTTATCATCTGCTATTAACACTGGTATCTGCTCCTCACATTGCTCATTGCTTGCACCTGCAATACAAAAATGCAATAAATCTACCATACAAAAACTCAAGACATGACTTTAATCGAGCTAAGGTTGATTATAACACCACGCTGTAAAAACTCTTCCGTGAGCTAAATGAAATGAGTGGATTGTCTCCATTTTCCCCAAGACCAGGTGTCTATAATACTAGCACAGTTGTCAGCCCTAGCTTTCTGATTAAGTAGATATTTGATACAATACCGAACAACTCCTCTCAGGAATCTATCTAAAATAGAAAAAATAAGAAGGGGATCAATATCAATACCAAACTATTACCAGGTAATTATCAGGTAATCATGCCTTTAGTTTAATCCACTGTCTCTCACCCGCGATGGGACTCGGGTAGCATCAGCCCAAGTGGCACTATAGTTGTAATCATCTACTGTCTGACTCTCACTAAAAAAATTGTTTTAATTTATTTAACAATATCTCCCCAAAAAATGTTTTAATGTTTTCAATTCTTTTATATCTCCCACCTGCTATCACTAATCCACAACAAATACTTAGCTTCACAGGCGTTCAAGAAATCCACCCGACATGGTCCATGGTTCGGCAATCATGCCTTCCTCAGGGGCTTACATTCAATAATTCATTTTAGTGGACGCCTCCACGTCCCCAAATGGACAAAGTCCTTCGGCAATCGTGCCGCCCAAGTAACGGTACAAGACGTCTTTCTCTTTTACAGTTTGTAGATATTTTTTGGTAATAATTTGGTATTGTTATTGATCCCTCTCTGACTTTTTCTATTTTAGTAGATATTTGTACATTCTTTAGTAAACAAACTTTAGGAAGGAAAAAACTTTTTAGGAAGAACAGAGATAAAGTATCATTTTGGCAATCAAAAAGGATGTTTTCCATAAGTTCTGGTGCTATACCATAATGATTACAGCTATGAATCTTAAGTTCAAAATCTTTTTCCACCTAACTGTATGCAAATTTAAACTGCATTTATTTTCAGGCAGGGATATTTTAAGTATATGCATTATCTAATACAGAACAATATGCACTGATAGTAGACATTTTACATATTATTAGACTAGCAGAAATGTCATTTTATATTAGATAGTGCAATATTCACTGAACAGAAACCGATAAGGACCATAAAAGTCACTCTAGTCTGCCCAATTTAATTCTTGGTAGAATGCCATAAACCAGTGGCTTTTCATTTAGTTTTCAGGGATCACCTGACCACTCCTGTTTTCTAGCTATACACTGAATATGGATAAGAGATATTTACATGCACTGTTCACTGTATGGAAATATATCTTATGCTTATTCATTATGGATATTCTGTAAACCTAGCTTACCGGACGTGCAACCACCACCCTTGAGGACCAGGTTGAGAACCGTTGCCACAGACCCATCTCTCGCATTCTCCTCACATCTTTACAATTAGGGATCTTCTACGCTCCTCCTCATGATTGTTTCTGTTTCTGTCTCTACCATCTGCAGTGGGAAGCCATTCCATGCATCCGATACCCTCTCCCATGAAGAAATATTTTCTAATGTTGCTCATGCTTCTCTTGGAGCCCTAGACTGTAGCTTCTTGTTCTACTTAGGGGAGCCCCAGCCAGTCAGGATCTTAATAATAAATATGCATGAGGAATTTGCATATAATGAAGACTGTGCATGTAAATGTGTCTGCTGTAGTCATTGCAGATATCCTGAAAACCCAACTAGCTTGCGGTCCTCCAGCATAGGTTTGAAGACTACGCCTCCTGCGCTTGCCTTCCTCTGAAAAAGGGTTGCATTTCTTGCACATTATTTATATCTTTTAGGTATCTGAATGGCTCTATCATGTTCTCTCTCTCTCCTCTAGGGCAAGTACATTTTGGCCCAATTGTACTTGCATTCCCTTCTGACCATGAATTCCCATTCACGCTGGCACATACTAGCCTGGCACTTCTAGATAGCTGAATCTTTAGGGCTCCAATGCTCACAAAGATTGTATTTTATACACAATCTTTCCAAAATTTTTCTTCCAGTGTCACTGAGGTTTTTATCCCTTTGCGGCTCTAGAATTCTGGTGGCAGGTCAGCCCCATGGCTTAGGCCATACCAGCATGCACTGTAGGGTAGCAGATTTGCATTTGAAGCTGCTCTCCAACAGAGCTTTGGAGGGCCATGGAGGCGAGAACTGAGAGGGATGGAAGAGTTGCTGTCCACAGCGCAAGGTTAAATTTTTTTTTTTTTTAGGGCTTCCTTCCAGCACCAAGGGCTTTCAAGGGTTCATGTGACACCTGAGCGGTGGGTTTGAGGGAAAAACTATGAAAGAAAAAAAAAAAAAGGAGAAAAAATGCTCTTGGGACCACCAGCAAGCACTGACACTAGTGATGGGAGCAATGGCAGCTGTTTTACAGAATGCTTTCCTCATGAAGCATTTACAATGCCTGAAAAGTGACATGTCATGGGACTTTCATAAATGTTAAAGCGGCATGAATGCACCGTGTATGCTGCTGGAAGCTACTGAATGTGTTAGCCTGTAACTAGACACAGACAGTGTGGGTTATAGTGCAAAACTCAGACTCAGTTACAGGATGGGAGGAAAGGCACATGCATCTCCTTTCTTAAATTGTAGTAGTCTGTGAAAAAGAGTGTCCACTGTTTTTAAGCATCATTGAACAATGGATGTGAGCCTAGTGGGATGAGTAAAGTCTGGGTAAAGTTGTTCCTTACTTGGAGCGGGCTGGGAGGGAACTGGCAGAGCTCTGATCTAGTCACCATACTTACTTTTCTAAAATTAGGCCCCCCCCCCCTCCCACGTTATAAAATCGGCACATCCATGTGTGCCTGCCAGAAAGCGCGAGCACCTTTAAAAACATCTACCCCAATATGCGTAATATATTTTTAATAAATAAATATTCTGACCACCTGACCTTGAAGCAATGAGGCAAAGTAAAGCAAGGCCAGCCGAATGATCCTGGTCTCCAAACAACTGGTAGACCACTTTGATTCCTCCACAGACCAACAACCTTGAGCAACTTTACCCAGACAGTGAGCACCCCATCCCACTAGGCTCACATCCAGTCACCATCACCCAGATGGGATTTTCCTGCTGCTTCACCCAGAGTTCTCACTTGTGCATACCAAAAACACCTTTGTGGTAGGGAAAGGAACAGAGCAGTGACTTCTCCCCTGATGTCCACTCCTGAACCCCAAACTGCCTCTGCCACAGCCACTCCTGTTGCATAGCTTCCTGCTGGTCTCTTTTTTTTTTTTTTTTTTCAATCAACTTTAAGAGGCAGCCAGTCACCTCCAAAACAGAAGGCGAAGATGATGACTGGAGGGAGGCGGGAAGGAAGACCACTTAACAACCAGAAAAGAATTCTGGAAACCCGCTATCCAAGGCTGTCCTCAATGGAGGGAGCAAGCACTATGCTTTCACCTCAGGAGCTGCCTTTTTTTTTTCAAATTCCCCTTCTGCTATGGCAATGCTCACAGGATGAGAGCGAGTCTTGCACCTCAAGAGCTGCCACTAATCTTTTCCTGAACAGTCTAACCAGGTCTTAATTTAGAGCACACAATGCACACTTTGCCAACTGCTGAAGACAGAATATAGAAAATACTGGGAGGTTGAAGTCAGCACAGATTATTATAAGTGGTGATGGCAGCAAGCCTGTTGATCTCTGTCTCCATCTGCTGGTCAGTGGGCATAGCCCACTCGTCTGGAATGGTCTGTGGATGATGAGAAAATTGTATTTGAACTTTTTTTTTGTTTATTCTTTGAGGTTTAATGTTTTTATTATGAATGTTGATATGGGATATACATTTTTTAAATAAAATAGTTTTGGTTGTACTCCTCATTTTAGGGTGTTTCATTTTGAAGTTTTTTTGTTCCATAAGAGAAATTATGTCTGGTTGTGTCTGTGACCTCCCTAGGTGCAATGCTCCAGGCCATGATGTTTGTGGGTGCTGTGCTGAGAAAGACAGCAAAAGCAGAGAGGACCTTGGAGTTGTCAAGTGTGCACAGGCATCCACATGACTCAGGAAAAGAGCTGTGGCAGGACAAAGTCAATGCCAGCATCCAAAGCCTTGGAGCTGTTGGGTGGACATAGGAGTCCACATGACCAGGAAAAGTGGAGTGTGCTGTGGTGACACAAAGTTACTTGGTACCTGGAGACTGCAGTAAGCCAGAGACATCATAGGTAACACGGGGGGGGGGGGGGGGGGGGGGAGAAACTGCTTTCTTCTGTACACCATCTGGGTTTATTACTCCTAGGGGAATTCTATGCACAAAAATTCAAAATTCTGCACCAATCTTAAAAAAGTCCGCAAGCATTTTTTTTGTCAATGTAACAATATAATCACTGTCCAAGTAATAAATTTAAAAAGTTATTACTTTGACACAGAACTTTAAATATGTTAAGCAGAATTCCTCCGGGGAATAAAAAGTACATCATAAGACCAGCCCTCCCCCACAGCTCTCTTTGTCCCCCGCCCTGATCCAAACCCCCCAATTCCAGCTCTCTCTCATCCTCCCAGTTTTCCACCTCCTTTCCCTGGGCTCCATAACAGTTTAAACCCCCCCCCCCCCCCCCCACCACACATAACTCTTCAAGTAGGCCATCCTCCTGACTAGCAGCACCCCCTGGGATCAGGGAACAGCTAGCAGCTTCAGAGCCCGTGGCTATGAGCCAGAGTCAGGCAGTGAGGGGAGAGGATCACTGGAAGCTTGCCATGAGCCTGCTTAGCTGTTTGCCAATGGAGAGTGGGAGAGGTGGCACTCAGACCTGCCCTGTCAAGAAGAAGCATTGGCCACTGACAGGAACCCCCCCCCCCCAAAAAAAAAAAAAAAATCATGCAGACAGCCACATGCTGAACGACATGCCAGCTTTCTCTTATGCCCCTATGGACCAATGCAGTCACTTTCTGCCTCTACCATCTGCCTGAGCTGGTGTTTCAACTACTGCTGCCGTCTTCCCCTATCAAATTCTAAGGCCAATGCAGAACGATATGTTCTGGCCAACGCACCACTTTGCTCGCATTTAAATGCTTATTTTCGGGCCGATTCAGTAAAGTCCGCGGGAGAGCGGGCATTCGCCCACTCGCCTGTGCGCGCGCCAGAAACTAGCGCCTACCTTTGGGTAGACACTAATTTCTGAAAGCAAAATGTGCGGCTTGGCTGCACATTTTGTTTTCTGAATCGCGCGGGAATACCTAATAGGGCCATCAACATGCATTTGCATGCATTTGCATGTTGAGGGCGCTATTAGGTTCGGCGGGTTGGACGTGCATTTTCGGCCCCTTACTGAATAAGGGGTAAGAGAAAACGCGCGTCCAATGGCAGGTTAACAGTGCGCTCCGCACTGTACTGTATCGGCCCATTTGTGAGCGCAAACGTTACTGCCAATGCAGCAAGGAGTTTTATTCTCATAAAATGAGTGTTCTAAAGTGGGAGTACTACTTGGCGCCCTCGCATGGAAATCCTATTCAGATGAATGCATTAAGTATTACTCCCCAATGCAAAGCAGTGTGTTGGCCCAGCTGGCCAAAAAAAAAAAAAAAAAAAAAAAGGTCAAATACACTTCGCGGATAAATGCTGGCAACCACTGTCACTTACCTGGATAAGTCAGTACTTATCCAGGTAAGAGGCAGTACCCACCGACAGCAAAATTGCTTACCTTGTAATAGGTGTTATCCCAGGACAGCGGGATGTAGTCCTCACATATGGGTGACGTCACTGAACGGAGCCCAGGCGGGAAAGCTTTCTGTCAAAGTTTCTAGAAACTTTTGACTGGCCCTGTGAGGCCACTGAGCATGCCCAGCATGCCATGATATTCTCTGCCACAGGTGTCTCTTCAATCTGTTATATAGCATAAAGCGTTAGCAAAAATAAAATAAATGTATGAGGCCCAACTCCGCGGGGTGGCGGGTGGGTTCTGTGAGGACTACATCCTGCTGTCCTGGGATAACACCTATTACAAGGTAAGCAATTTTGCTTTATCCCAGGACAAGCAGGATGCTAGTCCTCACATATGGGTGAATAGCAAGCTAGAGGCTGAGTCATTTTGTATTGAGGCAACAGTGTAGTATTGCTGTTGAAATGAATCAGCCGAAGATGAGAGAACATTGGATGTAGAAGGAGTTGGGATTAAACTGGAAACAAGTTCTTTAAGACAGATTGTCCATAGGCTGAATCTTGTCGTCCTTCTTTGTCTAAGCAGTAATGAGCTGCAAAAGTGTGAAGAGAACTCCATGTTGCTGCTTTACATATGTCGAGGATTGGCACTGAACGATAGTGTGCTACTGATGTTGACATTGCTCTTACTGAATGTGCCCTTACTCGCCCTTGAAGAGGGAGGTCTGCTTGTTCATAGCAGAACTCTATGCAATCTGCTATCCAATTGGATAGGGTATGTTTACCCACTGCTTTACCCGGTTTGTTTGGGTCATAAGAAACAAAAAGCTGAGTGGATTTTCTGTGGACTGCAGTATGGTTTAAATAGAAAGCGAGTGTACGCTTGCAGTCCAGGGTGTGTAAGGCTGTTTCTCCTGGATGGGCATGAGGCCTTGGAAAGAAAGTAGGTAAATTTATAGATTGATTCAAGTGGAATTCCATAACTACTTTGGGAAGGAATTTTGGGTGTGTACGGAGAACCACTCTGTCATGTAGGAACTTTGTATAAGGTTCGTATGTGACAAGTGCTTGTAACTCACTAACCCTTCTAGCTGAGGTAATGGCTATGAGGAAGATAGTCTTCCATGTGAGAAATTTAAGATTACAAGAGTCGATGGGTTCGAAAGGAGAACGCATGAGTCTTGTTAGAACCAAATTCAGATCCCAGCTTGGGACAGGTTTTCGAATTGGTGGTTTCAAGTGAGTTAAACCTCTCATAAATCTATTTATGAGAGGTTGTATGGAAATAGGTGCATCGCCTATCTTGTTATGGTAAGCAGAGATTGCACTTAAATGTACTCTTACAGATGAAGTCTGAAGACCAGAGTCGGACAGATGGTATAAGTATTCCAGTAGAGAAGCTGTGGGGCAAGTGAAAGGATTTATATCTTTTGCTGAGCACCAGAAAGTGAATCTCTTCCATTTAGAAGAATAGTTCTTTCTTGTGGAAGGTTTACGTGAAGCTATAAGCACTTGAGATATATGGGATGAAAGATTGAGTGGTTGTAATATTAAGCTTTCAACATCCATGCTATTGTTGGTTGACCCCAACGCTGAAATATCCTGGTTGCTACTGCAGTATCCAGGGACCATTCGTGTGGCTGGAATTGACGACTGAGTCGATCAGCTACTACGTTGTGTATGCCTGCCAGATAAGTGGCTCGTAGGGACATTAAATGATTCAGGGCCCAGCCCCAAATTTGTGCAGCTTCTTGACAAAGGAGATACGAGCCCATACCTCCCTGTTTGTTGATGTACCACATGGCTACTGTGTTGTCTGTTTGGATGAGAACAGTCTTGTGGGAAAGGCAGTCCTGGAATGCATGCAGTGCATAACGTATCGCTCGAAGCTCCAGAAAATTGATTTGATATGTCGCTTCGAGTTTTGTCCAAGTCCCTTGAGTGTGGAGATTGTCTATATGAGCTCCCCATCCCAAGGTGGATGCATCTGTAGTTAAAGTTATCTGTGGGACTGGTTGTTGGAAAGGTAGGCCTTTGCACAGGTTGTCTTTGTTGGTCCACCAAAGTAGAGATGATCTCAGTTGGTGGGTCACTTGAATTGGATAATGAAGTGGTTGAATGGCTTGAATCCATTGTGACCTTAAAGTCCATTGGATAACTCGCATGGCTAGCCGTGCCATAGGAGTAACATGAACTGTGGAGGCCATGTGACCTAGCAGTATGAGAAACTGATGAGCTGTGGTTTGTGTCATTAAGGAAATGGACTTTGCTAGCAGAATGAGGGCCTCTGCTCGATCCATAGGTAGAAGTGCCTTTGCTAGATCTGTGTTCAACTCTGCTCCTATGAATTGAAGTAGATGAGTTGGAGTAAGATGAGATTTTTGATAATTGATGAGAAACCCCATGGAGTGAAGTAGAGCAATTGTCCTGTTGAGAGAAGTTATTGCTCCTTTTTGAGATGGACTCTTTATGAGCCAGTCGTCTAGATATGGAAAAACATGGACACCTTCTTTGTGCAAGTGTCCTGCTATTACTGCTAGACATTTGGTGAAGACTCTTGGAGCAGACGCTAGTCCAAATGGTAGAACTCTGTATTGGTAATGTTGATGGAGTACCATGAAGCGCAGGTACTTGCGATGAGGAGGGTATATTGGAATGTGAGCATAAGCATCTTGAAGATCCAGAGAACAAAGCCAGTCCCTTGCTTGAAGAAGTGGAAGTATGGTGCCTAGAGAAACCATTCTGAATTTTTCTCTCTTTAGAAATTTGTTGAGATTTCTGAGGTCTAGGATAGGACGTAGGCCTCCGGTTTTCTTTGGAATGAGGAAATATCTGGAGTAGAATCCTCTGCCTTTCTGTGACCGGGGCACTGGTTGAATGGCCTTGGATCTCAGAAGGGTGGATAATTCTGTTTGTAATTGATGAAGTTGAGAGTTTTGTTGTTGGCAGAATGTTGGTGGACATTCTGGAGGAATGGAAGTGAAATTTAGTTTGTAACCTCGGGCGACTATGGAAAGAACCCATTGATCTGAGGTTATGTTTTGCCAATTTGTGTGAAAGAGGGATATTCTGCCTCCCACTGGAAGATTTGGCTTGGGATTGCAAGGTAGAATTTGTCCTCTGGTGTAATCCTCAAAAGCCTGTTGCAGGCCCTGTTTGTGCAGGAGGTTGTGGACGAGCCGGTCTGGGTTGTCTGCCTTGGGATCGTTGTGTTGGCCTGGTAGATCTACCCCTATTTGCTTGTTGATAATACCTGCGAGGCCTGTAATAAGAGCGTCTTACATCTCTACGTGGAGGACGACGAGAAGTTTGGTTTGCAGGTTCTTGAGGGGTTTGAGACAGTTGTTTAAGGGTCTCCGTGTGATCTTTCAGCTGTTGTACCGCCTCTTGAATTTTATCTCCAAAGAGATTGTCCCCAAGACAGGGAAGGTCTACAAGCTTATCTTGAAACTCAAGCCTGAGGTCAGATGCTTTGAGCCAGGCCCACCGGCGAGCAGTGATTCCTGCTGCTGCTGTTCTTGAAGCAGTTTCAAAGTTATCATACACTGCTCTTACTTCGTGTTTCCCTGCTTCAAGACCTTTCGATATGATTGCTTGAGCAGGCTCTTGAAATTGTGTGGGTAAGGAAGTGATGTACTGTTCCATCTCTTTCCAGAGATTTCTCTGGTGTTGAGTTATGTAGAGCTGATATGCAGATATTTTTGTACTCAGCATGGAACTCTGGTAAATTTTCTTACCCATTGTGTCCAGGAACCTGTTGCCCCTGCCTGGTGGGATGGAGGAATGTGGGCGCACACGCTTAGATTTTTTCTGTGCTGATTCTACCACAACAGACTGGTGTGGCAATTGCTGTTTTTGGTACCCTGGAGCTGGCTGAACAATGTAGGTGGTTTCCACTCTCTTGTTTACTGCAGGGATTGAAGCTGGGTGTTCCCAGATTCTCTTCTGAAGATCCAGCAAGACTTCGTGTACAGGTACTGCTAATACCTGTTTGGGTGGATCCACGAACTGTAACACTTCAAGCATTTGTGCTCTTGTGTCTTCCTCGGCAGTCAACTTAAATGGAATGGAATCAGACAGTTTGTATGAATGATGAGAAAGAAAGATCTTCTGGGGGTGACTTCTTCCTTCTGTCAGGGGAAGAAGGGTTAGACATGAACTCTTCTGAAGAAAATTGAGAGGGTTCATCATCCCAGGAGTCTTCTGAATCTTCCCTATAAGTTGACTGGGTTGTTGGTGCTGGTGGGATATGAAGTCCTGAAGGCCCAGGTTGAGGATCATCGATGAAAGTTTCTGCAGATGTTCTTTGGGTGATAGGCGGTAATTTGTCGATGACAGTCTGGTATCTTTGTAGAAGGTGACGGTAAAAAGCCTCATCTTGTATTTCTGTAGGCTGATCCGGTGGTGGTAGGGATGCTGTCGATGGAATTTGAAATAACATCGATGTGGATTGTGTTTGGAGCCTCGGTGTTGTGGTGATGAATCCCGTCGAGGATCTTGGAATGAAAGATATTGTAGTCATCGGTGTTATCACCGGCATCGATGTTGTAGGAAAAAACATCGGCATCGATACCGAGGATGTAGGTATCGGCATCGATGAGAGAGTCATCGGCATCGATATCGAGGGTATCGGCATCGACCCAAAGGTCGGCATCGACAGGCCTGTCGGAATTTGTTGCTCCTGTAGAGCTTGTAGGACAGCTTGTCTAATAAGTGTAGACAATTCTGGCTGTGAAGACACCGATGGTGTGCGCGGTGGCGGTGCCGCGATGTCCATCAATGACGTCGTAGGTATTGGTGACTGTGAAGGCCCAATCACAGACTTATCTTGATGTTTAGGCCACTTTGGCATCGATTCGTCCTGGGACACCGATGCGGACGATGATCGATGTCGATGGCGATGTTTGGCTTTTGAATGGTCTGTCGACTTAGTGGAGATCGCAGATGATGGCGAGGACGGATGATCACCGGAGCCATCCGGACGCGGTTTTTTCAGTAAAACTTTCTTTGTTGCTCCTGCCGGAGACGACCTCTGTGCTTTTGAGGAAGAAGGGATTAGTTGAAGAGAAAAAAGGTGTTCCATCTTCTCTTGTCTGGCTTTTCTTCCCTTAACTGTCATTTCTGCGCATTTGGTACATGTGCTGACGTCGTGTTGTTCCCCGAGGCACAGTACACATTCCAAATGCGGATCAGTGATGGACATATTTCGGTTACATACCGGACATTTTTTGAAACTGGTCGCCATTTTCGATCGACGGCCGTCGATGAAACGAACGTGTGCGTAAAAAATTTTCAGCCGAAAATTATTACAAGACAGTACTCACCAGCCGGCGAGGCAGAGACTTCCCCGTGACAGAGAATATTTAGAGAAAACTGACTTTTCAGTCAAAAAAGAGATTCCCGACTAAGGGCTATCAGTCCGCGGTGCAAACAGCAGCGCGGAAAAATGAAGACTGAAGAGAGACACCTGTGGCAGAGAATATCATAGCATGCTGGGCATGCTCAGTGGCCTCACAGGGCCAGTCAAAAGTTTCTAGAAACTTTGACAGAAAGCTTTCCCGCCTGGGCTCCGTTCAGTGACGTCACCCATATGTGAGGACTAGCATCCTGCTTGTCCTGGGATAATATCATAAACACCATCTGCTGCTGCTGCCATACCTATGCGGCTTGCTGTCCCAATTGATCTGTCTGTCCCCTCCTGTGGCCACAGTCACCACCACTTGCTTCGGTCCCCTCTTGCCCCAGGCCCTACAGCTGTAACTCTCTTCAAGCCAGATACATTTTTGATGGCTCAGACGCACAGCAGAAGGGTCAGATCAGCAGTGATGTAGGGGTGAAACATTTTGTTTAGAAAGACACCAGCCAAATGTTTTCCAGAACATAAGCCAGTTTTGGTCCCAATGATTTTCTATTTAATGGTGAGAGGCTTGAATTCTCTGAAAAGATGCACAATCTTGGCTGCTGTTTTGACTCAAAATTAATGCTCTCTCACCACTTGCACACATAGAGGATATTATAAGCTCAGAGCATTACACCATCTTCCACCATACTTAAGTGCTTCTGACTTTCATACTTTAGTGCAGGCATTTATTTGTAGTAAAACAGACTACTGCAATTCATTGTTCATTGGGTTGCCACAGTACAGTCTACTCTCTCTTCAACTTCTTCAAAATTCAGCCACACAAACAGTATTGAAAGCATCCAAGAGCGATCACATTATGTCCTTGCTGAGAGAACCACTCTGGCTGCCATTTCAGCAAAGAATCAAATTTCAAGTCCTCCCCCTAATGTTTAAGTCTTAACTAGACAGTATTTAGCTGGGATGTTTACAGCATATACACCTGTCAACGTTCCTGTCAACTAAATCTGCTTGAGGTTCCGGGAATAAAAGCAGCCTGATTGCACGACACTTGTAACTAAGCCCTGGCTTGTAGAATGCGTTACCAGATAAGCTTCGGCTTCTAACTGATTTTAGGAAAAAAGTAAAGTGTCTACTGATTTTAGAAGCTTCCTAAATGAAATGTAGTAACATGATTGAAATTTCAGCATATTTTTGTTTTTAAATGATGTAATAGTTTATGTATGTCTAAAATGTCTTGAAATTGTGATCCGCTGAGCTTAATGAAGTTACTATTAGTGGAATATAAATACATAAATAAAAAGAAATAAATGTTTCCAATGGCTAGGAAAATACATTTTTGTTTTGCTTTTTTTACACTTCAATTCTTATTTTGCTCTGTTTTAATTTTTTTTAGCACATTTTATGAAATAAGCACTTATGTTGTTACTTCATCTGTCTGCCTGTCTGTCCCATCTGTGACACAGACATCAGAAATTATGTTACAGCGGGACTAGCAGATGGGCGGATAATAGCAAAAAAGGTAAGAACAGAAGCCCCAGTGGAAGAAAGGAAGAGAAGTATCTGATGGAGTCACCACCAGAAGGGGGAGCCAGCACCAGACCTGCAGGAGTGAAGAGAAGCACTGGCAGGTTACTCAGGCCCGACCCCTCCAGCCAAAGAGGAAAAGCAGCTGTTGGTAACTGAGGGACACCCCTCCACCCTGCAAACCCTCACTCCCATCCCCACCCCCCAACATCCTGCCACAAGTAGAGACTCCCACACACCATCCCTCTAACTTCGCCATATCCGAACAGATAACGAGTACAAGACACAAATGGAGTCATAAAGTCCAATCTTTGAAGTTGCCATGCAATTTTAGACTTTTTTCCCCATTCTTAGCTCTCCCTTTCCATCTCCACCAGACACTTTCCTCCCCACTTGTCCCCCCTCTTTCTCCTGCTTCCAGGCACTCTCCCCCCACAATTCCCTTACTACTGTCATTCTCCTCCATAGCCCACCAATAAAGCTACTTCCTCTTCCTAACTTGGCCCCAACGATGGCAGCTGTCGCTTCTTTTCTTTTGCTGCACCAGTGGCAGCTACCACATCTCCTTCTCCCCAACAAAGACCCCACCCAGCCTCTCTTCCATTATACACAAGGCCCTGTCTTTTACAGCCTGGGACGTCTATCAACTAGAATATAAAAAAGTTTATTTTCTCAGCAAAAAATGTCACATAAACGTGAGTCACAGGAATAAACTCAGGAACAAATGATTGATATCTTCTTTGGAAAAGGGTCACCTGATATCTCACTACAAATGCTTTAAACCATAAAGTGAGAGATCTGGAACATAGTCCTTGTTTTCCTCTGCTCTACAGATCTGTTAGGAAGAGTGTACTGCAGTAGTATTGACAAGCCTATCCCCTAGCAAGTGACGGCAGCACATTGACAACACTTATGTAGCAACACCAGTCATGGAATGCTATTTTAGCCATGAGGCTGGAAAGAAAAACTAGTTTGGTGTTCTAGGTTAGGCTACTATAAGGGTTCAGTTTAAGCTTTAGTTTTCATCAATCAGATTTTAAGTGGAAATGCAAGGTTAAAGGGGTACAAAGTCAAAGACTGTCATTATAGACTTATGGTACCTCTACTTAATACTCTTTCCTGTCTTAGAGCAGATAATTCATCATAAAGAGGTGGTAGAGATCTTCAAGGGAAAAAAATGAATACAAATAATCCGCCAAGGAAGGAAAACAAATGTGTGTAATTCCTAAGAATTACCCAAACTTTCATGCAATTCTTCAGATTTCAGAAAAATCCTAATGTCATGGAATTTGGGTACATAATAGTTCAGTATTATAAGTCACTAGGGGGGGTCATTTATCAAAGTACTATATGGAGTTTTCGCATGCGTTAAGGCACTTAACGCATGCGAAAACACCATAATGCATGGTGCGATGCAAATTAGGAAAGGGGAGGAGTTTGGGGCAGGATACTAGCTTAATGTTACCCAGGGTGAGTGTCCATCAAGCTAGATTGAGAGAACATTGCACAAATCTCATCTTTGGGTGAGTTTCCTCACTCTGAAGGACATCAAATCTTCACAAGAGAGCACTGTTCTGTTCGAACTCTGCATGTCAAAGTGGCCCTAACCCCTACACTAATACCTAAACCTCACCTCGGGTAGCTAGGTGGGCCTCATATAGAGATATAAATACCTACCTAGTATGAGGGCCTTATAGCTAGGCACTCTCTCTCTCTCTCCCTCCCCCCCCCCAGTGGTTGTAGGTAGGAATTACAACAATTCTGGCACTTACCACAAAGTGAGAAAACGTTATCGCAGTTTGCAGTTAATACCTATGCGAAGCGCTAAGAGAGGCTGTTTATCGCAAAGTGCGCTATTACCATAAAACATGCCCCTTTTCCTATCACATGCGATATTTAGTGCATTTTGATAAATCCAGCCTAGGTTTGCTGCTTCCCAGTGTTTCTCCTGTTATTGTTCATTACATTTAAAACTTTCAGCAACAAGCACAAGGACAGAAAACAACTTGTCTAAGGTCAGAGGCAGTGGCAGAAAAGAATGCTCCACTGGCTCATGGTACACTACTTTATTCACTACGTCACACTTCCTCTAAAGCTTTTTTTCTCTGAAAAGCCAGCTAAAATCTGCATTTACATTTTGTTACACAGATAAGAGCTATGAAAAAAAAGCATCTTCTCACCTTCTGGTTTCTTATCAGATGCACAATGGTGCTCTTACATCAAGAAGGATTGATGAAAATATAATCCTGCATTTTTTTTTTAAGTGAGTGACACCCACTGGAGCAGTTTCAATATCTCACCTGAGCAACGTTTCTGGGGTGCTCGTCTTTTTGACCTGGTGGGGATTATTCCATGCATCTTGATTAGATGGCGGCTGAGGTGATGTTTACGGCGGAAGGTATAACCGCAAGTAGAGCACTCAAACTTGCCCCTGGTGGTGTGAGCCTGAACATGAGCCTTCAGCATCATCTCTGTCTGTAGGAACACAAGATATGCACCATGGGTCAGGACTCTGACAAAATGTTCTCTGCCTCTTTCTTTCCCATTCCTATGGCACATTCTAGATATATTTTAAATAAATACAATAAACTGATTAAAACAGACCTGGCACTTGCATCTGTCCAGTCCTGTGCAAAGCAATATCTCAGTATGTCATAAGCCAGCACAGAGAAATTTAAAATTTACCTGATGACCTTTCCTTGAATCCTGCTACACCAGTCCAGACACATAGGTTTATTTCTTCTACTAGCAGATAAGAGACTACATCACTGTGACATGTTCACTGGTTGTTACCATAGTGCAGCCCCAGCCTTCTTATATCAAAGTCATGACTCAAAAATAACAACATAAAATACAACACCTAAATAGGATCTTTCAAGAAAATTCCATCCAAAGATTGTTTGGCTAATAAGAAACAGCAAGAAAGGTAAAAGAACACATGAACCTCCAGTTGTTGTCTACACAAGATCAATATATTTCTGTTATCTGAATTACATTGAAATAAAAAAGTTGCACAGGCCCAACTTCCTGGGAGGGTCTTGGACTGGTGAAGCAGGGTTAAAGGAAAGGTAATTATCAGGTTAAGTTACATTTTTCTTTTCTTATTCTACTATGCAAGTCCAGGCGTGTGGGGAGAACCTAAGCCTATTTAATATGGGAGAGAATAAGGATCAACCTGAGAACAGTTGCACCAAAAGCTGCATCCTACTTTGCACATATATCCAGTCAGTAATGCTTACTGAATGTGCACAAAGACAACCAGGTGGCTGCTTGACATCTCTTTCCCCAGAAAATATATGCAAACTCTAACCAGGAAAAAGTTGAGCTCTCGCTGAGTAAGCAAGAAGGACTTCTAGAGTCTGATGGCCATTCAATAGGGAAGTTGAATCAAATATATTTTTAATCTACCTAGCCAAAGAAGATTGTGTTCCTCCAAACAATATAATTTGTCAAACTTCCAGAACAGATTGGTAGCCTCCAAATATCTAATAAGAACTCAATGAACATCTAACAACCAAAAAGATCTTTAACAATGACACTCCTCCTGCGAGAATGTAGAGGCAGAAATTGCTTTAAATGAAACCAAGAGAGCAATTTCGGTAAAAAGGAAGGAACTGGATGAAGAAACAATGAGTTACGAATGAGAAAAGGATCTCTGCATGATAAAGCCTGCAACGTAGGGATCCATCTTGCAGAACAAATAGCAACCAGAAAAATCATCTTCAAGAACAGATCTTTCAGAGAAGCACTCTTAAGAGGTTACAATGGCAGACCTACTAAAATGCTGAGAATCAAATTAAGTTTCCAGTGAGGGACCAGAGGTCTGAAAAGAAGTTGCACATGCTTAACCTCCTGAAGGAAATAAGACACATCAGAATATATAGCAATGGAAACTCTGTAAGAGTCTGCCTCTATAGCATGAAACAAGATATACCTTTAGAGCAGAGCTTTCCAAACTTTTCATGTTGGTGACACACTTTTTAGACAAACATAATTTCGGGACACAGTAATTCAGTCTACTAGCAAACCAGAGGTTAAAGGTTAAACGAACGAAATGTATTTTGACAATTTATGTATGCTTCCTTAAATATATACATAATAAAATGTTTCACGACACAACCTATCTAGTGAAAACCTTTCATTTATATTAAAGATATATAATATTCCAAGATTAATGTTATTCTAATTTATGAATAACAATAATAAAACAAAGTTATTGTGTTATTCAATTTACCTCTTTAATGAGATATATGAGCTTGATGGGATGAACACAGCTTTTGAATATTTGGTGTTAATAAGAAAGTCCAAAGGGTCTTCTGCGTAATTTTAAAAAGCTGGCCAGTTTCACACTATAAATTATTTGATAGCCTCATTCAACTAATTCTATATGGCTATGAGAGTGAAGACTGGAATTTATAGGAAGGGACAGAATGTCAATATAAATCCTGCACCTCCAGTTCTGTAACTCTGTGCATCCATTGAAATTCCCCCAAACAATGCAGCTTGGATGTTTCCCTTACAGCTCATCATACTAAAAGATATTTTCAAATTCTGGTGTCACCTCACAGTAACAGCAGCACAAACACCTTCCACTGCCAGGCACATTGTGAACTAACACAAAACCTCGCAAAAAAGACACTCAAAATCTATACTGCAATCCCATTGTAACATAACAGTAATAACACCAAGGACTCAAACAACAATAACCCTACCTGTGAAAAAGCAAGGGTAAATATTACACTGGGTCCTAGAATACCAATACACCACCTACTGAGGAAACAAAACAAACCAGACTGCTATAGATCCCTATGCTAGCAGAATCTCTCATCATGGTCACACACACAGAGCAGAGACAGACCCTCACCAAATACAGAATACAAAATAAAGGAGCACAAATTAGACAAAAAACTGAAATGGAAACCCCAAGAAGCCAGACTCTGTGTATTAACAATGGAAAAACAGAACCACCATTCCTCATAAAACAAATAAAATCAAGAAACATAAAGCATCAGTTATAATAGTAAAACCATACTAATAAAAGAATATTTTAAAAATGATAAATAGAATTTCTATTAATTAAAATCATATACATTTTTTACAATTTCCCAAACACCAATAAAATATTTAAAAACAGCACATATATCAAATAACACCCAATAATTAAAACTAATAAGGATTTTAAAAAGCCCCTGCTGTCCATACATGGGAGCTCTTGATTTCCAGTCACCCTGATATTGTCAAGGATTAGGAGGTTATCCTCTCTCTCTCACACATACTCACATGTCCATTCTCTCTCACACATACACTGTCACATACATACATATTCATGCTCTTATAACCACCATAACTTCTCGCTCTAACAGACACTGACACACTCTCAGGCTCTAAGACACTCTCTCCCCCTCCACACACACCCCCCACACAAACTTTTACTCCCCTGGATTTTCTTATACACACTCATGCTCTCACTCTCTCTGGCTCTCTCACATACACACAAACACACACACCCAGGCAAGTTCCCAATCATTCTCACACAAACACACACACCCAGGCAAGCTCCCAGTCATTCTCACACCACTCCCTCACCATCCCCCAGGCATGCATACATTCATTCTCACACACACAGACCCCCAGGCAGGCACCAATTCATTCTCACACACACACACACACACATACACCACACACAGGCAGGCACCTATTCTCACACATACAAACCCCAGGAAGACACCCATACATTCTCATACACAGACACACCCCCAGGCAGACGCCCATTCATACACATGCACACTAAAGGCAGACCCCCTCTCTTTCTTTTGCCAGCAACCTCGGAGCCTCTCTCATTCCTCTGCTGCCACTGTCACTGATGCCGCATGGCTATTTGGGAGGCGCTGATTGCTGCTATTGGCACTGAAGCCCATTCTGCTGCCTCCTCTGTGCAGGCCCCGTGGGTTTCCACTTCCTCCATGTTGATCTCGTACATTGTGAGATCCACATAGAGAAAGTGCTATTCTTGCACATTCCCAAAGATTACATGTGCCAATCAGTAAAAAGTAATTTATTTTTTTTTTTACCTTTGCTGTCTGATCTTAGTTTTCTAATCGGTTGGACAGAGGCTTTTTTGTTCCACCTCCCCTTTCTTATTTTTTTGCAAATTCCTTTCATATTGTCTTTTTTTTCTATTTCTTTTCTCTCCATCTATCTTCTTCCCTCAAACATGCATCTCATTCTCACATGCTTTCTCTCTCTCTCTCACACACACACACACACACACACAGGCTCTCACTCTCACATGCTCTCTCTCATACAATCATTCATACACAGTCTCTCTCTTGCATGCACATGCTGTCTGACTCTCACACACCCAGGTTCTCTCTCACGCCCACATGCTGTCTTGCTCAAGCACAGACTCTCACTGTCACATGCTCTCTCATACAATCATTCATACAGTCTCTCTCTTGCACATGCTGTCTGACTCTCACACACCCAGGTTCTCTCTCACTCCCACATGATGTCTTGCTCAAGTACAGACTCTCACTGTCACATGCTCTCTCTCAAACAATCATTCATACACACAGGCTCTCACTGGCACATGCTGTCTCTCTCACACACACACACAGGCTCTCACATGCTGTCTCTGCAAACATTCAGGTCCTCACTCCCACACACAATCTCTCAACTCATCTCATACACGCACTCTACGGGCCCTCAGCCTCTCTCTTACCTCTGGGCTCTTCATGGGTCGCTGCAGGTTGGGCTCTGCAGTGGCCCTGATCTTCGCGGGCCGATCCGCGGCAGCAGCGTCTCTGTTCTTCGCGGGCCGATCCGCAGCAGCAGCGTCCCTGTTCTTCACTGGCCAATCCGCGGTGGGGACCCTGCTACCGGGCCTCCTCCTCTTCTCAGCCCGATGCTCCTCCTCCTTCCTGCCCGTGCAGCTCCGGCAACATTTTTCTTCTGGGGCCGCATGGGCAGGAAGGAGGAGGAGCATCTGCACGTTTCGACGTCACCTTTTTCTTCGGGCCGTGGTGACATGCGCTCCTCCACGGCTCTGCCGATCTTCCTGCTGTGCGTCTTCGGCACAGCCCAGCGAAACTTCACTGCTCAGCCGCCAGTGGGATGAGGTCCACCGGCGGCCGCATTGGCTCCCACTTGCCGGTGTGTCACATGCACCGGGCTTACGCAACACACCTCAGGCGACACACTAAAGTGTCGTGACACACACTTTGGAAAGCTCTGCTTTAGAGAGTTTAAAGCCAGATCTTTATCCGGAGGAAGGTCAGATGTTAAATATCCAAATGTTAAGTTGAAACAGAACATTCCTTTTGGCATGCCTCAATAGACAAATCCACAATATTAGGGAACCACTAGTGTCTGATCAACAATAGCAAAAAAATGACTAGTGCGTAAAAACCAATTATTCATATAGGTCTCCAAAATGATTTTTTCTCTATGACCTCAGTGTTGGTAACAAAATCATTGCTGTTCTCTGTAGTGAAAGCAATCATATGAGGTTAGTTCACACTTTGCCACTCTTTTATGAGTGGCAAAGTGTGCCACTGCCATTAGCAATGGTTACATGGAATAGACTTAGTTTTTGGGTACTTGCCAGGTTCTTATGGCCTGGATTGGCCACTGTTGGAAACAGGATGCTGGGCTTGATGGACCCTTGGTCTGACCCAGTATGGCATTTTCTTATGTTCTTATGAGTATGCTCCTGCCGGAGACCTGAAAACGTATCCACTTTAATCTTGCCCAACATCCGGATATATTTCTTAAAATCAATAAACTGTGCACTTATCTTGAATGTATTCTGTAATTTTGGTGCATCAGGGCTAGTTAGTTTGTGTTTTCTCTGTCTATCAGGCAGGAGCATACTCATAAAAGAGTGGCAAAAAGTGAACTAACCTCATATGATTGCTTTTACTACAGAGAACAGCAATGATTTTGTTACCAACACTGTTTTTAAAAGAAGAAGTCTAATTAAAAAAAAAAACTAAAAAAAAATCTTTTTGCATTAAAAATAAAAAATGAGGTTTTTAGACCCATGATTATAACAACTGGTTATTTAGAATTTGAATAATCATATTCTCAACCAGTGCTGAGGTCTTTTCCTCTTTATGAAAAAAATTCTTACAATAAAAATTAATGTCATTTTGTAAAATAAGGAAAATATTAGTTGAGAACATTGAAGATATAGGCAATCATTTGATAGTGAGGTCATAAAGAAAAAATCTTTTTGGAGACCTATATAAATAATTGGTGGTTTATACGCACTAATCATTTTTGCTAATGCCTCAAAAGACACCAGACACGATGAAAATCAAATGCCTTGGAGGGGCGGAGTTAAGATGGCGGCGGGACCCTAACACTGCGCTGCTCGGCGTCTTGCTTACTCGAAAAATTTCCTCTAAGCAATCGATATGCCGGCGAAAAGGAAGGGGAAAACAAAGATCTACCCCTCCGAACCCCTTACCCTTACTGGGCAGCAGACCATCCAGCAGTGCTTGGAGACAGCTATTATGAAAGGGCCAGGAGGTCCGGCTGTCGAAGGCAGCGGAGGAGAGTTACCTTCGACCTCGGAAGAAGTTTCCCTGAGCCCGGACGTCAGACCTCCACCGCTAGAGCGAGAACTCCAGCAGAAGTTAGCCAGCCAAAGCCTCAAAACGGGGGCTACGGATTCGGCGTTGGAGGGAGCAACTGCTAGGATTGAATCCGCTCTAAGAATGCTGGAATCCTCAACCGGAGGGAGAGATGGGAGTCCGGCGGAGGAAACATCAGCGGATGGAGGAGAAGGTGAGACGCTGAATTTTCAGCCAGCCTTCGTCATGATTCCAAAACCAGCAAATGTTACCCTTGATTCTATTTGGGATGTATTGAAGAACATGGGAAATGCTGTTAATGACTGTTCTAAGAAAATAACAACTCTGTCTCAACAAATGGACATAATTTCAAATAAGAATAATACTCAAATAAAATAAAATCAGGAAAAATTCGTTAAAATGGAAGAGGACATAAAGGTAATAAAAGATGTGCAAAATTCCCTTATTCAAGATGGAGACTTCTTGAGTAGGAGGGTGGAATTTGTAGAGAACAGATTGAGACACTTAAACTGCGCTTTTTAAACTTTCCCAAAGTGGTGGGGGAATTACCCCGTGTTACGCTGAGGAGATATCTCCTAGAGAATTTAGAATATGCCTCTGATCAAACCCCACCCATGGACAAGGTTTATTTTTTGCCAACTAGCGCAAAGATTCAAGTGCAAATACAACCAATGGATTTAGAAAACCTTACAGATTACCTTGAGTCTTCTCACTATGAGATCATTGAAAGAGCAACATTATTGGTTACCTTTTTGACTGAAAGGGATCTTAGTGAAGTCATGAAGAAATATTTTAGAAAAGTGAATAACCCATTTATGGGTCAGCCAATAAGAATATTCCCTGATTTATGTAAGATCACTCAGGAGAGAAGGAAAGGCTTTTTAGCCCTAAGACAAGAAACCCTGAATATTGGGGCTTCATTCTATTTAAGATATCCTGCAAAATGTCTAGTTAAAATAAGAGGAGATAATTTTGTGTTTACAGCTCCAGAACAGTTGAAAAAATTTATAGATTCAAGGAAACAGGGAACAGTTGTTGGAATCAATGAATGACATAAATAATTGGAAAAATAGCTAAAGAACCCGCTAGGTTATTTCCTATAATGTGTTTTCTTTTTTTATCTCCTTGATGATACTCCTCCCCCCAAGTTTGGGGTCTAATGGATACTAAGATAAAAGTTATTATGTTTCTTTTGAATTTTGTTTTGGTTTCCTGTTAAAATATGAAATTGTATCATGTTTCTTAAGCAAAGTTTTATCTTTGTGAAATTATTTGAAATTAATAAAATATAAATTAAAAAAAAAAAAAGACACCAGACACGAACATAAGTCAGTGAAGTGAAGTTCCTGCTGGCTTTCAATAAAGTTGAAACTATAGAGAAGGAATATCCCTTTTTTGCATAACCATGACCTATCAAGATCCAGGCCATTGAGACAAAATGGAACTGGATCCTCTATATGAGTTGGACCATGAATTAAGAGTCTTTGATCCTCAAAAAAGTGTAATTAGAGAATCAGCCTATAGCCTTACTAGATCCCAGTACCAGGGATTTCTTTGCCAATCCAGAGCTGCTAAAATTAAGAACTATGAGTAACTCTATTCTTTGAGTTCTCTCTATGAGAGGACAGAAAGGAAATACAAACAACAGTTTCTCCACCGATCGAGGCTGCACCAGGGCATATATTCCTAGGTTGTATACCATCTGGTCCAGTGATTTACTACTCTTCGGTTTGTCAATCAGGTCTTCCAAATGGTTTTCAATTTGAGAACACTGCTTTTTCATTGGAAATTGGAAGATAGTTATCCCAATCATCAATTCTCCCAGATTTATTTTTTAGGATTGGTTTTATCACTGCTTGTTTTGTCCTATCTAGGACAAATCCTTCTGAGAGCGAAAGATTTGATAATGGCTGCAGTAGTTGGCGTTATTTCACATATAGAAACAGGCGAAGGGAATGACATGCACAGCTGCGGCCTTGAGCCCTAAAAGCTGCAACATGCGCTGCGCCAGAACCAGGCTGCTCGCCTGGATTTCCCTTGCCAGGGAGGCCAATGCACACGCTCTGTTGTGAGGCAAGAAGTCCTTGGCTTGTGAAGCATCCAGGACAGCACCGATGAAAGCCAGCCGTGACGCGGGGCGGAGGATGGACTTTGGGTAGTTGATTAAAACCCCCAGATACTCCAAGACCTGAATGGTGCTGTGCAGTGCCTGCAGCGCTCTGGCCTGCATGTCGCTTTGCACCAGCCAGTTGTCCAGGTATGGAAACACCTGGCCTCAGAGTTGGTGCAGATAAGCCCCTAACCACGGCGAGACATTTTGTGAATACCTGTGGCGCAGAGGCGAGGCTAAATGGGAGCATGCGGTACAGAAAATATTGAAGCCTCATCACAAAGCGAAAATACCTCCCTGTAACTTGGGAGGAACGCGATGTGTGTGTATGCGTCCTTTAGGTCAAGGGAGTGTTTGGATAATTGCCAGGTTCTTGTGGCCTGGTTTGGCATCTGTTGGAAACAGGATGCTGGGCTTGATGGACTCTTGGTCTGACCCAGCATGGCAATTTCTTATGTTCTTAAAGCCAGTCCCCTTGGTTAAACAGGGTAATTATGGTGCCCAAGGATACCATCTTGAACTTTTCCTTTTTTAGGAATCTGTTCAAGGCTTGCAAATCCAGAATGGGTCAAAGGCCTCCTGTTTTCTTTGGAATCAGAAAGTAACGGGAATAAAACCCCTGAACTTGCTGCCCTCGAGGAACTGGTTCCACCACTCTGGCCTGGAGAAGGGCCAAGAGTTCCTCTTGAAGCAGCTCTGGATGCGAGATAGGACCCCACTGCAGGCTTAGGGGAGAATCCGGTGGAGTGCCCATGAGATTCAGCCAATAACCTCATCTGATGATGGACAGGGTCCATCGGTCTGACATCACGGTCGGCTACTGGTCCGCGAACAAGCAGAGCCAGCCCTGAAGAGATGGCTGGTATATGCTCCCTCTTTGCCAGTCAAAATCCCATAGCAGGACTGGTCTGGGGGGCTGGCTGTGGGCGTGGGCCCCACTGCTGGAGGGATCTGCCCCTGGAGCTCACCTGCTGTGGCCTGGAGTGTGGGGCTGGAAGGAAGTACTTTCTGGGCCTATAGAAAGGTCTCTTCAGTCCCAGGCAGAGTGAGTGCTTGGAAGAGGCTGGTGAAGCCGAGGGTCCGGCAGAAAATTGCTGGAGGGTTTCATGGTGGTACTTTAATTATGCGACCGCCTCCTTGACTGTCACCAAAAAGATTATCTGCAGTATAAGGAAGTCCGCCAGCCAGTCCTGGACCTCCGGACGAAGGTCCGAGGCCTGAAGCCAGGCTAGACGATGGGCAGAAACACCTGTCACTGCTACATGCCTTGCCATCTCAAAGACATTGTAGGTGGCATGCACCTTGTGCTTACCACATTCAAGGCTCTGTTGGACGAGGGCCATGAGGGTTTCTGCCCCTCCGCCATCTCCTGGACTTGTTTCCAGAGGCTGCGAGAATATTGGGTCATGAACAAAAGGTTGAGGCAATCTGGGCTATTAGCAGGGATCGCTGGTATACCCTCCATCCCATGGCATTCTATGCCCGATTGTCTTTACCTGGAAGGGCTGACACATGAGTTTATGACCGCTTTGCCTTCTTGAGTGCCGACTCTACCACCACCGAATAATGGGGCAGCTGACGCTTTTCAAAATCTACAGCCTGCTGTACTAGGTACACCGCATCAGCCTTCCGGTTAACCAGAGCCACAGAGGGGGTGTTCCCAAAGTTGGAAAAGCAGGTCCCTGAAGAAGAACACATGCACTGGCACCGCTACGACCTCCTTCAGGGTGTCGACAAACTGGAAGATCTCGAGCATTTTATGACGGAAGCAGATGTCCGCCATAAGCTGGAAGAGGATAGCTTCGGCCATCGCACAGACAAACCCAGCAAAGGTTAAGTCCTCCAGAGGGGAACGCTGCTGTTCCTCCGAAGGGGAAAGATCCAATGGAAGATCAGAGTCCACCGATGAGGAGTCAGAGGTATCCTGGCCCGGGGGCACATTTGGGCCTTCAGGCTCTTCAAGACCACCTGGAAGGGGGGGGGGGGCATGGAGCCCCGAGCATGGCCTTAGGTGTAGGCACTGGAAGGCTCAGGGAAACTAAGGGGCCCACAGGGCTGGGACCTGGCCCCGGGGGCGCTAAGCGTGGCGTTGAGGGACCTCGAGGTGCGGATGGCACCGACGGCCCTTCATCGCTTAAGGAGTCCCCAATGAGGACCAACTCTGATGCCTTGTGCTTCTGGGCTCTACGAGGCACCGAGGGATCACAAGACACCAGCATCAACTGGGTTGGGAGGACACAGAGGAGGATGTGAAGGCGGTCCAACAACAGTTCCAGCTTGCACAGTAGTCATCAGCATCAGTGCAGGAGCTGGTCTCGGAGGCATTGGTAAAGGCACCGGAATTGGTGAATACACTGGTATCGGTGGTGGAGCCACTGGCTCCTACAAAGCGCATTCCACTGCTAGATGCACCTGACATTCCAATTCCTCCTTGAAGGCCTCAGAAAAAAAAATTACTCACCGACCGCGAAAAACCCAGCGCAGGAAAAAGATGTGAAAAAGAAAATTTTCGAAGGAAAAAAAAAAAAAAAAAAGACTAGTTTTCCACTAAAAAGCACAAGCTCCACTTTTGCGAGATGAAAGCTCTGCAGAAAAGAAAGGACTGAAGAGAGAGCCCCTGCAGGGATAGTGGCACACTCAGTGTGCCAGCCAAAGTTTCTTGAAATTTTGACAGAAGTTATGGGTGCCGGGCTCCATCTGATGATGTCACCCATGTGTGAGGACTACCATCCTGCTTAGACCTAGGAGAATAGAAGGACCAGGGGGTCACTCCATGAAGTTAGCACGTAGCTCATTTAAAACAAATCTAAAAAAATTCTCTCTCACTCAGAGCAGTTAAGCTCTAGAATTCATTGCCAGAGGATATGGTTACAGCTGGTAGTATCACTGGGTTTAAAAAAAGGTTTGGATAACTTCCTAGAGGAAAAATCCATAAACTGCTATTACGATAATTAGATAAATCTAAGCTACTATTGCTTATTAATGTTTGGGTATTTGCCAGGTACTTGTGACTTGGATTGGCCACTGCTGGAAACAGGATACTGGGCCTGATGGATCCTTGGTTGGACCCAGTAAGGCATATCTAATGTTATGTTCAAACCAATTTGGATTTAGGGAAAAAAAAAAATCACTCAACTGAAACCTTACTCATCTCTTTAATGGACTCTGTCCTAAGAGGATTTGATAATGAAGAATCCTACCTCCTGTGTTAATTGAATCAACAGCCACATTTGACACAGTGGACCATACCCTCCTATGCCATCAGCTGAGCATAACTGGAATCAGCGGGATTGGGTCACATGGATTAGTAGCAGGTTTAATTTTAGTAATGATTTTACTAATTTCAAGCTTGGATAATTATTGTTGAATTCTGTCCAATTATTCAGACCATTTGTTTCTTCAGGTTCTTTTGTGAGAGGAACTGTGTTTTCAATCTGTTGATTTTATCTAGCAGAGATGTGGCTTATTCATTGCAGGCATTCTTGAAGTAGTAATAGTTTCTCAATATGAAGGATTGAAGGGTCCTTGATTAGGTGTTTTGTGACATCAAAGAGCAGTTTGGAGTTAAATATAATAACCCCATGAATTTTTGCATAGTAATCCTTTTTTGCTTTATTGATTAGTTCCCGGTATTTTGTTAGGAGCGATCTATATTTTCCTAGGGATTCAGCAGATGGGTATTTCCTCCATTTTTTCTCATATTTTCTCAGTCTGTTTGTTGGCTCTTAACTCATCATTGTACCAAAGCTTGTTTTGTTTAGAGGAATTCCTTTCATTTCAATTGCCAGGGGGGAACCAAGAGCCAGCAAACATCGCAGGAAATAGCTCAACACATGGAATGGGCAGAAGTGCATCTTCAGGAGATCTCAGCCTCTTACATTGCAGGAAAAAGACAAGAGTCTGGACCTAGGAGAATGGGACTTATCAAACAAGGAGTTCCAGCACATTGTGGATGGCTGGGGCCTCCTGTTTCTAGACCTGCTGATGACATCTCACACTGCGAAGGTTTCTCGCTTCTTCAGTCGCAAGAGAGATCAAAATTCTTTGGGCAATGATTCTTCCATGCAGGAGTAGCTGGAGGGCAAGTTCCTATATGCCTTTCCCGCGTGGCCCATGTTGGGCAGAATGATTCAGTGGGTCAAGAATCACACGGAGATGGTTCTTCTGGTAGCTCCAGATTAGCCCAGGTGGCCGTGGTATGCAGATTTGCAAAGGCTCCTGGTTGACCCTCTATCCGATTACTGGTTCACAGGGATCTGCCTCGGCAGGGGGCTGCTGTTCTTGAAGATCCAACTCGATTTTGCTTACAGTATGACCCGTACGGATATTCCAGTGCTGCGATTGCCACCTTGCTATGAGCAAGAATGTTCTCCACTTCCTTAGCCTATGTGCAGGTTTGACGAATGTTTGAGGCTTGGTGTTCATTCTTGTTCAGTTACGATCCCTCTCATTTTGAAATTTTTGCAGGATGGCTTGAGTTAAGGGTTGTCCTTAATTCATTGAAGGTACAGGTGGCGACTCTTGCCCGTTTCCAAGGTCAAATGGATGGTGAACCCTAGTCGGCTCATCCAGATGTGGCTCGTTTCTTAAAAGGGGGAAGCATCTTCGTCCTCCCTTGTGGTTGTCTGTGCCCTTGTGGTCCTAATCTGGTTTTGGATTTTCTGATGGGTCCTACCTTTCAACCGCTGTGTAACCTTTCCTTGAGGTAAATGATCTTGAAAATGGTGTTTCTTGTGGCAATTTGTTCTGTGCATAGAGTCTCAGAACTGCAGGCCTTGTCTTGCCGGGAACTGTTTCTGCTAGTGACTCCGGGGGTGATACAGTTGTGTACTGTTCTGTCCTTTTTGACAAAGGTGGTCTCAGATTTTCACTTGAATCAATCAATTTCCCTGCCAACTCTGGACAGGGAGAGAGATGTGGATGAATATCGCTGGTTATGGTTCTTGGATGTCAAGAGGCATATCTTGAGTTATTTAGAGGTTTCTCAACCTCTCAGGAAGACAGACCGGCTGTTTATATTCCGTGGTGGGAGTAAATGGGATGAGCCGGCGTCTTAGGCTTCAATAGCCCACTGGATTAAGGAAGTATTCACGGCCGCATATGTGGATGCTGAGCAGCCATTGCCTAGTCAGGTTAGGGCTCATTCCACTAGGGATCAGGCAGTGTCGTGGGCAGAGATTAGATTGCTGTCAGGAGTGCGGGAATGTGCGGCCTGCGATCCTGTTAAGATTGGCAGGGGTCATCGACTGAGCCTGAAGAACTGCAGCCCTTGAAAAAATTCCACCCAAAAAAAGGCAGGGGGTCCATGCCAAAACCAGGGGGCATTGGTCTAGCACCCACTGAACTACCTTTTCCTGCTAATGAATCAGTTAGGGAAGCCCCAAATTCAGCCCAAACCTCTAGCAGCTCTTTTTTCCATTCCTGTATCATGCTGGGAAGGACCGGGCTTAGCAAAAATCGGACTCAGACAATTCTCCCTGAGCCTCCAAAAACAGTGCTGACACAAGTTAGAGGGGACACCAGGCTGAGATGCCTAAATAGGGCAAGCAACACAAAGGATAAGGCGCTTAGGCATCTTTGCTACGGCGCCATAGAGTTGTCAGTACGCTCCAACAGGTGTCTGAGAACTGTGTAGCCAGCTGTGCTCGTAACAGGCGCTTGAAAAATTAGGTGCCTAATACACACAAACTGAGCACCCACCCAAGTGCTCACTGTCCAATTGCAACTTGAGCACCCACCTAGGCATCCTTAAGCGCACCACTGTGCATGCGCTTAGGCCCCCTATACACACAACTGAGCGCCCAGGTAGGCACCAATGTGCCCATCTGAGCGCACAGCTAGGCACACAGCCAGGCAGGTAAACGCAAACAGACATATCTGAAGAGGGCAGCCTTATGCGCAGAGAAAAAGGACGCGAACGCCACTGCAACCTACCACGCGGCGAACAATCCAAGCCCGAGAGCGAAGCCTAACCCAGAAGGCTGCTCAACTCGCCAAGCTGCCCGAGTCTCCAAGCTCCCCTTGGTAACGGGAACGTGCGCTGGATCGGCACGCTGAGCACGGAGCCCAAAGGGGAGAGGAATCCCTAAAATCAACTCCCCCTTATTTATTTTTTTTAATTACTCTTTACCTGAGCTCAGCCCATCCAGGCTGAGTACAGAGTCAGTCTCCTGCTGTGGGAGGAGAGGGCAAAGAACTTCATCGCCATGCTCTGCTTCCTGCACCCACTTGCCTTTCAGCTTTTTTTTTTTTTTTTTTACCATCTAAGCCCACACTGGCAGAAACCAGCTACAGAACCAAGACACTCATCTGCAGGATGGATCCAGAGATCTCACCTCAGGAAACTCGACTGAGGGAGGAACCATAAGATAGCGCCACAGGAGAGCAGGGCAATCAATTTCTTTTCTCCTTCTACAAAAAAACAACCTTTTTAACGCAATCCCCAGTAGGGAGATGGATGCCCACCACCTGCTGGAGACAAGAGAACATTGGTGGGCTGATGTCAGTGCAGGGTATATATATCATGACATCAGCTTTGCTCCATCTCATCTGCTGGTAGAGGTATAGAATCAACTGGTGTGACTCCACCTATCTGAATGCTAAGAAACTCTACTTTTCACCTGCTGAGAAATTTGCTAGCAGTGGATTTGGAACTGTGAGGCTGTTTGGAGAAGAAACCTCCCCCCCCCCCTTCCCCAAACAGGAAAGTAGCCCTCCAGTATTCTTTTTTTCTTTTTGGAATTGATATATTTCCCCTCTTCACTACACCCTCATAATTCTAAATTCACTAATACTAAGCTGAGGTTGCCACAATACTACAGCCTCAGGCTGCATCAAGCTGATGTCTCCTCGGTACCACTGTTTTATGAGTTTCACGTTCGGTCCCATGCACCTGACCTCTACTCAACCTGAGTTTCCTTATGCTACAGTCCCATGGCTTCCACATCTACCATCACTCAGCTGACAACTCCCCAATAAGAAACTACCACTGAACTGCATGAACATAAGAAATTGCCATGCTGGGTCAGACCAAGGGTCCATCAAGCCCAGTATCCTGTTTCCAACAGTGGCCAATCCAGGCCATAAGAACCTGGCAATTACCCAAACACCAATAAGATCCCATGCTATTGATGCAATTAATAGCAGTGGCTATTCCCCAAGTAAACTTGATTAAAAGATCTTATCCAAACCTTTTTTAAACTCAGCTACACTAACTGCACTAACCACATCCTCTGGTTACAAACTCCAGAGCTTAATTGTGAGTTGAGTGAAAAAGAATTTTCTCCAATTAGTTTTAAATGTGCTACTTGCTAACTTCATGGAGTGCCCCCTAGTCCTTCTCTTATCCGAAAGTATAAATAACCGATTTACATCTACCCATTCTAGATCTCTCATGATTTTAAAGACCTCTTTCTTATCCCCCCTCAGCCATCTCTTCTCCAAGCTGAACAGCCCTAACCTCTTTAGTCTTTCCTCATAGGGGAGCTGTTCTATCCCCTTTATCATTTTGGATGCCTTTCTCTGTACTTTCTCCATTGCAACAAAACCCTTTACTTGAGGTGACCAGAACTGTACACAGTATTCAAGGTGCAGTCTCACCATGGAGCGATACAGAGGCATTAAGACACTTTCCGTTTTATTCACCATTCCCTTCCTAATAATTCCTAACATTCTGTTTTGCCATTTAAGGCTGTATGCCAACTAATTTAGCTTGACAGCTCTTTCATCTTCCCTGCCACATACCTTAAACCTCCAGGCGCATCCTTCATAGCAGCAGACATATGGCCTTCCTTTGTCATGCACACACATGTGCTTGCTTAATGTTGAGCGGTCAGGATATGCACAGTTGCAGATTTCACAGGCCACAGTCCCCAGTCTGTGCTTCTGCCGGTGCAGGTGGATCATAGAATTAATGGAAGACTGGAAGTCACACTGCGGACACTTGTACAGCTTGCCTCTGTGTGTACGTCGATGGATTGCTGCCTGCTCCTTGGACTGGAAAGCCTCGCCACAGCAGTTGCACAGGAACTCTGTACTGTGGGTCTTGGCATGCAACTGCAGCGATTGCCTTTTAGTAAACATCTTCCCACAAACTTTGCAAATGAATTTTTGTGAACAAGGTTTCTCAGAAGTGGTCAGGGTTGCCGATCTCTGCTCCAGGTGCTCCCGCTTCCCTTCTGTGGATTTCAACTGAGACTCATACTCGGCCAGACTTAACGCTTGCTCGCCTTCTGCCAACTCAACCTCCATGTCGATGCTCCAGTAGCTATTGGCATGTTTTCCATGCATGTGGCCTACGAGTCCCTCCTTTGTGTAACATGTCTCCGTGCAGTACACACATTTGAACACAGTTCTGCCATAACTAAATATGCTCCCTTGGACATTATTTGTGCCCAAAATGAAAAGAAAGTTCATATTTGTGTCAACAAGCTCAGAGTGCTGCAGTATGGATTTAGCATGCTTGGGAGACAATGCCCCTGTTTCTGCAGGTGGGGACTGAGCATTACTGAAACTGCTGTCCTCAGTCTCACAGTGGCTCCATGTGTGCACTTTATGTGTTGTCCGATAATGGTAAAGCAACACTGTGTGGGAGGTGAAGGCCTTTTCACAGAGAACACAGCTGTAGATGCTTTTATCCTTTATATCTGAAAACAGAAAAGAAGAAGTGGCAGTCAGAAATGTGCTTCAGAGTGGAATGATTAAGTAACTTGGGGCAAGCAGACTGAGCCCACGGTGTGAATCCATCAAGTCCAAACACCAATTTTTATTCTACTCAAGCATGCCTGTCAAACTGTAGGGGCATACTAATATTTCCAGGGAGAAGTGACGGGGGAGACATAAAATTGCCAAATTGCTGCAAACCATCTGGACAGAATGAGCTAGTGCTGGCTCACCCTTGAATCTATAGATGTCCAGTTTATGTTTCTAAGAAGAAACAGAACTACTAGTTCATACAGCAGTGCTTCCAAAACTGTAATGGTGACTCTGCACTCAGTCAGGTTTTCAGGATCTCCACAATGAACATACACAGGATAAATGTACATATGGTGGGTCTCCCATGTATGCAAATGTATCTCATACATAATCATTGTGGATACTCTGAAAAGCCAACTGGCTGTGGGGTCAAAAGGATGGGTTTGTGCTAAACTATTTTTGTACAACATGCAGAAATCTATCTAGTTTTTCCCTCTCAATCTAAAAATGTAAACCTTAACTATTTTATTTATTCCATTTTTTATATTCCGCTATATCTTAAATATTCAAATTGGATTATGTTGAACTACATTACGTTCAACATAAAAAAATATTCTGTACTTTAAAAGAGCCTCAGGCTGTCAAAGCATCACAAATGGTTTCCACGTACTTTCAAAAATAATAAAAACCTCCCAAATGTATTCTGGGCTACTATGCAGATGGTTAGAACATTTCTCTTCTTCCCTCCCTCCCAGGATGAGATGCTACAGAAGTATCCCCAGACCAATGACATCTCAGTCTTCTGGACCCCACCTCCCCCATCACCTTATAGAATGCCAGCAAGCTACAGCTGCGATAGATTTTGCTTACGTTCACTTTTATGTAGAATGAATGATGTGATATCCGAGATCTGCTGGTGACAAGTCCCACATAATAGTACATCGCCATCAATCTTCCCGCTGACAAGGCAGCCTGTAAAGAAAGTCGTACATTTTCATGTGGAAACTGTCCATAATGCTACAGTCTCAACTTTGGTTCCAAATAACTGTCTTGCTAAGTTGTAAACATGGTATTAGTTCAGTGAAGAGAACTGCATGGATTTTTCAAAAGTAAATATACATATGAGGAGAGGGAAGGAAGGGTTAGTAATTTGCCCTTCTAGTGTACTCCATGAGATCCCCTGATCTTTTCTTTACAAAGCTATTAGGTCCCATAAAGGGAAAAGGGACTTTAAGAATGTTCCTTGAAGAAGAAAACAAGGGTTACCTGTTTTAATATGATAGGCAGCATGGAGTATGGGCAGCAGCTGAAGGTTCAATGATATCAGTTGAACTCTCCATAGATACAGCTGCTGGTCCATTCAGAATAAGTGATGCACTTGTTTATTTTTGACCTAGAAGTTTCTTCCTGTTCCTCTGGGGTTTCAGTTTAACCACAGCACCATCAGCCTTCATTTACAACTACCTGCGATTATTTTTCCTATTTTTATAAATTCGCCCTCCCATCTCAGCCTAAGAATTGCAGTGGGACTTCCGGTGACGTCATGAAGCTGTGAAGTCATATCTCAGAAGAGCTCTGATCAGGCTTACTAAATATTCCTCCTAAACCTGCTTTTTACTGCTGGAAACACTCTGTTTTTTACTCTGGCGCATAGGGCAGTCAGGCAACTGCTGCTATGTTGGGTTTAGAGAGGTATGGCTGCTAACATGCATTGACTTACACGAGAGAAGGTGAAGACTGAAGAATTGCAAATGGTGACGGAACTTGAGAAGATGATGCAAGAAATGAAAGACAATCTCAAAAGAAATGTCGAAGAATGGTTTGGCAGTTCTACAAGATAAACTGAATAAATTGCAGTCCAGTATCGATGAGATAAAAGAACCTCTAGAGTCTCAGAAGACCAGGATCGATGATCTTTAATCTCATTTTGTGATGCAGGAAGCAACCACATATCGCATGGAGACAGAATTGCTGGCAGTTAGAAAAGAAAACGCCATCTTAAAAGACCACACTGAAGACCAGGAAAATAGGGGACGAAGAAATAATTTGCAGGTAATTGGTGTTCCGGTATCAGTAAAAGATCAAGATCTAATCCAACTTCAGGAACCAAGTCAGTGTGAAACTTCAATCTGGCCTCTAGGGATCACAACTGTGCAATGGCTGAGCTGCCCGCCTCCTTGCCTCTCCTTCTCCCTTCTATCCCTCCCTCCCCAGTCGTTTTCTCACTCCACCTCCCTCGCCCCTTTGCATCCCTATTATGCCTCCTAAAACTACCCCTCCTGAGCATTCACTTTGGCTACCCTGGCCTCCCGCCTCCTCTCAATTCCTGCTCTTCTAGTGGACTCCTCCTCCCACAAGACGACAGCTATAACTGTCACTAGTGCTTCCTGCTGTATGGAAGACCTGCTCTCTGTTCCACAGCAGAGGCCACAATAAACATAACTATTATACCATGGGTTATGGAAAGCTGGCACCACACTGCATCGCAAGAGAGCTTTGCTTCATTCTTTACGATGCAATACTCGAAAAAATGGTTTCTCTGTCCATCAAAACATTGCAGGCTCCAAGTCTGCGCCATGTCATATGAAGGTAGAGCTCTTGGCATCTGGAGTGCCGTAAGGTTCGTCATTATTACAGCCTATTACAGATCAGGGGAAGTTTTGTGACAATGTTTCTGAAATTCTGCAGCAATTGTGTGGCACATTTGCATATATTTAAAGTATTTTCCACATTAAATGCTAAATTTAGCTTGAATAATAAAGTTTTCCCATCCTTGCTTTGTGCCTAAATTATTTATTTTGCTGGGTGGGGGGGGGGGGGTTGGAGGAGAGGAAGATGAAATCTCAGGGATGGGGAGAGGAAAGGGAGGAGGCGCAAGTATTGGGTATGGAGAGGAAGGAAGACTGGGTATGAGGAAGAACAAAGAGGGATAATGGAGGTGTGACAGAGAACATAGAAAGCAGGGAGGAGGTGGTTCTAGGATCTGGAGAAGGGAGGTGTCCCTGATCTGGCTCCAGCTCTGATCCCCCCCTCATCCCCATTTACTTTCTTCTCTCTGTCTACTCCTGGTCCTTGAACTCCCCTCCCCCCAGAGGGGGGAGGGGAGTTCCTGTCCCTAACTCAGGTGTCCATGTACACACTCGTCCACCTTCCCCACATCCCCCTTTCACACACACACCCCAGTCCCTCTGCTCAAATCTTTCACTTACCCCTCTACTCAACCATCAACCCCTCTATTGAACTCAAACCATCTTCACACATACATACACTGACCCTTCTATTCAAATCCCTGCTAGCCCCTCTATTGAACCCCCCCCCCACCACATACTCACACACTGACTCCTCCAGTCAAATCCCCACCAGCCTTTCTATTCAACATCCTCCCTACCCCAATTCCCTTCCTGAGTACTCCTCACATCCCCACTCCTGCCACCTCTCTTATCGATCAGCAGTAGCATGTCAGGTCATGTCTTCCTCTTCTGCTACCCGAGTCCAACTGCAGCAAAAGAGGATGATGTGACCCAATATGCTGCTGCTGTTCTACTCTTTCTACAATCCTGGGGGGTGGGGGGTAGGGATAAAGAGATACAACCCGCAGCAGGGAAGCCTTCTCTGCATAATCTAGCTTTATTTGTCAAGGATTCTGAATAGCCATGGTCTCCTGTGGCAATGCTGAAGACTGGCAAAATCTGTGAGAAGGGGTAGATTTTGCTGTCCTTCCCGCAAACACAAAATCGTGGGAGACTGGGGGCCTTTATCATTATCACC